>NC_143255.1:38179062-38490000 GCF_984573655.1 Nuphar pumila
GAGTACTAGTGTATCAGGTTAGCCTGAGCTTCGACATTAATCCACATTACCGTTAAGAGCTCGCTCTGATACTGTTCATCCATGCAATAAAAGGCATCTCAAATATAATATGTTGAACTATTTTTTCAGTCGTTTCATTTTGCAATAGGGCATCAACGGCTATTTGGGACACAGCTTATCACATGGATGAACAACATCAGATCGAGTAATCCCTAACATCATACCCACTTTGCGATCTCATTGCTGCAACTTGCTTGATCAAATCTGACCTTATGTGATCTACTTGGTTGAAATAAAAATCAGTATATTCGAATAACCAAAATTCGGCTTGTGTGCAAGACTGTCTTCTGATTCAAAAATCACGAGCAGCTATAAAAACATTGAAATTTTATGATTTAAAAAATCATCTTTTTTCAGAAAAAAAAAACCAATCCAAGGCAATTCTTATCAAATCGACCATGTTAAATCCATCCATGGGGTCAAATCCAATCAAAACGATTTCATCATTTTATGGTTGTTCGCTATTATTGAAGATTGTTTTTGGGTCATTCTTAATAGTTGAAAATGTATGGCCAATTTAACCATCCATTTGGCTGTTGTGCATTCGGTGTTGACGGTTAACTAGGGTTTATATATGCTCTAGTCACGTGGCATTGTCGGTTGGCCCAACACCTATAAGGTGTTCAGCCCCAATCACGGAAACTACTCTCATTACATGATAGTGTGGCCTAACCAGCCAGCTATCTCATTCCACCAAAATAAAGAGAGAGAGAGAGAGAGAGTTTGCCAAAGACTGTAATAGGTTATGGGCCTTATCTAGGGACTCGTATCATAGTGTGAGCATTGAAGGCTAGAGAAGAAGTGAGAAAGTTTGAGATTAACAGCCTGCTGAAAGGGAGATCCTCAATATGATTACCTGCAAAGGTAAAGGCTAAAGAATTATCCTTTCCTGGGTAGTCGTTACTCAGTCATAACCAATTTCATTGGATTCTCAAACTTGCTGAGAATCTAATGAGGAGTAGGCCCACCACTATCTTAGTGGTTATTATCTCAATGGCCCACTACTTAAGTGAGTTATTGGATTTCATGTGAGACCTATTTGGCCACACCGGATCCATACCAAGATCCAATATCTCTTGCCTGACCATATGGGGCGAACACCCACATTGTATCATAACTAATGCATTATATATTGCACTCATGATATTTTGGGGTTTTACATGCGCTAGTTGAATTTTTCCTTCATGATATATCCCTATCATGGGGCTATTCATAAATTATGTTGTTTTTTCATCATGTCATAAATTTTATCATAACCTTTAATTTATGAATCAGTTTATTTCATGTATTCACCATTTACTATATATGTAGGTCTCACATAGTCATGTGGTTCTTGTGGCTCTTCTATGATTATACCAGAGGCATGCACACTAGTAGAGTACAATAAAATTCATGATTTACCAACATAGTAAATACTCCCAGTTTTTAAATTTTCATCATATCTTATACTCCCACTTTCTATGTGCATTATCACATGTTGTCACTACCTGATCATTTTAGATAAGTATATCCGAATCCAAATAGTTATAAATGTGACTGACCAATGTCATTTATCATTTCATGCATGAAAACAAAATATCCCTTCAGGCATTTATAGAAGCATACCATAGGGAGCATTATTTATAAATAAATATCTTCACATGCTTATATAAAATTATAATTCAACTTTCACTTTTCCAATGTATTGCATTTAAGCAATATTTGCACTAAACCATGACATCATGTAGTTTTACATAGGTTAGCTGGATTTTTCTTTCATGATATATCATCATCATAAGGATATTCTCAGACTAGGTTGATTTTTCATCATGAAGTATATCATAAATATCTATATCCAAAACTAATTTTGGATATTCACCAGATCCATATCCAATGAGAGTTATCTCATTATCATTTGGATATGTCAAATATAATAAGTCAATTTCAAGGCTTTAGTCAATACTTAAGTTTGAACATTCAAATCCATATCCAAATCCAAATTGAGATATTATCTATCAAGTCCAACACGATCCATATTAAAATAGATCTTCATACAAGGTTAAATAAAACCATGGATCACATAAGATTTGACTATAATCCAAATCCATATCTAAATCTAACTTGAGATGTTATCTACCAAGTCCAACACGATCCATATTAAAATGAATCTCTATACAAGCTTAAATAAAATCATGGATCACATAGGATTTAACCATAATTCAATTTTCTATCCAAAACCATATATTTCAAATATAAATGGATCCATATTATACATCCAATATTCTACTTATCTGGATCTAATAGTGTCAATCCAAGACTTATACAAAGTATATGTCATTATAAGATCCAAATATCTGGGCTAATCCAGATTCAACATAAAATTTGGATCAAATATATATATATATATATATATATATATATATATATATTTCTGGATCAATTTTGGATCCATATCCCATATCTTGGCATAACATTTATTCGGATCCAATCATAAATCTTGAATCAAATCTATATTTATATTCCATATGATAATTATACTTATCTGGATCAATCATAAACTTGGATCAATCTAGATTCATACAAGTTTAACAAAACCCAATAACATTATCTAGATCCAGAACTAATTCAACTAGATCTATACTCAATCAATTTGATCTATTCAGATCAATATATGTTCAATTGGATCTAATATGCATTATTGGATCAAACTAAATCTATGTCACCTTACTTGATCCAAACATCTGATTGAATACTTGATCAAATCCAATCTTGACCCAAACATTTTATTTAATAGATCTTACAATTAAGTTTGATCTATATAAAAAAATGGATCAATATAAACCATACTGAATCCAGATATTAACATGAACAAAATATTAATGCATATATAAAAACATATGCAAACATAATATTTCTGGATCCAAGAATATCATGGCAGAGATATAAAGCAAATCATAACTGGGTCCAAAAAAGCTTTACCAAATCCTACCAAAGTCTCTATGAAACTACCTGTATCAATTGGATCCAAACTTGTTTAAATAACGCTCTGAGAGTTATTTCGCTAACCGGAAGCATTTTTCTGTAAAATCAGAAAAGTAAAAACAATTCTGGGTAAAATCAACAATCCAAAATACTAAAACATAATTTTTTGAATTAAACAAAAAACTACAATTGCTTTTCTATAATTTCAGAAAAGTTCAAAAACCAATTATGAGCAAATCCTCAAACTATAACCCTATTTCTGATATTTTTTCAAAGAACAGGTATATTTCTAAAATTTCTCAGAAATAGAGCCCATGTTATGTAAAAAGTGCAAGCAAAATTAATATGAAAGGAAGGGCCATAAAAGTTAAAAACCAACTTAAAAAAAACAGAAAAAAATGATGGTGAAACTCTAACTTCTTCTCCTTTTTTTTTTGCTACCCTTTTCATAAAAAACTCTTTTGGTTATTTCTTCTTAAAAATAAAAATAAGTAGTAAGGGGGCAACAATTGTGCCCCCTTCTGCACAACCATTCTAGTAAGAGGAAAGATGAGAGAGGCCACAACCTCCTGGCGGTCAGTCGGTCGAAGCTTTGCACCGCGTTGATGATTTCGGCACCCTTTGACTCCTTCTCCAGTGGCCACTTCTCATCAGAGAAGAGCTCCATGCCACTGTTGCCGTAAACACTGACATCCCCTGTTGTTGCTGCCAGAGACAGTGACATCCCTTGTTGTTGTTGTCGTAGGGAATCACTCCTTATTTTGGGCATGATGATGCCGCCTCTCAATTGATCCATAACTAGGGTTTCAGCATCCTCGCCGGCAGGATGGATGCGGTCGTCATCTCGGTCGCCTTTCGAGCCCGATCGAGGAGGTGTACAGAATCGCCCAGGACAAAATCCTCATCGCCCAAGGAAAGAGAGAACAAAGGAGGAGGTTTCCATGATTGCCTTCCTACAATTGAACTGCCTTCGACAGTTCCTCCATTTGTGGATGCTTCACTGCTCAATTTCTTCTCATCTTCAGCCTACGCTCAATCTCTCTGTAGAGGTTCGTGGTGCACCACCTATCTGGGAAGATCTCATTCGATACAAAGCCCTTGCTCTTCTAGAACCATCATAGCTCATTCACAGAAGGAGCAAAGCCCTTCTAGCCAGAGAGCTCTCCATGTTGCTCTGTGTGTTCTGGTGTTGTTGTTGCCTCTGTTGGTCCTCTACCTTAGCCCTCCATCCGAACGAAAAGAGCTCCATTGAGGCTCACAACTCAGAGGATGAGCGACGTAGCTCCACCCAGTTGTAGGCATCCAGGACGCCAAAGGTGGTAGAGTCTAGGAGTGTGTCGAGGCTCATAAGTCGCACGACAACACTCGACGACCACCGTTGCCGCTTGCTTTCCTCAGACTAATCGTCAGAGCAATATGCTCAAAGGATGCTGGTATGGATCTCCTGGGGAAAGATGTTGCCAGAGGGCCTCAAGGACATCGCTCGACTGTCAAGTGACAATCGAGGGCCCTCACAGATGTGCCAAGATGACCTGAACCCGTCCTTCATGTCCAGGAGATTCAAGTTCTCTGGTATCATCTCCATCGTAGTCGGCTTCTCTAGTGACTTGGCAACATTGCGGATGACAGAGTTGCGGACAACGTCCCATACAATTTCCTTTACTCTGGCACTGCTTTCCCAGACTTCTGCAAGGATAGCTGCATGTGTAGCGATGCCTACGAGTTTGCCCACAGTGTCTTTAAGTGCTGGCTTCACCTGATGTGCTACCGCATGCAGCCTTGCAAGGATGACACATGTTGTTGCCATAGGGTCGGAGGTTGTATAAGAAGTGTGAAAGTTTGAGATTAACGGCTTGCTTCAAAGGGGATCCTTTATATGATTATTGAGAGCTCTTGATATATCATGTAGAGGCATGGCTTGAAATTTTTATTCTCTCCTGGGTAGCCATTACCCAATCATAACCAACTTTATTGGATTCTCAAACTTGTTGATAATCTAACGAAGAGTAGGCCCACCACTATCGTGATGGTTTCTATCTCAATAGCCTACTACTCAAGTGGGTCATTGAATTTTATGTGAGACTCATTTGGCCACACTGTATCAGGATCCAACACCTTATGGCTGAATAATATTTGACTGACTATCTACAACTTTTGTACCTAACCTGAAGTTCCACAAACTTGTAAACACAAACATCCACATGCATTAACTTGCCACTCCTAACCAGGCCTGTAATTCCAGTTCCCACTGGATTTCCATGACTTCACATGTTATACCTTTAAACTTTCTTTTGGTCATTAAAAGACATGTACTTGGGCCAAGACCAAGTGGTTAAACTTGTCTGAACTGGAACGAGTTTGGAGCAAAAAATTGAATGACACATCCAAGTCCCAACTGGTTGCAGGTACGGAATGAGGCACTTAGTTAACATCCATAGGGATTCAGCCTTTTGCAAGTTGGCCAACCACGCTCAATTATAAGGATGTAACAGGTCCGACTCAGTTCGGGTCTCAACATTACTGAATCCAACCTAATCCAATCTTGCCTATCAAATTTGGATTTAGATCCGAATGATGAAAAAAGGTAATGCCAACTCCAGATCAGGCTACTTAATTTGATATTTTTTTGGGAAACCAATATCCCTGGTGAGCAGAGGAGGCCGGATCATCAGGTGCAATCACATCGCACATGGTGCATGCAAACCACCATATATCAGCTGTTTGGCCCCACCACTCACAGGCTATGTGGGTTGCATGTGTGGCGTTCAGGTGCAGCGACACATGCACTTTATGCAATGTGATTGCACCTGATCCGATTTCTTGTTAGAGGGGAAGTACTCATGGAATTTTACACCGCAAACACTGAAACAGGCTGATCGATGGTTTGTCTCTCATATCCTTCCCAAGTCTGTTTTTTGATAGGCTTTTTCTTTTATAGGCTTACCCCTCTTTAATCTTATGATACAAGTTATTTTGATCAAATCTAACCCCAAAGATGGATTCAGCATGCACCATTTAAGAAGAATTGACCCTTTGATCTTATTTTTTTAACGAAAAAGTATGATTTTTTAGTTCACAAAAGTTTGTGTTTTGTCAATTGTTGATTTTTGAATAGCTAAATAAATCCTGCACACAAGTCAGATTTCTGCGATTTAAATGTTGACCTTCAATAAATGTATAATGCCGATCACATCCGAGTTTGATAAAAAACAAACTTGCATCAATGAAATCTCAATGAGGGTACAAAGATAAAGATGACATAGTGGATGAGTGGAACCTATTTGCACCACTTTGACCATAAGGGTAGGTTCTCCATAATACAACAACAACTACGACTACGCCTTCATCCCAAAACTAGGTTCTCCCTAATAAAAAAACAAAAAGGAAAATAAAAAAGGAAAACTATTTAAATATGTAACGAGGTCGGATTATCTATTCGAATCGGATATCGAGATTCAGGACAAAAGTCTAATCCATTAACATCCTTACGTCGACACCATTTTACTTAGGTTCAAGTGCAAGTCATATCCAGATCAGTAGGAGCCAAGTCTGATTCACTAGTCTTGTTTAGGAGGAGGGCTAACCAACCCAAAGCAAGGAAGGGGAGGGAGGGAGGGGGACATATATTTGTGGAGTGGGTGCTGTAGCAAAATTGAACAGTCCGCACGGGCCGTTATCGAAGCGCCGTGTTGTCCCTGTACAGGCAGTCATGGAAGTGCTTTAAACGTGAAAGTACTTTTAACAAAAGCACGTTGCAAATCCCGGAACAGGCCGCGGTTTCTCAACTTTTATCGTATAAAAGTTGCTTACTGGCGGCTCCCTTTCTTCTGATTATTATTTAATTGCTGAAACACATGCCTTACAATAACCTGACATCGCCGTATTTGGGATAAAATCAAACACGCTCTAATTCTATCTGCTCTAACCTCTCATTCGTTACTCATCCGTATGCGCCAAATCTCTCTCTCTCTCTCTCTTTATATATATATATATATATATATATATATATATATATATATATATATATATATATATATATATATATATATATATATATATATATATATAAGAGATAAATATTGATTACTAATAATTCATTTTTTTGTAAATCAAAGTTACAAATATGATTTACATGGTTTGTTTTAGTAAGAAACTTATTTTTGAATCATGTGATTATTAAAAGTAATTAGTTTTTAAAAAGAGTCCAAATCAATGGCCCACAATTAGGGTTGTCAATCGGGTTTGCTTCGGACCCCGGTGAAAACAGACTTGCACCCAATTTTTGGGTATGGTATCTGGTCTGGACTCGGGTTTAATCGGGTTTACTATAAGAGAAACCATACCCGGACTTATAAGAACTACATGAACCAGACCCAAACCATACCGAGTAAAATAATATTTTTATCATTTTTACATTAAAAATTTGCAGGTCTTAATCGGAACTCAAGTCAGGCCTTTGTCTAGCATAAAATTTCACAAACTACACCCAGATCCATGTATTAATCGAAACTTTGGTTCCGGACCTGGGTCTTCTTATTTATCACCATACCCGAACCCTATAGGGTTTGGTCCGAGTAAACCCGATCCATTGACACTCCTACCTACAATATGCCAAAATTTCATAACTCATAAAATTTTATATTAGAAAATCATGATCCAATGATTGATCATTAGTAAACAAACCATGTTGAACACATTTATGTGGTTAGATTGAGTTGATACAACTTGCATTGATAATTTAAAAAAAAAGGCTTTCTCAAAGAGTACTTTTTGCTTGATCAAAACCTCTATATAATGTGTTGTTTCCAAAAACTTTCTTTCTAAACATAAAAAAATAGCTTTCTCAAAAAGTATTTTTTTGCTTGATCCAAACCTATAATGTGTTTATTATTGCTTGTTTACTAAACTTATTGTTTGAATGAAATCAATTTATGAAAATAATTAGGCTTTATTATTATGAAGCTTTAAAGCAAAACGAGGCATTCATTTTTAATCGCTCTAAAAGCACATCTAAACATGTAAAGTACTTTATCTAAAAATATGTTAAATAATTTATATAGAATACATCTATAAGTTTTAAAATAAATTTTAAAATAAAAAACATGCACAGACGAGCAAAAAAGCCCACAAGCACCACTAAGGTCTCAGTTCCACTGGGACCATTAGCAGCGCTTCAAAATGCTGTTAAAAAGCTTTTATGTAATAAAGGGTGCATCCCCTGCAAGGGCTTTCGTGATATTTTTCAAAAGATCCACTAAAGGTGTTTCTTGCGCAAAACGAGTGCTGAGCGTCCATCACGTGTGTGTGATGGTCGCTCAATACGCATGCATCTTGTTTAAGCTCTTATGGGTTAAACAAATACAACTTTTCCCATATATATATATATATATATATATATATATATATATGGGGTAATGTTTGCTGCCCTCGTGGGTAGGGAACCCTCTAGTGAAAGATATAATATTTTTATTTTTCTCAGTTTATTTTTGCGGATCTAACCCTCGAGATGTGATCTACCTATAAAGTTTACTAAAAACTTAGCTTTGGATCATGTTTTTTCAATCTATATGTCAGATTTTACAAGGATTGAAAAATCAACAGCCTACAATGTACCAAATATTCAAACATAAAAAAAATGTATTTTTAAATTGAAAAGCTATGATCGAAGGGTTGTTTCCTACTATTTTGACAATGTTCAACACATTCATGAGGTTAGATTTGGTCAAAACAACCTCCCCGTATGGGTTCCAACAAAAGGGTTCTTTACCCATGAGGGTATTTGGCCAATAAACTAGGGAGTGCCTTACCCATGAGGGTACCTAGCCAAAATTGAGGATCTTTGAACACTGTGATCTCTCTGCCCATAAACCAAAACCTTGGGAAAACCAGTTGTCTTGCTTTGTTCCACGGCCTGGTCTATAAAATCAGAAAAATTATCTAATGAGAATTTTTAAGGAGGTTTGTAGTGGTAGCAAAGGGCTTGAGCTGACAAGCCAAACCCCAAGCTCTCCATAAACCTCTCCACAATAGTGGGGCAAAGAATAAATAGTATGAAACTTTTATATTCCCAAAAATCTAGGATAATGCTAGAAAAGTTCTCAAAAAAACCTCAAAAAAACTCCAAACATAAGATAATTTCTAGAAAAATCTTAAAACATCTTAAGGAAACCCTTGGCAAAACCAAGAAAACCCGAGGAAAATCCTGAAAGTTTCCTATGATATGCAAAAAATATCTTGGAAAACTTTGAAAAATTGGATACAAAGCAACAAAAACAAAAATTACCAAAGCAAGAGATATAATATAATATAATAAAATAATGATAAATAAAGATGCAACACAAAACCATATTGTTATTGGCTTAAATGGATCAAGGAGAGCCACTTACTAGAAGTGGCCATGGATGATCTGTGCATGAAGCTTCGATAAAGGTGGGTGGTTGGTGTTTTCTCGGACAATCGATGCCCTCAATGAGCTCAGGCCAGAATATTGAGAGGTGAGTAGGACCCTTGAACCCCAGAAACGATGAGAAACCGATAACACGTAGGTAGCACTCATTAAACTACTACAGGTCTCCTATTTATAGGGAGATCTGGAGGGTGGCTTATAATAGGCATGCATAGACAATTATGAGACCTTGTAACACCCCCCTCCAAAAAAACAAACAAACTAAGAGGCAATCTCATATGGTCTCTTGATGTGCCCATGTCAATACAGGTCACATCTAAGAGTTGGACGATCCATGTATGAAGTTTCGATGGAGGTGGGTGGTTGGTGTTTTCTCGGACAATCAATGCCCTCAATGAGCTCAGGCTAAAATATTGATAGGTGAGTAGGACCCTTGAAACCAAGAAATGGTGAGAGACCAATAACACGTAGGTAGCACTCATTAAACTACTACAAGTCTCCTATTTATAGGGAGATCTAGAGGGTGGCTTATAATGGGCATGCATAGACAGTTATGAGACCTCATAACACCACCACCCAAAAAAAAATTGAAGAGATAACCCATGTCAATACAGGTCACATCAAAGTTGGATAATCCATGCATGAAGTTTTGATGGTGGTGGGTGGTTGGTGTTTTTCTGTCCTCAATGAGCTCATGCTAGAATATTAAGAGGTGAGCAGAACCCTTGAACCCCAGAAACAATGAAAGAGCAATAACACGTAGTTAGCACTCATTAAACTACTACAGGTCTCCTATTTATAGGGCAGTTATGAGACCTCATAACCCCCCCCCTGCCTCCATTTTTTTTTGAAGAGACAATTCCATGTGATCTCTTAATGTGCCTATGTCAATACAGGTCACATCCAAGTTAGATCCGATCCGATCCAAAATCCAACATTCTCCCACTTGATACATTGACATGGAAAAGCATTTCATCGAGGTTCACTATTGTTATCTTGATTCAATTTTTATGTGTGTTAACATGCTATCCTGTATCACAAAAATGAATCATATAAGATATGGAGATGAATATCTCTATACGATATGTCATATTTTCATGTACTATAATATTATTCATTTTAAGTGTTAGCATGTTAAGAATACTTTTATGAACAGGTTGATCTCTAACCCATTCTATTGGTCTTTTTAATATTGTTATTCTATTATTTTTTATTCAAAATGAGAAACACTTTACACAGAATCAATAATGCATAAAACTATAAAGAATCAATTTAGTTTCATAAATGTGATCACATATAACCATAACGTAGGCATACATCAGAAAGAATCAAATGGACACATCCTTATTATATGTTGGGAATATATTCCTGGTGCTAGCCCTTTAGTAAGAGGATTCATAGTCATTTTCTTTGTACTTATTATATCAATACACACTAAATAATTTTCAGTCATTTCTTTAACAACAAAGTACTTTAACTTCATGTATTGACATGAGGTGAAACTCTTATTGTTATTCGAGAAAGACACAACAACTTCATTATCACTTAAGATCTTCAGTAGCCTCTCAATAGTCTATACCAAGACTCGTAATGAAGTTTTTGATCCATATGACCTAGGATAAAGTCTCGTATAAAGCAATAAATTTTGCCTTCATGGTATGAGCTGCAGTTGTAGATTGCTTTCTACTTCTTCATGAGATGGCACTATCTGTCAATAGAAAGATGTATCCTGTAGTAAACTTTATATTGATGAGACAACCTCCTAAATTTGCATTGATTATCTAATGACTTCGAGATGGTCAACCTTTCTGTAGGCCAACATATAGTCCTTTGTTCCTTATAAATATCACATGACCTTCTTCGTAACCATCTAATGTGTAATGATTGGATTAGACTGATATCTACCAAGTATCCCAACAGTAAATATGATGTTTGGTCGTGTGCAAGTCTACGCATATTATAAACTCCCAATCGTTGAAGCATACATGATGCTTGCCATTTGAGTCTTTTTATTATCAACCTGTCAATAGTCTTTTAAGCTCAATTTATTTCCTTTTACTATAGATGCATGACTAGGAGAGCAATTCTTCATCCCATATCTTTTAAAAAATTTAACGATATAGGATTTCTGAGAGAGGTCGACCACACCCTTAGTTCTATAACGATGAATCTCGATTCTAATGATATAAGTGGCCTCACCTATGTCCTTTATATCAAAATAAGAGGAACAAAATATTTTGTTTTATGTAGCTGACTCAAAACATTAGTTGTAAGAAAAATATCATTAATATACAAAACCAAAATTATGAACTTACTCTCACTAATCTTAAGGTATATATACTGATGTTTTCAATGAATTCAAAATTCAAAATCACCATATTGAACTTTTTATACCACTGGCACGAGGCTTGTTTAGGTCCATAGATTGATTTCTTTAATTTGCAAACTAAATTGTTTGAGTCATCTACACTAAAACCAGGAGATGATTGCATATATACCTCCTATTTCATATTCTCATTAAAGAAAGTCAGTTTTCTACGAGGGCCATGATTATTCTCAATGATTCCTTAGTTAAGATAGGAGAATTTTTTTTATTATAATCAATGCCCTTCATCTGAGTGATTCATTCACAATGAGCATATCCTTGCACCTCTTTACTCGCCCTTTAGAGTTTGTTTTGGTCTTAAAGACCCATTTACAACCAATAGGTCTGACTCTGTGAGGTTGAGGTACGAAATCTTTTTTTTTTAAGCTAAATCTTTTTTTTTTAAGTATGCTTTAGATTTTAGGGGGGTTGGATTATAATCCATATTTTTATAATTTATTGAGTGAATGCAATCTAAATCTAATTTTTTTCTCATGTATGCTTTAAATTTTAGTGGTTTTGCATTTTAATCCATATTTTTGTAATTTATTAAGTGAGTTCATGCTAAATTTATTTTTTTTCTAGTATGTTTTAATTTTTAGGGGTTTGAATTATAATCCATATTTTTTTATGTAGGCTTAAGAGTTTAGGAGGTTTTTGTTTTAATTCATATTTTTATAATTTATTGAGTGAATGCATGTTAAATTTGATTTTTTATTATGCTTTTGATTTTAAATATTTTGGATTATAATCCATAATTTATAATTTATTGAGTGAATATATGCTAAATTTATTTTTTTCATGTATGATTTGGATTTTAGAGGTTTTGCATTTTAATTGCTATTATTGCAATTTATTGAGTGAATGCATGATAAATTCAATTTTTTTTCATGTATGCTTTAAAATTTATGGGTTTTACATTTTAATCCATATTTTTGTAATTTATTGAGCGTGGATGCTAAATCCGATTTGTTTTCAAATGTGCTTTAAATTTTAGGGGTTAGGATTATAATCTATATCTTTGCAATTTATTGAGTGAATGCATGCTAAATTTGATTTTTTTTCTTGTGTATGCTTTAGATTTTAAGGGTATTGCATTTTAATCCATATTTTTGTAATTTATTGAGTGAATGCATGCTAAATCCGATTTCTTTTATGTATACTTTAGATTTTAGTGGCTTTGCATTTTAATTATTATTATTGTAATTTAATGACTGAGTGCAAGCTAATTCTGATTTTTTTTCTTTAGATTTTAAGGGTTTTATATTTTAATCCTTATTTTTTAATTTATTAAGTGAATGCATTGCTAAATCTAATTTTTTTATCATGTATGCTTTAGATTTTAGGGGTTTTATATTTTAGTTGTTATTTTGCAATTTAATGAATGAATGTATGCTAAATCTAATTGTTTTCATTATGTATGCTTTAGATTTTAGGGGTTTTATATTTTAATCTTTATTTTTATAATTTAATGAATAAATGCATGTTAAATCTAAATTTTTTATGTATGTTTTAGATTTTAGGGGTTTTGTATTTTAATCACCATTTTTGCGATATAATGAATGAATACTAAATCCATTTTTTTTTTTGTTAAAGAAGATTTTAGGGGTTTTGCATTTAAATTATTGTTATTGTAATTTATTGAATGAATGCATGACAAATCTGATTTTTTCATGTATGCGTGAAATTTTTTATATTTAAATGGAGAAACCACCCCTAGGATCAGAGATCTATGGCTTTGTCTGCCATACTTACATTCGTTGTCTTGATAGTGTATAATTTTGTGGGCTTAACCCTTGCCCCTAGGGAGTCACCACACTTCAACTTGTGCAAAGGGTTACGCCCATGGGATTAGACATAGACCACCTGGCTGGCGGCCTAAGTCTCATCCCACTACTCCAAACCCCTTTGGGTGAGTTTTGTATTTTAATCACTATTTTTGCAAGTTAATTATTAAATAAATGCTAATTTTGATTTTTTTTTGTTTTATTTTAGATTTTAAGGGTTTTGTATTTTAATCATTATTTTTGTAATTTATTGAATGAATGCATACTAAATCCATTTTTTTTGTCATGTACGCTTTAGATTTTAAGAGTTTTGTATTTTAATCACTACTTTTACAATTTAATGATTGAATGAATGTTAAATCCTTTTTTCTGTCACGTATGCTTTAGATTTTATGGGTTTTGCATTTTAATTCTTATTTTTATAATTGATTGAGTGAATGTGCGCTAAATTCGATTGTTTTGTCATGTATACTTTAGATTTTAATCACTATTTTTATAATTTAATAAATCAATGCATGTTAAATCTGATTTTTTTGTTAGAGAAGATTTTATCGATTTTGCATTTTACTATTATGCAATTTATTGAGTGAATGCATGTTAATCTATATTTTTGTAATTTATTGAGTGAATACATGCTAAATCCATTTTTTTCATATATGCTTTAGATTTCAAGTAAACATTAAAAAATTAAGCATAGAATTAATCATCATCACACTCTCTTAATGGTAAATCATGGAAAAAGTTTAGACTGCTTTTTAAGGACCACCAAAAATGTATACTAAAAAAGATAATATAAACCATCACTTAAAATTGATCTAAGTTGTTGTTTGCTTTAGATCTTTTATTGCTTATTTTGAATACTTATATTGATGTAAATGTTAACTTATTGTTCAAATTTCAACGGATCTTCCTAGACATGTATCATCACAAGTATTAATGCAGGAATCTGAAATGCATGTTGACTCTTTGGGTATTTGTTATGGTCATATTGACAATGCAATATTGTTGATGGTAACTAACAAATTATCAATGCAGGTTTTTTCAATGTAGTAGCTACAAGGACAAGAGGTTGTACCCATGCTTTAGCTATTGTAGGCCTTTACCCAGGACAAAAGCATAACAATACCTAAGTAGCTTTATACAAACCATCACTTGAGATCCTGATAAGACACCTTTACATTTTTACCTGGAGTATATTACAGCATTCTTATAAGGAGGATACTTGGACTTTTGTCCTAGTATATATATATAGTATTTTTTTTAAAATTTTAGCATTTATTCCTTCAACTATAGGTAAGATTCTTATATTGTTATTACTGAAAAAGAATGAGACATGATAAAATGATAGTGTTGAAAGAATACACAAGAGTTTGGAGAAACTTCATGTGCGAGTTTAGGACTATCTTCAAGCAGCAAAGTACTCTCAATGAACGCAAGACAATATGTCCATCTTACATCCCTAATCATCAGTGGGAAACCCTGATACGTTATTTTGATTTTCATTAATCTAAGGTTTGTGTTTTCATTAATGTTGTATGCATTCATTATACAAAATTGTAATAGTATATATGTCTCACTTACATGTCTTTATAAGTTTTAAGTGTGAAGAACACAACCAATCATGTCTTATAAAAAAATTTGCACACTACAATCACAAAGAGTTATATACGATATCGAAAAGAGAATGCACATGGACGTGTGTAGATGTTTGGCATGTGGGTATCCAACAAGAAAGTATTTAGTCCAAATTCAAGTCGAGTGAAATTCTTGCATCAAAATATTGCGTATCGCAAAAAGATAGATGTACTGTAAGAGAGTCAAAGGTCTGAAAACTGAGGTCGGCATGGTGAAGAAGCTATTGTTGGGAGTAGTGGGCAACAATCAATCTGGTTCCTCACATGTAGGGGTGACAACGGGTCGGGTTTGGTTCGGACATGGGTGAAACCAGATCTGACCTCGAATTTCAGCTATGGTATTGGGTCCGAACCCTAGTCAAATTTGACCCGCCATAAGAGAAACCATACCCGAACCCATTAAGAAGTACATGACCAGACCCATGCCATACCTAGTAAAATACTATTTTTATCATTTTTACATTGAAAACTTATGAGTCTTAATCAAAACTCGGGTTGGGCACGGGTCCAGTATAAAATTTTATAATCCATACTCGAATCCATGTATTAATCGAACCTTCAAGTCTAGACCTGGGTCTTAATCAGGTCTTCTTATTTATCACCATATCTGACCCCTATAGGGGTTGGTATGGGTCAAGTTTGGGTAAACCCGACCCGTTGACACCCCTACTCACATGCTCCTTAGGTAAGTTGTTATAACTAAATATTATAATCTTGTTCATAACTTTGTATTTAATTATATATGTCTACGTGTGTAATTTTTTCATTTATTTTATTCGCAGACCTCGTATACAAGCATGGTGTATATTTGGTTCTGAGATATCCTTTCGTAATTCATGAACTATGAAATTGTTTGTATATATTTGAATGTAAACTTAGTTTTTTTTGTTAGTTGATATTGTTTATATGCATGAATTTCATAATCTTATAAGTTCTAATCTTTACTTCTATATGGATCTATGTAAATGTTGTACTTATGCAAGGTTATATGATTGTATTTGAATTTTATGCTTATTTAAGGTTGAATGTATGTAAATGCAAGGTTGAGTATATGAATATATGTAAATGTTGTATTTTTTGCAGGGTCGAATATGTGAATCTTAGAATTATGGAGAGTTGAAAGAAGATAAATGTCTGCATGTATGTATAAATGTCAGGGTTGAATATGTGCATGATGGAGTTATGGAGGGTTGGAGTTATTGAGGGTTGAACATGTGAATGTTGAAGTTATATAGGGTTGAATATATATGTGAATGTTGTGTTTTTACAATGTTGAATGTATATGAATGTTTTGCATATATAAGGTTGAATATGCAAATGTTATATTTATGCAAGGCTGAATATATGAATGTTTGAGTTATGGAGTATTGTATGTATATGAATGTTGTATTTATGCATCATTGAATGCAGTACGTAGTTAATATATATGAATATATGTGAAAGGTATGCACACACACATATGTGTGTGTGTGAATGTCATGCTTATGCAGGGTTGAATAATGTATATGAATGTATGTTTATATAAGAATGAATGTATGCTTATAAAGGAAACATGAATCAATGCTTATGCAAAAAAAAAATATAAGTATATGAATGTATGCTTATAAAAAAATATTAA
This sequence comes from Nuphar pumila, assembly GCF_984573655.1. Lineage (NCBI taxonomy): Eukaryota > Viridiplantae > Streptophyta > Magnoliopsida > Nymphaeales > Nymphaeaceae > Nuphar > Nuphar pumila. Next base: position 38,195,894 of record NC_143255.1, read on the forward strand.
TAAATATTAAAAATATAATAAAAGTTTTTACTGGTGCAAATTGGATGCCAATAAAAACACTTTTATTGGCACTAAATTAGCACCAGTAACAACTTTTTACTGGTGCTAATTTAACGCTAGTACAAAATTTTCTTATCTTTACTGATGCACAAGTATTTACTGGCACAAAAAGTGCGCTATTAAAGAGTTTATTGGTGGAGCTTTTACTTTCGTGGGCTCTGTGCGGCCATAAATGTGATTTTTACTAGCACTAAAAGTATCCAGTAAAAATCACATTTACTTGCGCACAACCAGTAAAAGTTTCATCAACAAACTCTTTATTGGTGAAACTACAGGCGCACACGCCGTTTTTACTGGCACTAGAAGTGCGCCAGTAAAAGTAAAAAAATTCAAGTGAGGGATTCTACCATTGGTGGTAGATCCTTCAAAGATTGAAGGTTGGAATGATAGACTTGAGTAAAAGCAGGCCACGTAACCCCAAGTCCAACCACTTTGCATGAGTTGTGTTTTATTTGTTCAAATATATTATTTGAATTTAATGGTAGACTAAGTAGGCCCCATGTCACCACGTTGGCTCAAGGCTGACCTTCTATGCGATCCCATTAAGGCCCCTACCATATCCTAGTTATACTCTTTTGGTCAGCCAATGCAAAACTCAATAGACTAACACCTAATCACGTTTAAGGCAATGCACAATCTAAAGTACCACAAACTATCTGCAAAAAGGTCTTTTGATGTCGCCTGTGAAGTTAGAGGTTTGTAGACTAGGACCTATTGGAGTTACTACTTATGGTGTTTTAACTTATGATTTCCCTTGTTAAAGATTAATAAATAAGGCATATCGATTGAATTGGATTGAAAAATGACTATTAAAAAGATGGTGAAATTTTTTAAATTGCTTCATTTTCTTTAATTTGAGAGATAATTAAATTTTACTATGGAAGAAGAGTGACCTAAGTTCACATAAACTTTGTAACCAAACCCCATAGGGTCAGGGTTTGGTGATAAAAAAAGGTCAGATTATTAACTGGGTCGGACTAGAAGGATCTGATTTGTATATGGATCTGGGCATGGTTTGTGAAATTTTATATCAGACTCGGGTCTGACCCAAGTTTTGGGTTAAGGCCCATGATTTTTTAATATAAAAAAGATAAAAGTATTATTTTATTGGGTAAGGGCCGGATCTGATTCATGTGTAATCTTTGTAGAACCCGGGTATGGTTTTTCTTATAGTGGACAATAGGATGTGGGTCCAGACCCTGTACCAATACCTCAATGTCAGATCAGGGTTTGGACTCACCTAGGTCCAAATCAAATTCGGCCTGTTGACAAACTTAGTTCAAGACTTTAGCTATGGAACTAAGATTTAATAGCCAAGGACATGTCCTGAAAACTTAATCCAGAAGATGAACCTAGAATACAATTATTTTGAAAGCAAAACTGTGGACAACTTGCCTACAAATTAGTCCCTTCTAAAAGGTCACAATGTAGCACCTCAACGAAAGTATTATAAATGACCCGCATTTGTAACAAGTATCCTAACACTACAAATCCGGGTCGTTTTAGTACCTGATCCAACTACCCACTGGGTTCATGACCCATATACATCAATCCCAATCCAAACCCACTCCCTAGTACTAGGTCTGTATATAACAATATTCACTTTTCACTCTTTTTTTACGCATTCAACTAGGATGTCCTATCCTTGAGTCATTTTCCCTTCCTAACATGAAATTAACTTCTTTCATGTCATGAAACTTGTAATTTTTATTCTATTCATTTGCTTCCCTTAATAAAAAAGATGTTCCATTTATTTGCAGGATAAAAGTAATTCTAAAGCAAAACTAAGAAGAATAAAATGATTCAGTGGTTGTTAGAGAATTTGATTTCTATAATCCATACTCCATTTGTTGAATTACTTTTTTACACCACAATTTTATGATTATACTTATTTTTTTCTTATTGTATAGGCAAATTTTGCATTATTAACATCTTTGGAGTTTTTTTTTCACTTACCATAGTTTTGAGATTATATTTATTTCTTTTCTTATTGTGCCTACCTGTGGTCCATGATGCTATTTAAAAAAAAAGAATTGCATAGACTTATGAGGGTTTGAGAATCCCTATTTATTATGCACAACAACTACGTTTTGTTGTTGAATTATAGGAATTATATAGTTACCCATTTTTGGCATTGAGTAGAATCCATTGTATCGCATCATTTGTGGTGAGCTTCACACATCTTTCTCAACAAAACTGCATTTCATTGCACACTTCCGAAGAATGTCTTAACATTAATAAAATTACTCTTAAGACTCATATTCGTAAAATGTGTCAAACTTTTTCGTGGCCTTTTGTCACTAAAGCCACCCTCCTCCCTTATCTAATTAATTTTGGTATTGTCATTAGTTTGATAAAACCACACCAATGGTAGAGTCTTTTTCTTGAAAAAAAAAATGGTAGAGTTAATGCAACCCTAGCAATATAAATGGTAATTCCACATTCAATGATAGGATAGAACAAGAGCTATTAAGATTATGAATTTTGTAAAAAACCTAATTAACTCATAGTATTCCAAAAAAGTGTGCTCATCAAACTTGTAACAAACGTTAATACACATTTATTTATTTGTTCTTTTACATTTATATGCATATTTATATGGACAAGTACACCCATTTGAAAATTAATTTTCAAAATCATGACAATATTTAAATGTACATATTAAAATACAAATGGCAAGAGTGGGTTTGTGTTTTCAGCCTTTTACTTTATTTGGCATGTTAATAGTTTTTTTGGTACCCTTGATTGTACTATACTCTTCACTAGTCACTTTTAGTTTCAAGTATTTGCGTTTGATCAAATCCACATCTACTGGATTTTTAGAGGGGAATATGCATTATTTTAAGATATTTCATGCGTAAGAAGGTTTTTTAAAAAACTGAAAGTCAAAGGTACCAAAGTTAAAAAAAAAATCAATTTTTTTATCAAAATAGTTGGATTCAGAGCATGTCTTTTATTAACCATATTATGGAAAGCATATTGCAAAGGCACGCACGCCAACCTGATGGTCAAGCAATCGTTGAACCGGTTGCTTTGTATCACATCTTTTCATATTTCTCGTTAGTATGCACACTACTAAGCTTGCTCGCCCACTCTTTTAAAGTTTGAAATCTTATCATCTATCTAGTTGCATTGTCTTTAATTGGTAAAAATCTTAGCTCCATGTTGACTAAATAGAAACAAATGTTCCTGCGTTTTTTTTTTTTAAAGAATTTCATAATGTAATGTCATAAGCTACTAAAGAGTTATACTTTACCTATTAATAAGCTATCAAATGGTTGTAAAGAAAATACATTATCTGCAATCTATGTTAAGGACAAGTATTAAGCCAAATGCACTTTATGATATTAGGCTTTATATATATATATATATATATATATATATATATATATATATAGGAGGAGCGTTGATGGTAATCTAACACAAGATCAAATAGTACATACAAGATAATGAGGCCCTCTTTTTGCCCTGTAACCGATGCATGGATTTGGCAGGACCCTTACTGGTTTATTGTACCAAAGTATGGCCCAATAGGTCCAGTGGCTTTTGTGTGCCTTGTCCTTACATGTCTACTTGGTCATGGGTTGTCCTTGTGTGTCTGCTCATCTGATTTTCCTCTAATCATTAGTTCATGGCAATAAAAATCTCTTGCAATAAGTAGGGAAGACAGAGATAAGTGTCATTTCTTATAAGGAATACAAGTATTGAATGTTATTTGTATTGTTCTTACTAAGCACTAATATGACATTTCAAAAGCAGCAAATAGGACCAAGTCAAAACTGAGAAAAGTAGATGATTGGCAACCCGATATCGGACCACATTTTTTATGTACATAAGTTTTGGATTGTTCATTGAAATGTATTAAAATTATTTTTCTTGTAATCTTTCAGGATGCAACCCCACAACTAAATAACCTATCACACTCATATATAGACAGTACGCCAAGTTCGAAGTCTGTGTGTGTAATGCTTGCTATTTTCATAGGTTCCAAATTCCCTATTGAAATTTTTTATTTTATTTTATTTTTGCACATCTGATCCTCCAGATGTGATGACTGACCTCTGGATCATATTTTTCTGATGTGTATATTAGATTTCTCGGGGTTAAAAAATCAATAGCTTATACTAATCTGAATTTTCAACCCTCAATATTCGTATTTTTAAGTAAAAAATTCCTTCTATTTTGATCATAGTGAACACATCCATGGGGTCAAAAGGATCTGCCCTATGTGTTTCAGTTAGGGGAATGGAACCCACAAGGTTAGCTAATATATATATATATATATATATATATATATATATATATATATATATATATATATATATATATATATATATATATATATATAGATAGATAGATAGATAGATAGATAGATGGAAAAATGAGATACAAACACCTTTTTTCTTTATTTTTGTTGTTTTTTATGAAAATAACCTTACATATACGATATATATATTACTCTTGGATCGTCTGCTTACAACACATAGGCAAGATTTTATAAGAATTCAAACATCAATGACCTACAATGTATGATATTCTATTGGCTCATAAAATCATGTTTTTTCATTGAAAAAACAAAATTCAAGAGTCGATCCCTACCATTTTGGCCATGTTGAACACATTTATGAGGTTTTCTTTGGTGTAAACATAATGCATAGAGGCAACATGACATGCCAGCGCTATTACCTAATGTTATCTCTATATTATATATATTTACATGTCCATGCATAGAGAACGATATTTATAGATGAACGCAAGCGTGCACTTTCCCAAGGTGAAACACCTAAAGATAAGCATATGGATATGCAGGACCACTGCAATCACCCAAGTAAGCTTAATGCTTTCACATAATTATATGATTGTTTGTTTTGTTTTAATGCTTTCACATAATTATATGATTGTTTGTTTTGTTTTAACTCACTTTCCATCATGAACAGTCAAATCAGTTTGCAGCTAGGGAATTTCTCTTTTGAGTCCTCTAATTGATGCAAAGCGCACGCTAAATATAGCCTTGCACAGGTTAGAATCACAGGAAATTGAGGACAAGAGATCCCTTTCGCAAGCATCTCAATATTTGCCTAAATTAGGTGCAATGCAAATATCGGAATAATTACCGAAGTTGATTCCTGGCCTAACAAATCAACTTGGAAGTAAATGCACCAACACAAACCAGATGACTTCAAGGATCTGAATGTTTGTACAATCACAAACATTCTCTTGCTTCCTATGATGTCATTAACCTCATTGTGAAAGTGGGTCACACCAATCCAAGAGAGAGAGAGAGAGAGGGAGTTAGGGGCTAATGTTTTTTGAGTGATAATGACACATTTTTTTTTCTGAAACATGTAATGACATACTAGGGCTCATTTTTTTCTTTTTTCAACCTTCAGGCACGCAGGGCCAAGATACAAACTGCCAAGTGCAAAAGGAAAGGCAGAAACCATATGGTTGTGAACCAACTTGGTGTCCATCCCCATCTTGTTCTCCTTTGCTTGATTGCCCGTAGTCCAAGTGAAAGCCAAAAAACCAACCAAACTCACCCAAAGGGCCTGCCTCTGTGTGAACTCAAAAGCTGTCTTCCCTACTGCTGCTTTGTCTGCAGTTTGTACCCGTAAAAGTGATCCCTTTCACCCTTTGAGAACTACTATTTTTACTGCACACGTAACCAACAACAGCAATGACACCAACAGCATTAACACCAACCCTAATAGCAACCCCTACAACACTGATAATAATCACCTACAAGTGATGAAAAATCTCTTAAAAATCGCTTTGAAACCGATTGATCGATGAAGGGCCCACTTGATGTTCATCTTGGTAACTCCAACTCCCTCCTTGCTCTTGGTAGTAACCCATGGCATCTCCAGTTTCACAGCCTGAAGGGTGAGCATGAACTCCAACCCCTCCATTGCTTGAATTCCTTTGCTGCTGCTGCGGTTGTTGCCTATGTGGGCTGCCGGCGACGACGTGGCCGACGATGTAGTCATTCATTGGTGGAGGAAGACGGTATGAAGAATGGAATGGTAGGAGGTGTGGTGAGAGAGGAGAGAATGATGGTAAAGATGATGTTGATGAGGAGGAAGAAGAAGATGATGATGATGAAGATGGTGGTGGTGGTGGTGGATGGTATTGATATGGTGGGAGTGATTGTGATAAAATTGGAGGAGATGGCCTGGTGAATGAAGTCATATAGGCTAGAGATGGGTCATGATGGAAACCCCCAGAGACTGCGTGTGCAACTATGTTCTGTTCTCTCAACCTGTTCCATTGCAATTCTTTTCAGTATTTATATCACAAAGATTTCTTTTTTCTAACGAACTATCAGAAACAAGTGTAAATGATCAACAAAAAACTACTAATTGATTTATTGTTTTTGGAAAGAAATACTAAGTGATTTACAGGATCTGTGAAGATTGGAATCATAAAAAAAGAAAATGAAAGTACCATGATCTCTCTCTCTCTCTCTCTCTCTCTCTCTCTCTCTCTCTCTCTCTCTCTCTCTCTCTCTCTCTCTCTCATTTTCTTGATTTTATTGGGTTTAATTGAAATGGTTGTGATATATAGTTGGAAATCGAAAAACCAAGAATCCTAGCTATTGGAACTTCCGTCCATTTGACGCCTAATTTTCTTGCTTTTAAATGGTTCTCTTTTCCTTTTGTGTTAGATGACATACCCTAAATTGAGAGCAGCTAGGCTGTCATTACCATACACCAGCTGACGAGCACGGTTAAGGGTCTCCGTTTCCCTCTCTGAAAGAAAAGACAGGGACAAAAGGAAATAGAAAAAGCAAGAAGGCTCATTAACGATTTAGTTTAAAAAGAAGAGAAAAAAAGGAAAAGGCTAACGAATATCCAAAACATGCAATAGAAACAGCAAATAATAATAATAATATGTTGCCTTGGCGATGGCGGTTCATGTGGCCGCCGAGAGCTTGAGATTTGCAGAACTTCAGGGAACAAAACCTGCACTCGTACACCCTCCCACACGTTTCTTTTCCTCCATCAGCCCCACATTTCCTCTTTCTGCACTCTGCCACATATTTCATTTACACATTACTATATCAACATATATATATAATATTAAAAAGTTTTAAAATTAAAATTGGAAACCCTCTCTCTCTCTCGTGCTTTGCGGTGCCTGCTGTCTTTGTGCGGCTGTGCGGCAAACACAGGAAAAGCGAGAGAGAGAGAGAGAGAGAGAGAGGGTTTGGGGGTGGGAAGTAGTACTTACTGGCAGCATCAAGCGGTGTGATTGATGCATCCTCCATGAACTGATTGCTGTCTCTCCATCTCTCACAGTGGCCGGACATATACTCATCCGGAAAATTGTTTAGGTCAAGTGGGTTCTTCTCCGAACTCCTGAAAAAAGCACAAGCACGTTAAGATTCAGGCTCCCAACAAAAAACCCAACAAAAATATTAGTACCGAGAACAAACATAATAGTAAGAATAATAAAAAGAAGAAAGATTTTAAAAAGAAAAACAAAGAGAAAGAAAAAGAAAAGGGCAACAACAACAATGAAAGGGAAAGTGCGAAAGGAAAGACTAGGAGGAGGAAGAGGGTTCAGGTGTCTAACATTTAGAGAGAGAGTGTGTGTGTGTGTTTGAGTCTTGTGTGTCTGTGCTTTTGTTGGTGGTGTTGGTGATAATGAAAGGGAGGATGTAGGAAATGAGGAAGACTGCAGTTTACTGTCGATATAAGGGGAGTGAGGGTGAAGTAGCGAGGGTCGAAACCTCCCTATCAACTCTGCATGCTCGTCGGACATCTCGGTCGTCGTGACGTTGAGACACGCCACCCACAACCCCTCTCTCTCTCTCATCTCACCAAGGTGTCCCTCCTCCTTATCATGTGATGATAGAGGTGTGAAGGACTTGTGGGGTTATTCTTGTTTGGTTGAGAGAGGACGAGGCGAAACCTCCTGTTCCCTATTACCCCTACTCACCTCCCCCTACCACTACAAACACTGTACTACGACTGCTGCTATTGCTGCTACTACGAGTCGCTCTCTCTCTTTCTCTCTCTTGTTCATTATCATCCTTTGCTAGCTCCATGTCTCATAAGTCATCATCAAACGTAAATAGGACAAAAAGAAATTTACATAAAAGCAATTTGGGACAAAAAAAACTAAATTCTTAATAATGTTGGTGCCTTTCCCTCGAAAAGTAACAGGACCTAGCCCTAAGATACAATCCTTGATAGAGTCTCTTGTTGAAACTCTCACATATATCTTCTCTTTTAGCATATAGGGTTGCACATGAAATCATTGGGATTATAAGTTTTGGAGTTGCCCACCTGGAGGTGGGGCTGGACCACATATCCACAAACTCAAAGGAAGGGCTAGCTTCATCAGTGCGTGCACCTAACAAGGCTGCCCACTTTTCAGCACAGGGCAATCCTGTGTGTCCCCTCAGGTTGGAGTCTGCACCATGCACTCATCAATTGAACAACCCCAAAACACTTTGATTAATTACTCCAAAACAAATAAGCTTTAGTGAGTTAAACATAACATTTTTTTTCCTAACGGAAGACAATATTGGAATGTGAATACAGTTTTAGTGTATTTTTCAGACTATGTAAGTGTTCTTTGGCCCTCTATGATAAAGACTTTGGGGGAAATGATCCAACAAGAGTCAAGGAGATGATGACGTGCATAAAGTACTTAGACATTGGTTTTCGGTGGTTTTCTTTGTCGCTAAAAATCATGATTTCTAGAAGGAGACATACCTTTCCTCGAGAGTTGTCATATATAATGAAATCTAATACAGAATATTTGACTGCACATCATTTATTTCTCATGGAGTAAGCTATGTTGTTTGAGTATGTGGCTCATATCTGATGAGTAGGGGGGTATTTTTGTATTTTTTCTTAAATACGTTCATACACCTAGGGTTAGTATAAATACATATGATGTAACCCTAATTTGAATATAGTGAAAATACCGCCGCTTGCTCCCGTAGACGTAGGCACATTCCCGAACCACGTAAATCTCTGTGTTATTTGCTCTCATTTTTTTTTATTATTTCGTATATTCATCATAATTTCTGCACGATCACAATATATGTGCTTTCATTCTTTTTATAAATAACATCAGTTTAATGCGTCCAAACTCTCTCTCTCTCTCTCTCTCTCTCTCTCTCTCTCTCTTGTGTGCTGGGGCTGACAAAGTTAGTGCCCGTATTTTCCTTCTAATTTGAAGCAATATTCAAATTGCAATTTTGTTCCTTGACCAATGGTTGAAGCAATAAGTGCGAATACTAATCTTGCAATCTGCTCACCTAATTCTTTGTCATTGCCTTTCTATAAAAGCAAAAAATAGGCAGAGATTTTATTTTCTATTTGTTTTGGAGAAGGTACATGTGATTATTATAGTTAGCAGCAGTAGTAAACTTTCAAAAATTTCCACGTAAGATGAACAATGATTTTTCATTTGTAAAGGAAGAGCCAGATGTCAACCATGATCCCTCAAGATTCACCAGTGAGATTGACATTGACAGTGCTTCAACATGTTCCTAGCTCTTAGACTACGCGATCAGTAGACAGATTTCAGGCTCTGTATGTGAACAATGGAGAATTGATAAAAGTCACAAAAACTGAAATACTTTGCTAATAAGGTAGAGATCAAAGAAATGTACACACCTTATTCTTATGATGGTATCATTGTTTCAACTTTCAAGCACAAGGTAAATCACCAAACCATGTGTCATCATGCATAAAACTCCCGGATGCGTACCAGCAGGGGCTCCTTGTTTGGTATGAGCTGTCATTGCACGTCACCTTGTGTTGGGATGTTGCAAGTTCAAAACCCAATGGTACTTTGTATAACTGGTGGGGGTCTGCCTACCCCAGCTTCCCTATCTGAAAAAAAATAGACTCCCGGATGCGTAACATAGGCCAGAAGGAAGACCGATCTCTAAAGGTGGCAAGACATTAATCAGAAGACGCAATTCCATACTATAAATGGGTCATTTACATATAGGCACCTAACATAAGGCAAATTTATGTTTAGCCACCACAAGTTTCAAATTTTAAGATGGATGGTAACCTGTTAAAAATTGCCCAAATGGTCGCTTGAATTACTTTTTTTTATTCACCTAACTCTAGCTAACTGACAATTTTAATCTTTTTTTTTTCTTATGAAGTCACTTTTGTAGCTCTCTACTTGTGTAGCTATACTAAAGGGTAAATAAGCAATTTCAGAGAGAAAAAAGCAACTCAGGCAGTCATCTTACAAGGTTAGGTGTCTATCTTAATTATTCGATACCCAAGTAGTTAAACATAAATTTTCCATATGCGGGGGTGCCTATATGTAAAATACCATTAAAATTTTGAATAGGCATCTAAGATTAACTGAAAATGATCTACTTAAAGTTTATTTGCGACCTTCCTCAAATTTACCGAGTTTGGGTGAACCTAATACGATATGTTTTAATGTTATTCTAATGGTGGGCCGGGCCTAATTTTCGATGTAGATCACCTAAGCTACATTGAACTGACTATTTGGTGATCCATTAAGCAAACATAGTCTTTCAAGATGAGCGTGCTACCTTTTACACACTAGATCAAATCTATGAGACATAGGTATTGATACTAGGATGTGGCACAGATCGAAATAGCCATTTTTCCAAAAGGACAGCGATCAAGGTGTGCATGGCTGGGAAAGAGTTCCACTAAAATATAAAGAAATGTAGGAAATACAAAATATTTACAGGGATATATATGCAATGCATACTGTATACTTTTAAGTACGTTTGTGTATGGTAGCACAAGTATCAGTGACGATATGGGTATGTGTGGGGCATTACGAAATGCCCATTATACATAGATTTAAATCATGTCAAATTCTTGAATGATTCGTTTGTCATGTGCATGGGGACATACTGTTGACCCCAATTGGATCCACCAACATCTTTGAGATTGATCCAAGTATGTAAGATGCTTTGAGTGATGGATGATGAAATTGTATTGGAGGGATCATGGGCTTAATTTGATGGGTTTGATTTTCTCACATTAACCTCTTTATTATTTGTTCAAAATTATTTTGTATGCAGATCCATATGATTTTTTTCAAATTTCATTAAACAATGTCTTCCAAGCAATTGTGGGTTTAAATATCTGAATTAGAATTTTTATCGGGGAAAGATCGATGTTTCTTAAGCAGGATTTATCTTTTTTATTTTTATAGCAGGATTTCTCATAAAAATTTTAGCCTAATTAAACACCTCACTTTTCAGCCTAGGATTTCTCGTAATTTAACACGCATTATTAGACAAACATGATTTGAAAGCTATAGATCTTGCTACAAGCATGCGAGCAACTTTAAGCTTTGGTTTAATTGCCAAATGATTAATCATCAGAGTCTTAACACTTTGCTTACATTGGAAGGTTTGCTGATGATGAAGCCTCATGAACTGAGATAATCTATTTTTTTTGTTAATTATGAAGTGTGTGCACACACACACACATAACGTTTGCTAGAACGGAATGAAAGGGCCTTCAATGGACGCTGCAAACAAATGAGGGTTATTCTCAAAATGATTAAATGGGAGCTTCGTCAGATATGTAAGCTCAAATGGCCAGATTCGGATTTACTATTTTCATGTGTTAAAGTTGACTTAAATATGATGTTTCCATTTCTTGACCACCCTTATTTTCATGAATTGTGAGCTGTTGATTTTCACTGCCTCAAAAATAGGATCTTATGATGTATTAGTGTCCTGCTTTCACGTGATTGACAGGATTCCACAAGCAATTGATATTTTACGATCAAAGGTGTAGTACTGCTTGTAGTAGTGATCCTTATATATCATATTAGCAATAGAAATATGGACAAAAGAAAAAATCTCTATTTGATGAGTTTTCTTCTTACACCTATGAATTGCATTGGACTAAGTAATGATACATTGGAAGAATCTTTTTGGTCTCCCAGTATCAATAGGTTGATTGTTTTGCTCATGTATCTTCCAAAAGAAAAAAAAATCTCTGAGAATTGTTTTATGGATCCGAAAGCGAGTACTTGGGATAATAAAACCTTTTAACATAGTAATAAACTGTGCTAAACACATCTGTATGGCTAGATCTACAATTTGGTGGCAAGATCCCTGTAAACAAGAGTGTGTAGCACAGAATCACCTTATATATATAATGTTGGAAAACATGGTCAAGACTCACAAAAAACTTATATAGAGGTCACATGAATTGGATAGAAAATGATGGTCCTTTCATGAGTTGGTGAGCATCACAGTCTGCAACTTTGGTTTCTTTTAAGAATCCCATTTCTTAAGGGATGTCGACCTTATATGACCTTGTCAAAGTCTTCATTAGACAACAACGATTTAATTATGTAATTGATGAAAGACATTTATTGTCTTAATAGTTCATGGTTGAAATCTTTCAATTTAAAGATATGAATAGATGCTTATGCATATCTTCAAGGTATATATAAAGGCTTATGCACATTAAGCAAAAATTGCACCTATAAAACATCATTAACAATGATAGGACATCCATGATCCTCCACTTCAGCATCAGTGGCATAAAACCTGCTATAAGTTTTCAACTAAATTGAACAAGAAAAGTACTTTAGTATCTTAATCTATACCTTTTACCTTGCCTATCCTATTTTGAATCAAATGATAAATCGTGAAAACTTTCACAAGGATTTAAACTCCACGCACTCTGCGGATTCTTTTTTAATGTTCTACATACTTTATAATGATTTTTCTCAAGCAAAGCTGAGTGTAGACACCCATATTTTGATTAATTTCAATCAAGAAAGTTTAAGATAAGGGCCAATCTTATGTTGCCAAGCTAATCAATAAAGCCATCAAAGAATTTTGAGTAGAAAATCCAACCTTAAAAACCTGTCTTCATTTTTACCAAACTTTTGACCCGCTAAACCAAGGTTTTTAATTTGGTTCTTAATTAACAAACAGAATAAACATCAAGCTACGAACTTTTTAGTGTACCAAAAATTGTACAGAAAATGACCACATTGTATGGGTAATTTGACGTGTTTTCCTAAAACCCCTATAATTTGCAATATTCTCCCCATATTCAAAATCACAAATAGTAAGTGTTGGAATGTCCCTTTTACCCTTTGCATGCGTGAAACAGATAAAGTTCACGCGATATATTGCTCCACTGCTTGGGTGCTGCATACACCCACATAAATGAGGTTTACACTTTTTTTTTTTTGGACTTCATGAAGTTCACATAAAATTATATGCAAACTTCCTGTTAAACTTGAACAAAATGAGAAAACATGCATTTATTTTATTCAAACTTCCTCAAGTCCTCATATATTTTATGCAATCTTGAAGAAGTCTGCACATATTTTATGCAGACTTGAGAAAGTCTACACATATTTTATGATTAGCGCAACCCTAGAAGGTGTATGTTTCTATTTCGATTTTGGAACTCATAAACGAGAACCCTAAAAGGGTTTTCGGTTCTGACTCAAAAATTAAAGTTATTGTCTTGAGTCTTAACTTTTCAACGACTATAAAAAAATAAGTTTTTAATATCTGATAAAAGAGGTACAAATATGAGAACAAAGAATATTTTTCAAAAATTAGTCACATATTTGGGAAGAAGTTCACATATATAAGAGAAATTCACATATGTGAAGGGTAAAAATGTCTTTTTATATTTAGATATTTGTGATTTTGGACATGAAGAGAATATAAATTTATATAAGGTTTTTAGGAAAACACATCAAATTACCCGTACTGAATAATCATTTTTCAAAAATTGTATGACTCTAGCATCGACCCAATCAAGTACTCGAAAAGTCCAAATTCTTATTTTTGTCTTAACTAATGCATCTTTAGCTTTCCTATAGATATGTTTCTCCTAATTAAACATATGCTCTCCTACTAAGGGGGCTCCGCGTGGTTGGTAGGAGTTTTTAGTGCATGTCTCCTTGTGGTGGGATGTTGCAGGTTCAAAACCCAATGGTATGTTGAATAATAACTGTTGGGGTAGTGCCTAAGCCTAGCTTGCCTTTCAAACAACAAAAATGTATGCTCTCCTAGAAATTAAAAATTCTTCTACTTAACTTTATTTCTTGAGAGATTAACTCAAATAGGAAAGTAAAATATCAAAAGAATCATATTTGAAATCCTAAAGGGACTCTTTGACAAGCTTTATAAATGAGACCTCACGAAGGCCTCAATCCATCTATGATAACCCTTGAGAGAATTATTATGAGAGAGAGCAATCGAAAACCCAATATATGTTGGATAATTTTACCTTACTTAGTGGGTCAGGCTACTGAAATTGAACCAGTGAGCTCGGAGGCACGCGAAAGTGCGTTGTCTTTTAAGCAATAGTTGCTCCACTTAGAATCAAGTTCTCGACACAATGGGTATTCGTGCAACTATGTTCTTAGGATACAATCGAGCTTTCTCCTTCTCACGAATGATCGGACCACATCCTGCACTAGATGAGCCCAACAACCTCGACAGAGACCACCTTGAACAACCTCTTAACTAGGGTTCAATTAGGTATGGATCTTGGGTTTATATCTGGATTCCAATAGTAATTGGGTCTGGATCCAAACAACAACTGCATATGAGTTTGATTAGCAAACAAATCTGGAACCTGGATAGGGATCCAAACACAACTAGATCTGGATTTTGGATAAAGATCCAAACTATAACGAATTTGGATCTTAGGATTGGATCTGATCTTGGAATCTATATCCAAACCGCAACTAGATCTAGATCTGAACCACAACTGGATCTGTGATATACCAAATTTGAATCTCTCTAAGAGGATCAAATCTCTACCTGAATTTGGGTCTAACCTAGGAGAGAGAAAAGCACCAAAATTAGAGAGAGAGAAAGAAAAATCTCAACTCGAGAGAGAGAGAGAGGAGAGTAGAGCTCGAGATAGAGAGGAGAGAGCAATGAAGGATGATAAATAAGGAGGAGCTGGGTTTATATAGGCTCTTAGCCCCAAGGCCCTATTAAAGGGTTATAAAGTGGACCAAACAGTCTACCATAAAAGGTGAAACGGTCCAACAGGTAAGGTCAAAAAACTTGCAAAAAAGGATAAGGCTAATTTGAGTCTAATTTGACCCTATCAGACCCTTAATCATCCCTAGACTGGTCAAAGTCAATGGTCATACAACCCAAGGATAAGGCTAACGGATCTAAGAATGTTTGGGTCTTAAAGGCCATACAAATTAATTTGGATAATATCAGAATAAACCCAATTAGGATAAATGCAAAGTATTATGGCTTGGTCAATGGACATATATAGATTGGGATCAAAATTGTCCAAGTTCCATAAAGGTCAAAGACAAACCAGATCAAACTGAGCTAAACCGAGTCAGGTCTGGGTCTGAATCTGAGTCTGAAATTGCAAACTCCAAACCCAAACCTAAACTCAAACCCAAACCAAAACCCAAATATAAATATATATTGTTTGTGATAGAATATACAAGGTTTGTTCAAGCCCAAAATCTAATGCCCTTGAGGGCCACGCTCTCTAAAGCAGCTCCCTCCTATATAAAGACAAAAAGTTCTTACAACTTTCAATATGGGACTAAACTTTTGTAGAGAACCCTAAATCCACATACTTAGGAAAAATGAAAAGATAGAGGATATGCTTAGGTAGTTTTGAGCCAAAAAAACCAACAATCCCCCACGTGGATCAAAACTATAAGAAGATGACTCAAGAGACTGTTGGCGAAATTTAGTGCATAAGTGAAGGTACCTTTTGGGTTTGAACCCCGATATTAGTGTTACTTAGTTTTAGTCAATCTGAGACCTCAATAGTGTTAGCTTTGAATTAAGAATCCTAATTGACCTTCCAAACATCGTAACACACTTTCACTTCAGGTGGTCATAGTGTATTTACTAATATATAGAAGCCACATATTAAGGGTTTTATGTTGTATCTTAGTTTCATGAGTCCAAGTCTCATAGAAGGCGACCCCTACCTTCACACTCACATAGGTAAGTCCATCAAAAGTGTAAACCTGTTTGAAACATTATACCAATAAGGCCTATGGATCTTATTAAGAGTTCAATTTAAACTCAACTTCCGTACACAAATTTTGAGCACTTGACATCAGGAATAGGAAAATTATTAATTGCTTAATACAATCACTTAAAGACTTGTTCTTTCCATTGAACAACTTGATATGGTTTGACCCTTATCATGTAGTTAGGTTTCCATCAACAGTGATTGCCTTTATAGACTTTAACCTCATTTCCTTTGATGTCTTAAATATGATATCTCAAGGAAGTCGCTTTGTCAACAAATCCACTAAGTTTTGACAAGATTTCACATGTTCAATTGAGATTACTCATTGCTTAAGTAAACTATTCACATAATTATGCTTTAAATTGATATGTCTAGATTTTTCACTATAATATTTTTCGCTTTGTATATAGTTGCTTGACTATTGCAATGCATAGCTATCGGGGGGTACTAGTTTATATCCTAATAGTATATTCATTAAGAGATTCTTTAGTCACTCAACTTTCATACTAGTTAATGCTAGTACTATTAACTCTGCTTTCATTATAGAATGGGTTAGCATAGTTTGCTTCTTGGATCTCCAAGCAATTGCTCTAAATTCAAGGGTAAATATTCAACCACTTATGAATAATGACTCATTGAAATTAAAATTTTAGTTTGCATCATTATACTCTTAAAGTACATCGGATTCTCTTTTATAGAATCTTTTATATTATAATTTTTTTCTCAAGTACTTTAAGACTCGATATATTGTATATCAATGCTTCTGTCTTGGATTACTTTTATATTGGCTCAACTTGCTCATACTGAAAGCTATGTCTAGTCTAGTTTCATTCATGGCATACATGAGATTGGCAATAATACTTGCATACTTTAATTGGGATATATTTCTTTTAGTGTTAATCGATAGCTTAAAACTAGGATCAATTGGAGTAGCAACAAAGGCATCGTTCAAATATTTAATGAATTTTAAAATTATAAATTGATGTCAAAGCAACCATAGTTCTAATAGATGCAATCCTACTTACAAGATCATATGTGTCAAAATAATCAAGTCAGAGTTTTTGTTTGAAACCTTTAACTACTAGTCTAACTTTAAATGTTTTAATAGAGCCATCAGTTAAAAGTTTTTTTTTAAATGCATTCACATCCCAAAAATTTAAAACCAAGGGGTAAATCAACTAAAACCAAAGTTTTATTTTTTATAATGAAATCTAATTTACTCTCTATAGTTTCTTTCCAAAAAGGAGCATCAGGAAAGGTTATAGCTTTTGAAAGAGAAATGGGATCTCTATCATATACAGATGAAAATCAGGAACAAAATCTTTTGGTTTTCTAGATCTTTTACTTTTTCGAATTTTAGGGTTTTTAAACTTATAAATTCATTTTCTTGGATTATTTTTAATAACTTTTAGAGCTTTAAGTGGTTTTAAAGTTAATTTTTTTTTAAATTTGGCTTGGATAGACTCTTAAATCACTTTGGTTTCAATATCAATAAATCTATGTCTTACTATTTTGAGAATATCTAATGAAGACACATGTTTTGATTTTTTGACCTAGTTTGGTTAATTTTAGTTCAGTAAACTTTATATAAGCAATTTAATCCCAAACTTTTAAATAATTTAAATTTGATTTTTTTCCTTTCTAAATTTAATAAGGTATAGTGTTTGACTTAGAATATGGAACTCTATTTAAAATATGGCATGAACTAAGCAATGCTTCACCCCACAGGTTATAATCTATATCATAACCGATAAGCATTGAATTAACCATGTCAATTAGAGTCTGATTTTTACGTTCAGCTACACCATTATGTTGAGAAGTATATAGACTAGTATTTTGTTTATGTATTTCATGAATTTCATAAAATTCAATAAACTCATTTGAAAGATATTCACCACTTTTATCAGATCTAAAAGTCTTTATTTTGTAATTATGAAGTTTTCAGCCTTTGCTTGAAAAATCTTAAATTTTTCAAATAATTCATCTTTTATTTTCATGAGATAGACATAAGCATATTTTGTGAAATCATCAATAAAGGTTATAAAATAATTGTTGCCCCATGAGTTAGAGTCTTTTTTAAATCACATGCATCACTGTATATTAAATCTAGTAATTTAGAAGTTCTTTCAATGCTCTGAAATGTCTTTTTTGCAAACTTTGCTTTAACACAGACATCACATTTTCTAAAATATTCAGTTTTGCATTTAAGAATCAGCCCTTAATTACACATGCTTCTCAAAGATTTATAATTTGTCCTAATTTAGTATATCATAATATGAATCAAGCATATAAATAGAAGAAGAATCAAGTTTATTACTCAAAATGAGTTTGAATAACCCATTAGTGGCATAGCCTTTGCCTACAAACTTATGGTTTTTCGATAATATAATACTGTTAGATTCTATTATAACTTTGAAACCATGAATTGTAATTAGATAGGAAGATATAATATTTTTTGTGATGGTAAGTACGTGATACACATTTTGGAGGATTAAACATTTTTTGAAGGTAAAATAAAGTTCTATACTCCCTTTTTCATGAACCTTAACTTCATGTTTATCACTCATATATATCATATGATCTTCATCCATGGTTTCGTATGTGTTGAACATATTTCTATCATTATATGAATGGATCGTTGATCCAGAATTCACGTATCACCCTTTATCTGAATTAATTATAAATATCTCACTAACTACTACCACTAGGTCGTCATCAGGTTTACTAGCTTTATTGCCTTAAATTTTTTCATGTATTGCCATTTTCTTGCATAGTGACCTGATTTTCTACAAGTATAGTAGAAAATAGTCCTCTTTTTAGCATGGAATTTAGACCTTTTGTTCTAGTTTTTAAGTTCGGGTTTGAACTTTTGTTTGCGTTCAACCATGTTTACCTTAGCACAAACTTCTTTTATATCCTCTTTCTTATCTCACGATCGAGCTTCCTCCTCGATTCTAAGATATTGAAGAAGTTATTCTAAGGTAAACTCTTCATTCTTATGTTTCAATTTATTTTAATAATCTTTCCAAAATGGGGGCAATCTCCTAATGACTGTAACCACCTGAAATGATTCATCAAGGTTCATAACCTCATACTTGATCTAATTAGCGAAGACCTGCATCTCATGGACTTGAGGTAACAGTGGCTTATTATCAAAAAAATTGAAATCTATATACTTATTAACCAAAAACTTATGATTTCTTTTATCCTCTATTTTGTACTTGCTTTCAAAGGCTTCCCACAACTTCTTTGATCAATGTGTTGACTTATAAGTAGAGGTCAAACAGGGTGTCGGAGAGTGCATTCAGTATGTGTTCACGATACACAAAGTCATTCTGTTTCTACTTTAGCCTTATATGGTTTTCAACAATGGTTTCATCCTCCCATTCTTCTAGATATTCCTTCATGAGCACGTATGTCACTTTTGCAATCGTGAGAATGATGAGCACCTTGTGTTGCCATCATTTAAAATTGGTATCATCGAACTAGGATAACTTGAGAAGTTCATGGTTTTCAATCTTTATAGTCACCATTTGCAAATCTATCGCTTGAAAATTGATGAAAAATTTTACCTTATTTAATGGGTCAGGCAACTGAAATTGAACCAGTGAGCTCAGAGGCACTCGTAAATGCGTTGTCTTTCAAGCGATAGTTGCTCCACTTAAGATCAAGTTGTTAGTGCAGTAGGTATTTGTTCAACTACGCTCCCAGAATACAACTGAGCTTTTGCCTTTTCACGAATGATCGGACTACGCCCTACACTCGGTGAGCCCAACAACTTCAACACAGACTACCTTGAACAACCTCTTAACTAGGGTAGAATCGAGTATGGATCTTGGGTTTGAATATGAATTCTAACAGTAACTGGGTCAAGATCCAAACAAAAACTGAATATGGGTATTATCAGCAAGTAAATCTGGATTCTCGATAGGGATTCAAACGTAACCAGATCTGGCTCTTGGATAGGGTTCCAAACTATAATGGACTTGGATCTTATGATTGGATATGATCTAGAAATCTAGATCTAAACCACAACTAGATCTGGATCTGAACCACAACTAGATCTGGATCTGAACCACAACTAGACCTAGATCCGAACTGAGGCTTGATATGGGCTAAACCAGATCTGGATTTCTCTAAGAGGATCAGATCTCTACCTGAATTTAAGTCTAACCTAGGAGAGAGAAAGGCACCAAAAGAGAGAAAAAAAAAATCTCAACTCGAGAGAGAGAGAGAGAGAGAAGAGGAGAGAGAGATAAAGAGTAGAGAGCAATGAGGGATGAGAAATGAAGAGGAGGAGTTGGGTTTATATAGGCTCTCAATCCCTTTTAAAGGGTCATAAAGTGAACCAAATAGTCCACCATAAAAGGTGAAATGGTCTGACAAGATAAAAATTTTGGACAAAAGGGTATATGTTGGGTTCAAATTGACCTTGTTAGACCCTTAACCGTTCCTAGACTGGTCAAAGTCAATAGTCAATAGGTCCAAGAATAAGGACGATGAATCTAGAAACGTTTGAATCATAAAGGCCATGCAAATCGGTTTGGATAATATCTGAACCTATCCAAATGAGATAGATGCATATTATTTTGGCTTAGTCAATAGACATATATGTACTTGGGATCAAAATCGTCCAAGTGCCAAAAATGCCAAAGTCAGTCTACAAACCCAAAGCGAAATATAAATATATATTGTTTGTGATACAAGATCAAGGTTTGTTCAAGCTCAAAATCTAATGCCTTTGAGGGACATTCCCTCTAAGGCACCATCCTCCTATATAAGGACATAAAGTTTATACAACTTTCAATATGAGACTAAACTTTTATAGGGAACCTACACTCATAATACTTAGGGAAAAATAAAAAGATAAAGGATATACTTAGGTAGTTTTGAGCCAAAAAACCAACACTACATTTTCTTTCACATCAAGCCTAATTTTCGAACATGTAGAATATTTTCATTTAAAAGTCCAATTGTGGACTTCGTGTAAAAGCTATGGTGGATTTGGTACCCAAAGCACATCCTAGTTCAGGCTCCATTGGAGTGCATTAGGCAGGATTCTAAAAAGGAAGAAGATCGTTAAATCCAAAAAAATGTCTTTCTAATCTATATTAATTTACTTAAGTTCCCTTTAGGTTCTTGCATAGCTCTGGTTATTTAGCATATACTTAACATAGTTTACTTTGTAGATTGAAATTCAACAGAGTAGACCCTAATTCAAGGTCTTTATTTTTGCAAATCAAGGTTATTATTTTATTTAAGTAACTTTTCTGCATATACCCCTCTTTGTCATTACGTGAGTGTTGCTTGATAGATACACTGACAATGTTTGTTTTTTAATTTATAACCAAAGAAACCACAGCCGGCATGAAGGTCTGGTCACACTGGCTCAACCTGCCATACCTATAGTCGTTGTGCCATCAGCGTAAAACTATGAGACTAGGACCTTTGCTCCTGGGATCTATGCTGGGCATTGGCTTGCACAGAGAGAAGACGCCCATGAGAATTCAACCTTGATTACCTGTCTAGTGGCCAAGGCCCCCACCCCACTGCATCAACCCCCTTGGGCACAATGCTATATATATATATATATATATATATATATATATATATAGAGAGAGAGAGAGAGAGAGAGAGAGAGAGAGAGAGAGGTACTATATGTAAGTTGTGCATGTCGACTGTGATTGCTACTTTTGAACAAAATGATGTGTGACATGACTTTGATGAAAAGGGCTTGTAGCCTGTGACATGATGTTGCATGCATGTCATATGTTGATCCTAGCTGTCCAACTCTATGTATGTGGATGGGTATGACTGGTCCACATTTTCATCGTGGTACATATGAACCTAGCCATCTAGATGCCTTTTGGTTAGACAGCTAGGATATGTCGTGGGATCCTCCTTGACATGAGAAGTTATCTCAGACAACAGTTAGCATTCCAATTTTTAATATTCCAATGAAATTATTTCAACTACTTTTCTTTCCATAATTATTTTTTAAAAGAAAAAAAAGACTGCTTTTAGCGCTTCATGCAATTTGGGTAATCGCTTCACCATCATACTATCATAGTGCCATGCATGACTTACACAATGCAACTCTTTGGTCATCTTTTCGCCATTATGCCCTAATGAATTTGAGCTTCTCCATGTCAAGGAGTCAAAACTCATTTTTTCAGTTTTATCTGGTTTCAGGGCAGACCCTTTCAACCAAAGACTTCGAAGCTCATAACACTAGGCACACAATATCTCAGTGGTCGTCTCAAGTCTATAAATGCTGGAAACGGATCCCATCATTTGAAATAGGATAGGTTTTATCATACATTCAATCCTAGCCATCCAGCAGAACCATTTAGCCATTGATTAATTGGCTAGGATTGAATGTATGATGGAATGCTGGTGTTGGCTGGGGTTGATGAATACGACAGAGGCATCTACGATCCTTAGAGAGAGAGAGAGAGAGGTAATTCTATGAATGGGAAAACGTGGCCACAAGAAAATGGTAACAAGTGTCAATCATTTCTTAAAAATGAATCACAAGCCTCATCATTCTGTCAGGATTATCCCGTTTACATGGGGATGAGATATTAGAAAACTATTTGCATAAAAGAAACTAGTCTGCCTAGGCACAAAAAAACTTATCCATCACATCCAAACAATAGACAAGCCCCAATAACTCCACCATGCAAGCTACAGCATAAAAGTGCTAATAGTTCCGGCCGACCAACTGCTATATTCCTGGGGAGATCTATAACATCTCTTCCTTCCCACATCTAAGGAGCCAGCTTTCAGTACTTGATCAAGAATACAACCCTGAATGTTCTAGGAGCATGAATTCAATCTGAAAGATACTGGTAACTGGAAATGAGCCTGGCAGCGCTGAATCTTCTGCCCACCATTGGCCTTTAGGCAACCATCTTACATACATTCACGACATATATATACCCTTGCAGATAAAACCCATTGGCAATCTCAGTGCAAGTTTGTCATTGCAAACAACCATCCAGAAGCCGAGAGGTCTATACGCTTGTCCAAATCTGGTTAGGAGTTAAAGTGATTGAAATGAGTCGTATGCTGACTAGAAATTAAGATCCACATGAAGGACCATCTATAATGAGTAATGTGTAGCTTTCAGACCTTTTATCTCCCAGATCGTCTCAGACCCTTTTGAAAAACATACCTGCATGGTTTTTTTGCATAATCCAAACTTGTAGATCTGTTCATCATTGCTTATTTACTAAAAACTATGCTTTGAATTGAATAAGTTAATAAGATTTCTTGAGTTTTGGTTAATCAATTTTTTTGGTGTAATATATACCATTGATTTTTTGTGTGAAAATGTTTAAACCAATACATATTTTTTACTAAATAAAGCATAGGGATCATATATACGGATTTAGATTAAATAAAAAACACATGTTTTGTAAAGGGGTTTGGGACGCTCTAAGAGATAAATGGTCTGGAAGCTATACTTCACCTATAACCCTTTTGTTTTATTCCGTCTGAACTCTTTCTTTCTGGGCCACCATGTTGCCTATGTCCTAGCTATCTAGTCAGCAAGCATGCTGTGTTTTTCCATTGAAACAATTTCAAAGATGGGAAACAAGACATTTTTCCCATTTTTTTTCTTTTTGATGATGAGGAATCCACCGGAATCGTGCTGTGGCCCCTGGGAGAGTAAACCAGCCCCACAGTGCACTCTATTATTGTAGCGTGTTTGATCCGAGAAGGAATTGAACTTGTGGCTCTCGAGTCTCCAAACATCCCGACGCTCACCTTAACCAACTCGGCGACCCATGAAAACTCCAACTCTAATTATAGCTAGCTTGTCCACTCAGCAAGCATGCTGTGCATACCGTTGAAACTACATTGGGAGATGGAGAAGCGACAGTCTGACAGTCTGTTCAAGAGTCCAAACACCAAACAGTTCAGTGATAACTGACTCTACCATCAATTCTTAAGTGGCAATGCAGCCCTAGAAAATATGTTCAGTCTGCATGGCTATTCGCACAAGTACACACGTCTAGCCCTATACCATGGATGCATAACTAGATTCTGTCACTGTGCCCCATTCTGTTAACCAAAATCAATAGCTTACACACTGCCAAACAACCACCCACG
The DNA here is from genome assembly GCF_984573655.1 of Nuphar pumila. NCBI lineage: Eukaryota > Viridiplantae > Streptophyta > Magnoliopsida > Nymphaeales > Nymphaeaceae > Nuphar > Nuphar pumila. The sequence goes on from NC_143255.1 coordinate 38,220,064, forward strand.
AGAACTTTCACAACCTGAAGGCAGTCAGGGGAAGGCCTGATAGCACCGCCCAAATCACCCCATGAATGGCTCTATGGCCTCATCGAGCGGTCATCTTGTGGTCAACTTTGCCAGAGCTTAGATCCAATGCCTCCTCTCACAGGCTCACAGCAGCATATAGTTAAAGAGCTGGTGCACTTTATCCCCATTAGTGCTGTTCACACTTTTAGAAGATGCACATGCCAAACATAACCCTGCGGGTGACCTTTTTTTATATTTAACCTTTTTTCAGTCTGATAGGCAAGCTGGGGACTACCTCTGTCAGTTTCAAAACCGAGACCCATCATTATGATAGAACAAACTAAATATCCAGCTATTTTATTCAACCCGCTGATGACTGTCTTTACGCATTACTGGTTCAACACAACTAGCGGCCACAAGGTGACACATTTCCATACTTGTATTCTAATGCAAAAGATGCATCTTATAATTCTAATCTAAGCTAGGCTCTTTTAGGAGCCGGATTTGGGAAGGAGATGGGGATGCAGTGAATCTCCTGTATTTGGGAGATAAGAGTGGAGTGAGAATGGAGTCTATCACCCATTTTCATTTCCACTCCCATCACCCCCTCTTATCTCCGCTCTAACTCTCAGTCCCAAACAGAGCCTTAGAGAAAGCAAATTTAATAACTCGACTGCTAATTGTGTAGCCTTTCTCGTGCTTACAATAATCTAAATCCTCATGCCAAAATACGATTTATTTATTATTGAATATATATTCAGTACAAGGCTAAAAAAGAATTCAGATGAATACTGCCATTCAATGGGGTATGAGTATCTTGATTTCACCAGAAAAACTCGGAATAAAGATCCTGATTTGATCTGCACATGCCAGCTAGCTAGCTGAATACAAGAATTTTAGTCTGTAGAAAAACCACAAACTTTTTTAAATGTACAGACAAATAAGCAGCTGATCTGATGCACAAACTCAGGTCTGAACATTTTCCATGCAGTGTTGATCAAGCCACGAAACAATATCTTGTAGTACACGGAATATAGACTCATCTGATTCACCTTCAAGTATTGCATGATATGCACCCTCATAGAGGATAAGCTGCTTGTCTTGGCTATTTGCCTTCTCGTATAAAGCCTTGCTTACAGAGGGATCTGTCACAACATCTGCCTCACCATGTAATATTAGTAGTGGCAATGAAACCTGACAAAAAAATCATCAGTCACGTCTTGTCCATCTTTTTGCACATGCGTATTTGTGTAGTGTGTGCGTTTGTATGAGAGAGAGGGAAAGAGACTTTTTCCAGACGATGTTCAATCTCTTGGGCAGTCCTGAGCAACTCAACAGCACTTCGGAGGCGTGGTTTATCTTTGTATGAAATCACATTATAAATAACCTGGTTTTAATTAAAAATTTAATGGTTAAATCACTTATTCAAACTGGAGATATTCTTATATTTGGGTAAAAAAAATTAGTTCAGAAACTCATTTTATACAGGCACATAATAGTATTAAGTTCTAACTAACCAATTTCTTTTTTTTCTCATCTTTGAATGCCATATCTGCTAAATTTTTCATGGGAACCAACTTTTGCTTTGGGAGAAAGTTGGAGATTCCAATCAGCAGCTGCTTGACCAGCCAATGAGGAACCATGTCATCTGCAATCTATAACCACGCATCTTAAACATAAATGTATCATATTGGCAACTCATTCAGGTCTAAAAGCAATACATAGCTTAAATTGATTACTTTGCACATTGGAGCATTAAGAATAGCACCATTCCAAGCACGGGGCTGCTTCAAGTGTATCTTCAAAGCAACTGCGCCACCCATAGACTGCCCAAGCAAAAAACATGCAAGGTTGCAGTATTCTGGATTCTCTGCATAAGATATTAGAGTTTAAGCTTACAGAAGCAAAACTAGGTAGGAAGTCTAATGCACCATCTATGTTACCACAACATTGTGAATGAAAATTGTAATATGTGACGATCAAGACAACAGACACAACATGAAGGTACACATCCATTACACACATCCAAGTTTCTTACCAGCTATGTTACCTAAACACTGATACGAGTTTCAATGTTGGACATGATTACGACAGATACATTGAACTTTGAAAAATTAGATATGAAGCACAACCACACAAACACATGCATGCATAAGTATTAAATACAAAAAAACAAGTTACAAACCCTTCTTTTATAGACAAAAAGATACAAAAGATAGAGGGATAAAGTGTGAGAAGAGAAGGACAGGGGGGAGGAGGTGAAATCAGATAAAAACAGACAAAGGTTATCATTTCTCAGTTAGAGACTGGGAAATCCAGTTGTGATAGCATGAAGTGATGCATGAAATAGAAAGAAAGGAAAAAGAATGAGAGAAAGAGAGAGGAAGTCATGCCGAAATCGAAAATAAAAATAAAAAACAGCATCATAAAAAAATGAAGAAATAGCCCAATTGTAAAATTCTTTAAGTTAAAATGGAAAAAAGCTAACCTCTTTTAGAAAATAAAGCTCAAAGGTGATTCAGTGATAAAAGCCACTGTTGTGCATTATATTACCAATACCTTAGAAAAGAATGTGGTCTATAAAGTATCAGCAGACACCTATTTTTTAAATGCCCATACACCACAGATGATGTGCTGAACACGTGACACGCCATGTCCAACATGCCCAATAGTGTTGGACTTAGGGTAAGTTTGGGTGGCTCAACTAGCATGGGATTTGGAATTCTGATTCCACTCCCCAGGGCAACCCGTGAGATTTCAAATCTCACGGGTTGCCATGATTTCGAATCAGAGAGATTTCAGGCTTTTAGAATCGCTTTTTCAGGTTCTCCTGAGAAAGCGATTCTGTGGGAACGAACCAAACGTCCACTTAGAAGATAGAAGACAATCGTTTTCAAGCCATGGCAAGAAGTGGTCAGTGTGGATGTCAATCTCGAACACAACTAGACACAAATATGTCATACCTCTAGGAGTGTCCAGGTAACATAGCTTACCAGGAAAGGTCTTGGACTCTAATAAAAGCATCATAGTCCTTCAACAGAAATTGAATTGTTTTTAAGAAAACCATTAAAATGTTCAAAAGGAAAGCTCTGAAGAAATAAGCAAATGAAGTACATGATGAAAGGGGGAGAAACAATGAGAAGAATAATGCTCAATATTGTTGAATTTCTCATTTTCTTTTCTTTTTTTATAATAAAGATGTGTTAAGGCAAGACTGCCACCAGTTCTTTATGCAAAGCTCATATGAAAAAAGTAGAAGAATCATCAGGTTTGAGCTAAGGCAGTCAAATTGATGGCACTCAGGATGAACCTCGGTAAAGAAGGCAATGATGGGTAGAAATTATGCTTTATTTGTTTCAAAGGAACATTTTCCTTGCTGTTTCCTTTTTCTGTTTTTTGTAGTTCAGATTCAGGGTTAAAGAAGTCTTATTGGATCTTGGACCAGACCAGACCCGACTTCTGTATTGGATCGGATCAAGATCCAAACGTTGGAAGTATTGTAATTATGCTTGTTGTAAAAGGGTATTTTTGTACCCTAAAATTATGTAATTGTTATATACTCAAAACATAATACAATGAGGGTGCGCTGAGCTCTTCTTAACGTGTTTTCTCTGCAGCCTCTTCTCCCAATTTTCGTTTCTTCTTTCCTGCACAGGTGAACGTGAAGATATTCATAATTTAACATGGTATCAGAGCAGTGTTAAAGCTGGGCCTGAGCTTGCTTTCCAGAAGGATTGTCCAAAGAGATGATCTGAGGTTTTCAAGTCAAGAAAATATCAATTCTTCAATCTCGGTTTCTGAGTGTCTCCTTCCAACCCCTTCTTTTTTTCAGTCCAGGTAAGGACGTTAACGTCTCCTTCCTTTCTTCTTCTACTTCAGATCTGATTCCCATTTGATTAGACGTCAGTGTCTTCCCCTCCCCCCTTTCTTTTTCAGCGTCTTCTCTTCTCTTTTCTTCCTTAGACCTGATTCTCTCAGAATCAGACAGTTTTAATGTCTTCCTTCTTTACTTCTATTTCAGATTCGTTTCACGATTTTACTTAATCTGAAACATATCTAGAATCCTTTCTTTAACCAAACAGAGATTTTTGTTTGGATTTCTTGACAAGAAAAGACGCAAATTCCTGTTTTGCATTTTTGTTTAATCTAGCACGCCTATCTAGAATCCTTTCTTCAACCAAACAGAGATTTTCGTTTGGATTTCTTGACGTGAAAAGGCGCAGATTCCTGTTTCACGATTTTGTTTAATCTGAAACCATCCTATGTGTTGATCTTCAATATTGTGATGTTTCAGTCTGAAATACCTTTATTCCTGTTTCACGATTTTGTTTTAATCTGAAATACTTTTGCCTTGGAGTGTTCATAACCTGTTTCCACGCCTTTACTGAATCTGATATTGATTCAATCTTTGATATCCAGTTTTGATTAGTTTCTTTTTCTGATCATATCCGAATAGAATATATCTGTCAAAAAAAAAAAGGAAGACAAAATATTCTAGTGACTGTTTTCACAATTCTTTCAAATGGACTCATCTTTCTTGCAATCGAGCCTTTCCTCTAATTTTCTTAGCCAATTGGTTTATGAAAAACTTAATAATTTCAATTTCTTGACCTGGAAAAAGCAGATTGTTCATTTTATAAGGAGCCAAGATCTCTCTGGACATCTGGATGGATCGGTCTTACCCCCTCCAGAGTTCACTTCGCAGGAAAAGATGGATGATAAAAGAGCGCAATCTATTGTTCTTCACAAAAATCCAGATTATGTTGCTTGGATGAAAAAAGATCAAGCACTAGTGGCATACATCACCTCAACACTCTCACAGGAAGTTCTTGTAGCCATTCTCGATGATTGTTCAGCCAAAGAGCTATGGGACAGGCTAGTTCAGACATATTCGCAGATCTCTGAAGCAAGAATCGTGTTTATAAAGAGAGAATTTCAAATGTTGAAGAAAGATTCAATGTCTATTATGGAGTACCTGAATAAAATGAAAGGCATCACAGATCAGCTGGTTATTGTGGGATGTCTTGTCAGTGATAAAAACAAGGTGCAGCAGACCTTGAGTGGATTGGGGCCAGACTATCATGTTCTGGCAACATCTTTGTTGTGCCTCCCAGAACTTCCCAAATTTAAAGATCTTCGTGCAAAGCTACTGCAGTATGAAATGACCCTGAAAGGGTTTTCTGAGGACACCCATGTGCATTCAGAAACTCAAGATGTGCTGGTCACGAGGCTGACTTATGGTAGAGGACAGAATTCTTTTCGAGGTAGGGGAGGACAAGGGAGAAATGCCTTTGGGGGTCGTGGCCTCCTTCCAACGCCCAGTATACAGGAACAAAGGCTCATTCTTACTTGCTTTCTATGCAATAAGAAAGGGCATATTAAAGAAAATTGTTGGTTCAACCCTCAAAATAAGGGGAAAATCCCATAAACAGAGGCTAAGAAAGAAGGAGAAGTAAAGGAGTTGCTATTGGCAAGCTTGAATATGAAACAAAATGATAAGGGCATTTAGTACGTCGACTCTGGAGCAGCGACCCACGTCTCGGGTGATGCGGGTAAACTCTTGAATCCTACTCCTTATGTTGGTAATAATAGCATAGTCACGGGAGATGGTTCTCATCACTCCATCTCACATATTGGAAATGCCATTATACTCATGTCCAAGTATCCCCTTAATCTTTCAAATGTTATTCATGATCCTAATATTCAGAAGAACATTGTTTCTGTCTCAAAACTTGATGATGTTAATGCCTCAGTTAAATTTACTCCATCTTTTGTTTATGTCAAGGATCTTCGCATGAGAAAGACATTCGCTAAGGGAAAGAGATGAGACAACTGTTAGAAAGCGACTTGGAATACCTTGGGTTCAATAATAAACCCATACTTGTGCACGTAAAGTGCAAATATACCCATTAAAGGGAAACAACACACGCACATAATGTGCCAATACATAAAACCCATAAAAAGGGAAAAATATGACTTAAAGTCATAAGTTACATATCATTGAAGAATAATGGAGAAGGGGTGAAAACCCCATTACAATGGAGCATAAGCTCCCTCAAGAATACGAAATACAAAGGGGAAATCCCCTATTTATAAGCATGAAAAGGGACCACCTTGGGGGCTCCCAAAGGGGACGTTGGAGAGCCCCCAACGGTCACATTTGTGATCGTTGGGGGCTCCCAACGTCACTTTTGGGAGGCCCCCAATGTGGTACGAAATCCAAAAATATAAAAAACAAAAAATAAAAATAAAACAAAAATTACAATGCATATTCCAATTGGAATATGTGTAAAATGCTAATTTACAAGAATACCCTTGAGGGTATTTTAGGAAGATAAAATATATATATTTATATATATATATAAATAGAGATATGTATACATATATATATATGTATACGTATCTTTATATATATATAAATATATAAATATATATATATGTACATTTAAGGATCAACATATTTTAACACCCCCCCTCAATCTTTGCGGGGAAACGAAAAGATTGAACAAAGGGCAAGACTCCAAGAGGCTCCGGCAAGGATGCAATGGAACTTGAAAAGGCCTTCCTCCTATTGTCTTCAAATTTCCCGAACTATCCAGGGTACTTCTCTTTGTCCTATCTCCAAGATCCTGTGAAATAACAACAAAGAAACAAGTAAAACAAATCTTTGTACTTTTATTAAAATGGAACATTTCTAACTAGCACAGGTTAGAAGAGATGCACATTATGCAAAAATGACACCAAAGTTTCAAAATCATATATCATGTTTAAAACAAAATGAGCGGAAGCAAATTATGCAGAAATAAATTGCAAGAATGCATAATGCATTCAAAAGGTCCAACGTTGGACAAATATAACCCCATAATGGGGAATAACAAAATGGTCCACTAAGGGACACCACAATAAGCCTACGAAGAGGCATGATATACATAAACATTATTGAATGAGGGCCCAAAAAGGCCATAAAGAGCGTATGCATATACTTATCATGAAATGAATTAATACTCAAAGAACTCATTAATGAACATGCTTCAAACATGTAATGAAGTGCCAAACAAGAGAAACAAAGTCTCCAAGCATACTTTAGGCAAAATAAACCCAAGAGTTCACAAGGTTTTAAAATCATTTATGAAAGACATACATAATACTCATTTTGCATGTAAGGGTGGCAAAAACCATAAGCACTTAATATATAGATTAAATGCTAAGAAATCAACTTGATATGCATATCAAAAATATGATTTGCTTGAAAAACACAAGTCATGAATGAAATTTTGCAAATTTCAACAATAGTTTATCCATTACAAACATCTTCCTCATTAGTCCTCCAAAACCCATAAATCAAGTGTATAAGCTACTAGATCAAGAATATAAAGCCATTAAAGGCCAAAGATACACACAAAGGTGTGTAAAAGAACCTCTTGTCTACATATAATAATACTTGAAATAAGTGCATCTACGACAAGAACAAGAGAATACATGCCAACATGGACTAAAAAGTATCTCTTGTCTACGTAAAAAATACACTTAAAACCAAGTATGTTCAGCTACTAGAACAAGAGTAATAAGCCAACCATGGGCTAAAACATAATACATCTCTTGTCTACATATGATAGCACTTGAAATGAGTGAAATAAGCCAACCATGGGCATACATCTTAAGCGACTAGAACAAGGACACAAACGCCAACATAGGCTAAAAATCGCACACCATGGTGTGAATCAACGTGCCTTGTCTACATATAAAAACACTCAAGACAAGTGTGTTCAGCTACTAGACCAAGAGAGCAAAAGCCAACAAAGGGCTAAAAACACACGAAGGTGTAATAAAATTCTTGTCTACATATGATGACACTTAGATAATGGGCATAAAAGGAAAAGACTTTTGAGGCAATAAACTTGTAATGAAAATAAACCTCGAATGAAACAATATTCCTTTTAAAACATGAATACTCATAACAATAACATTTTGGAATAAATGCATGTAAAAGTATCTTCAACAAGATGATAAAATAATATTTTTTAGAACAAATGTGTGAACATACACACACCAAGAACACTTGTGAAAAAACACAAGAACACATGTGCACAATAAGCACAACATTCGGAATCACAAATGTGCAAATGCACTCATAAGATTCATAAATAAAAGGTTGGGCTAAAATCCCAAAACACCTTGATTTTAAATATACCTTAAAGCATTTAAGGTTTCAAACACCATATGTCCATCACATTTACATAGAAGCATCCATAATATCAATGGCCACAAGAGAAAAAATGAGTGACACACTCATAATTAGAGATCAAATAACAACTCATTTTAGAGTCCCAAGGTGCCCATAACTCACCTCAACAACCATCTATAATATGGAAGGTGGACAATCTAAAATGATATAACACGAGGTGCCCATAACTCACCTCGACAAATATCTCTAATATGACAAAAATAAGGCCAAATAAATGATGCATTAAATAACATGTGATGGACAAATATAAATGCCACAAAAGGGCAATAAACACATAAGGAATCATTTTCCAAAAAGTTTTTACAAAGAGGACCGATTAACAAATTGAATCAAAGGTCCAATATAATCCATTAAAAACAATTTTGCATAAACACGAATTATGCCTAATCTTTAAAAGAAGTCTTGTATCAAAAAGACCACAACATAAAGAATTCATCAAGACAATCAAGCTTTTAATCAAAGAAATCATAAGAACCGTAATGGTTCACAAAGAAGGCTTTAACACAATACTCAAGGAAAAAGTACTTGAAAATTTATAGATTTGGGATTAAATCCCATACAACAAGTTTTAAATATTCTTTGATTGAGATGAGATATGCGGAAACGTACAAAGTGCTATAAGCACTTACAATGATTTAAAAAGGACTCAATATCTAAATTCATTATGTTTTTCACAATAAGAAATGTGCATAAAGGCGCCATAATGCAAAAATGTCTACGAAGAGACAATACACATGTAAGCACACAAGGCTTTATAAAAGATGTGCACGAAAGCATTCATACAATACTTGAACAAATACACACCAAGGTGTAAACAAACATGCACTAAGGCATGTATATCATAAAAAAGAGGGAATGCATACAAGCACAAATATTTTGAGAAGTAAATGTGTACAAAATACAAAAATACACAAAAGTGAGCAAGTATGCACTTTACAAAAAGAGCAATGCTTGAAATTCTCAAGTTTTAATTATGTAATTACATGCTTGACAAGTGCAATTGAGGACAACTAAAACTACATTATGGCCAATGTAGGCTTTTTTAAAGATATTATTAAGAGATTTCGAAACCTTATGAAAAATACAAACCAACAAGTTTATAAGGATGAAAAATGAAATCATTTATACCAAAAAAGGATGCAATAGATGAACTATGCATTCTATGTGGGAAATTCCCTTTTTAAAAACAATCTTCCTAATGGTTTATCATAAATAATTTTTCAAAAAAGAAACATTGAAAAACTTTTTAGGAGTTCTTATAAGTTATCATTAACAAGAACTACTTTAGGATTCAACAAAGATTTTAGATGTGAGAGATTCTCATATAATGATTATATCAAATTTTTCAAAAAATGCACTAAAATCCATAATCAAGAGAGGAACTCAAATCAAATTAGGGTTCATATGAGAATTAAGAAATTTTAAGCAAAGATCATTATTTTAGCAAGAGATCATATATAATTTTAAAAGTTAACTTATAGGTCAATCATGAAATACTTATTTAAGAACTATAAATCTCACATAATTGAAGGTAATTTTTTAAAAACATAAATTACTATTATATGCTATGAGTAGTTTGATAAATAGACACGAATTTTATATTTGGACAACAAACGATTTCACCAAATTTAGAAGGAGATATTTTCAAAATATATGAGCACACGAAATGTGAAAAGAAATAATTCAACTATCATGACCATCAAAACGAACAAACTATATGCAAGAAACATACTTTCAAATGCATAATACTTTTTGAGAAAAGGGATACATACCGAATAACTTCAAAAGCATAATACTTTAGGAAGAGCAATGAATACTTCACCATTTCTTGAGCGACACGCTTTCCGTTGCACCAAGAGACAACCCCATCGTGACCTCGCTCTGATACCATGTTAGAAAGTGACTTGGAATACCTTGGGTTCAATAATGAACCCATACTTGTGCACGTAAAGTGCAAATATACCCATTAAAGGGAAACAACACACGCACATAATGTGCCAATACATAAAACCCATAAAAAGGGAAAAATATGACTTAAAGTCATAAGTTACATATCATTGAAGAATAATGAAGAAGGGGTGAAAACCCCATTACAATGGAGCATAAGCTCCCTCAAGAATACGAAATACAAAGAGGAAATCCCCTATTTATAAGCATGAAAAGGAACCACCTTGGTGGCTCCCAAAGGGGACGTTGGAGAGCCCCCAACGGTCACATTTGTGACCGTTGGGGGCTCCCAACGTCACTTTTGGGAGGCCCCCAATGTGGTACGAAATCCAAAAATATAAAAAACAAAAAATAAAAATAAAACAAAAATTACAATGCATATTCCAATTGGAATATGCGTAAAATGCTAATTTACAAGAATACCCTTGAAGGTATTTTAGGAAGATAAAATATATATATAAATAGAGATATGTATACATATATATATATATATATATATATGTATACGTATCTTTATATATATATATATATATATATATATATATATATATATATATATATAAATATATATATGTACATTTAAGGATCAACATATTTTAACAACAACATGTACATCTTCCAAGAAGATCCCTCATTCTCTGTTCATTCTGCCTGTTCGTCCTTGAAGCCTCATCAACATCCATCTTTTGCTTCTTCTGAATATGTGTTTGCCATTTCTAAATGTAATAAGCCAACTCTTTAGCATAGTCGTTTGGGTCACTGTGGTCGTCATTTTATTGAAAAACTTGTCTTGAATAATTTCATTCTTAAGTCCAGTCTGAGTTCAGAAACCAATAATATAAAGTGTCCTAGTTGTCATTTATGTAAGAGTCATGTCTTGCCCTTCAATTCAATTAATAAGAGAGCTTCAAGGCCTTTTGAGGTTATATGTTCTGATGTTTGGGGTCCTGCCCCAATTGCTTCTGTTTCTGGTAGTAAATATTACCTTATTTTCATTGATAGTTATTGATGCTATACTTGGATATTTTTCATGAAACATAAATCAGAAGATTTTATATTGTTTCAAAAATTTCATTCCTTTGTCAAAAATCATTTCTCTACCAATATTCTCAATTTCCAATGTGATGGAGGAGGTGAATTCTCTTCTAGTGATTTTGTTGCTTTCCTTCAACATAATGGGATAAAGAGAAAAGTATTTTGCCCACATACACCTCAACAAAATGGGGTAGCTGAGAGGAAGCATCAACATATTATTGAGAGTGCAATGAGCATGATGCACGAAAGTAATCTCTCTATCACCTTATGGACAGAAGCTTTTCACTCCACAGTCCATGTGATAAATCGATTGCCCATGACCATTTTAGAAAATAAGTCACCACCTTTTTCTCTGTTTGGCATACATCCCGACTATCATGAATTACGTGTGTTTGGATCTGTGTCCCAAGTCTTCATGTTGTTGATGTTAGAAAGTGGCTTTGAATAGTTTAGGTTCGATAATGAACCCATACACATGCACATTAATTGCAAATATACCCACTCAAGGGAACAACACAAGCACATCATGTGCTAATACATAAACCCATAAAAGGGGTAAATATGACTTAAAGTCATAAGTTGAATATTATTGAAGAAATAAGAAGAAGAAGGTAAAAACCCTATACAATGGCGCATAAGCTCCTCCAAGGAATGAAGAATACAAAGGGGGCAAGCCCCTATTTATAAGCACAAAAGGGACCACCTTGGGGGCTCCCAACGTCTCTATTGGGAGGCCCCCAATGTGGTACGAATACGAAAAATAAAAAATAAAAAACAGAAATTTGAAGGAAAAATTACAATGCATATTCTAATTGGAATATGCGTAAAATGACAAATTACAAGAATACCCTTAGGGTATTTTAGGAAGATAAAATATATATTTATATATATATATATAAATAGAGATACGTATACATATATATATATATGTATACGTATCTTTATATATATATATATATATAAATATATATATGTACAATTTAAGGATTATATTTCAACAAATATGTGTAGATATATGTACAATTTAAGGATTATATTTCAACAAATATGTGTAGGAGTATACATGTTTTAACACCCCCCCTCAATCTTTGCGGGGAAACGAAAAGATTGAAAAAAGGGCAAGACTCCAAGAGGCTTCGGCAAGGATGCAATTGAAACTTGAAAATGCCTTCCTCCAATAGTCTTCAAATGGTGAACACATTTCTCGAACCATCCAGGGTACTTCTCTTTGTCCTATCTCCAAGATCTTGTGGAATAACAACAAAGAACAAGTAAAAAATATCTTTGCACTTTACTCAAATGGGACATTCCTAACAAGGTGCAAAAATGTATTCATAATAAGATAATTACTTTAGCATGAAAAGAAAATTTAGAAAACCAAAGTTTCAAAAATCAAATATCATGTTAAAGAGTGAGCGAAAACGAATTGCAAGAATGCATAATGCATTCATAAGGTCCAACATTGGACAAACACAACCCCATAATGAGGAATAACAAAATGGTCCACTAAGGGACACCACAATAAGCCTACGAAGAGGCATAAGCTACATATGCTTTATTGAATGAGGGCCTAAAAGGCCATAATGAGCATATGCATATACTATCATAAAATGAATTAACACTTAAAGAAATCATTAATGACCATGCTCCAAACATACTTTAGTCAAAATGAACACAATAGTTCAAAAGGTTTTTAAAAGAACACGGATACAAATGTTCAAAGGCATGACGAATATGATTTTCAATAAGAGGGGCTTTATAAAGGTATATTTAACACGCATAATAGAGTTTTTCACATCTTTAGGGAGAAGATCTATGTCAAACAAATGGCATAAATAAGAAGCATGATTTGACTAACTATATTAAAATGTTCACCCTAGATTCAAAAATGAATATCATTTGAGACAAAAGACTCATTGTGCATATCAAAAAGTCGCTGAAAAACTGAAAGCACTTAATATATAGATTAAATGCTACAATATCAATTTGATTTAAAAACATATCATGGATATGATTTACTTAAAAACACAAATTATGAATGAAATTTTTGCAATTTTCAATAGTAGTTCATCCACTACAAACAACTACCTCATTAGTCCTCCAAAACCCATAAATCAAGTGTATAAGCTACTAGATCAAGAATATAAATATAATGCCATTAAAGGTCAAATAACACACACAAAGATGTCCAAAAGAACATCTTGTCTACATGTAATAATACTTGAAATGAGTGCATCAACGACAAAAACAAGAGAATACACGCCAACATGGACTAAAAGCATCTCTTGTCTACGTAAAAATACACTCAAGACCAAATATGTTCAGCTACTAGAACAAGAGTATCAAGTCAACCATAGGCTAAAACACAATACATCTCTTGTCTACATAAGATGGCACTTGAAATGAGTGAAATAAGCCAACCATAGGCATACATCTCAGCGACTAGAACAAGGACACAAATGCCAACATAGACTAAAATCACACACCATGGTGTGAATCAACGTGCCTTGTCTACATATAATAACACTCAAGACAAGTGTGTTTAGCTACTAGAACAAGAGAAACAAAGCCAACAAAGAGCTATCAACACACAAAGGTGTAATAAAATTCTTGTCTACATATGATGACACTTAGATAAAGGTTATAAAAGAAGAAGACTTTTGAGGCAATAAAACTTGTAATGACAAACATATAAATAAAACCTTGAATTAATAGAACAATAAAAAGAATACCCATAACAACAATGTTTTGGAATAAATGTGTGAATATACACACACCAAGAATACTTGTGCACAAAAGCACAAAACACAAATGTGCAAATGCACTCATAAGATTCATAAGCAATAAAAGGTTGGGTAATAATCCCAAAACCTTGATTTTAATATACCTTAAAACATTTAAGGTTTCAAACATCATATATCCATCACATTTATATATAAATAAGAGCATCCATAAAATTAATGGCAAAAAACAAACGAGTGACACACTCATAATTAGAGATCATATACCAAATCATTCTAGAGTCCCAAGGTGCCCATAACTCACCTCAATCACCATCTATAATATGGCAAGTGGACAATCTAAAATGACATAACACAAGGTGCCCATAACTTACATCAACAACAATCTCTAATATAATAATAAGGCCATAAGAAAAAGATTGATGCATCATATAACATGTGATGGATAGAAGATAAAATGTCATAAAAAGGCAATGAACTCTTAGGAAAACATTTTCCAAATATGTGATTTTTACAAAGAGGGCCGATTAAAAGGTCCAAATTAATCACAACAATATGCCATATAACAATAATGTTGCATATATACTAAATTATGTTCAATCATGATCATTATACAAAAAAGGACTTTAATAAACACAACATGAAATATTTAAGCTATGTCATGTGTGAGAAAGGAATTGGAATAATCCAAGAAACAAATCAACCATTTATAATTTGCAATTATACGTATACCAAGATGTAAAATGGTAATAATCTTAAAAGTGCAAATTTATGACATGTACCAAGATATTGCGGAATGATAAAAGAAACAATCTTACAAGTCCATTAAAAAGACAAACACAAGCCCTAAAGAAGGCAATAAAAACATCTCTTTATTGAAAAGATAGTACCATGAGAAAATGTCTATGGATAGACAATACGCATACAAGCATGAATACTTTATAAAAGAAGTGTACGAAGACACTCTCACAACACTTGAATAAAATACGAAAAAAAACGTAATAATATCAAACATGCAATAATGCATGTATTTCATAAAAGATGCAAATGCTTGAATCTCTCAAGTTTTAATGTAATTTAAGGCAAAGAAGACCATATTATGGTCAATGTAGGCATCCTTAGAGATACAATTGAAACCTTATGTGAAAAATACAAAATCCATTTATAAAGTTGCATCATTAGAAGAAAAATCAAAAAATAAATGAAATCTTTTATACCAAAGGATTCAATAGATACACTATGCATTCTATATAGTGTGGGAAATTCTTTTTTTTTTTAAATCTTTTACAATGGTTCGAACAACCTATTTATCAAAAATCCTTTAAATAAACCAAAAACATTGAAATATCTTTTAGGAGTTCTCATAAATAGTTATCATTAACAAGAACTACTTAGGATTCATAACAAAGATTTAGATGTGAGAGATTCTTATACAAGAATTATATCAAGATTTAAAAAAAAAAACATGCACTAAAATCCATAAACAAGAGAGGAACTTAAAACAAATTATGCTTTATATGAGAGAAAAGAGTTTTAAACAAAGATCATTAATCAAGACATCATATATAATTTAAAAGTTAATTTATAGGTTAATCATGAAATACTTATGTAAACATCATAAATCCCACATAATTGAAAATAATTTTAACAACATAAATTACTATTATATGTGATGAGGAATCGATAAATATACAGCCAAGAATTATATATTTGAACAATAAACAAGTTTACCAAATTTAAAAGTAGATATTTTAAAATATACGAACACGCGAAATGAGAAAGGAAATGATTCAACTTATCAAAAACACTAAATGTGCAAGAAAAATAGTTTCATAATGCAAAATATGTTAAGAAAAGAGATACATACCGAAAACTTCTAAAAAAAAAGAGAGAAACAATGAATACTTCACCGTTTCTTGAGCACCACGCTTTCTGTTGCGCCAAGAGACAACCCCATCGTAATTGGGCTCTGATACCATGTTAGAAAGTGGCTTTGAATACTTTAGGTTTGATAATGAACCCATACACATGCACATTAAGTGCGAATATACTCACTCAAGGGAACAACACAAGCACATCATGTGCTAATACATAAACCCATAAAAGGGGTAAATATGACTTAAAGTCATAAGTTGAATATTATTGAAGAAATAAGAAGAAGAGGGTAAAAACCCTATACAATGGAGCATAAGCTCCTCCAAGGAGTGAAGAATACAAAGGGGGCAAGCCCCTATTTATAAGCACAAAAGGAACCACCTTGGGGGCTCCCAATGGAGACGTTGGAGAGCCCCCAACGGTCACATTTGTGACTGTTGGGGGCTCCCAACGTCTCTATTGGGAGGCCCCCAATGTGGTACGAATACAAAAAATAAAAAATAAAAAACAGAAATTTAAAGGAAAAATTACAATGCATATTCCAATTGGAATATGCGTAAAATGACAAATTACAAGAATATCCTTGAGGGTATTTTAGGAAGCTAAAATTTATATATTTATATATATATATATATATATAAATAGAGATACGTATACATATATATATATATATGTATACGTATTTATATATATATATATAAATATATATATATATATGTACAATTTAAGGATTATATTTCAACAAATATGTGTAGGAGTACACATATTTTAACAGTTGATTCACGTCCCAGTGTTGAGGTGTACTATCCATGGTTAAATTCAGAACTCTTCTCTAATGCTAGGGAAGATTGCCCTACAGATTGTAGTCGAAAGGAGATATCTGAAGAATCAACAACTGCATCCCAACCAGAAGAGGTTACCACACAAAACTTCGAGCCAGTAAGATATAAAGGTGTTGTATACACCCGGCGAGAGAAAGAGTCATCATCCATCCCTTGCACAGACATTGGTCCTTCTACTCCTACTCCATAGATGTTGGACATCAGAAGATCCACCCGGACCCGACATATGCTTGACAGGTGGGTAAGCTATAAAAAAAATTCATTGGATTTTCAATTGTTCCTAACGTCCATAAACAAAGAGGAAGAACCTCTCACATTTTATCAAGTCGCAAGTTCTAGGAGATGGATTGAAGCAATGAATGAAGAAATGAAAGCCTTACATGAATGTGGTACATGAGAAGTTGTGCCTAGACCACTAAATAGAAATGTGGTTGGGTCGAAGTGGGTGTACAAGATAAAATATAAGACAGATGGAAGCATTGAAAGGTATAAAGCTAGACTTGTAGCCAAAGGATTCACACAAGAACAAGGACAAGACTTTGATGAAACTTTCAACTCGGTTGTTAAGATGGGAACCATTCGCATTGTGTTGAGCCTAGCCATTGAACATGGATGGACGTTGAGTCAGTTAGATGTTAAAAATGCCTTTTTACATAGGGACCTAAAAGAGGAAGTCTCTATAGAACAACCCACTAGGTATGCAAAACAAGATGCTAATCAGTATGTATGCAAGTTGAACAGAGCACTCTATGGATTGAAACAAGCTTCTCGGTCCTGGTTTGAAAGTTTTTCGCTAGAAATACAGAAGCACGGTTTCTCTCGGTCTCTTCTAGATCACTCATTATTCATTCACAATGAATGAGATGTCATCACTCTTCTATTGATATACGTAGATGATATCATTATCACAGGGAATTGCAGAAATCATATTGAGGAAGTGAAGAAGTTATTAAATAAGAGATTCAAAATGAAAGATCTCAGAGAGCTACGATATTTTCTTGGGGTGGAAGTTGATAAGACGTGTGATGCACTTACTCTTACTCAACACAAATACATGATGGATATTCTTAGTAGGGTAGGCATGAAAGATTGTAAACCATTGGCAACTCCAAGTATCATCCATCAAAAACTAAGTTCTAAAGAAAGGGATTTATATGGAAATCCCACTAGGTATCATAGCATAGTTGGCATGCTGCAATACCTGACTTTTACTAGACCTGACATAGTGTATTCGGTTAATCAGGTATCTCAGTTTATGCATGAACCCCATACATCGCACATGGAGGCAGTTAAGCGAATACTTCGTTATCCGAAAGGTACAGTTGGTGATGGGTTGTTGTACAGGAGAAGTGAATTAAATCAAGGCGGCCATGAAATCATTATCTATGTTGATGTTGATTGAGTTGGTGACCCAGATGAAGGAAGATCAGTTTCTGGTTATTGTGGTTTTATTGGATCAAACATGATCTCTTGGAGTAGTAGAAAGCAAAAGGCGGTTGCCAGGTTGAGTACAGAGGCTGAATACAGATTGATGGTTGTTGCCACTGCTGAGGCTACATGGATAAGACATCTCCTGACAGAGATGGGAGAACCAATTGCTCGATCACTTCTATTGTGTGATAACCAAAGTGCCATCAGTATGTCCTTTAATCCCATCTATCATAGTCGAGCAAAGCATATTAAGATAGATCAGCACTTTGTCAGGAAAAAGGTTGAAGAAAAGAAGATTGAGCCTATCTTTGTGCGAACTGAAGAGCAAGTTGCGAATATTTTCACCAAAGAGCTGACAAAGGACAGATTTTGGTTTCTGAAAGGCAAGTTGTTCATGGTCCAGGACCATGCACAACTTGAGGGAGGATGAAAAGAAGTCGTTATTGGATCTTGGACCCGATCAGACCCAATTTCTGTATTGGATCGGATCAAGATCCAAACATTGGAAGTATTGTAATTATGCTTATTGTAAAAGGATATTTTTGTACCCTAAAATTATGTAATTGTTATATACTCAAAACATAATACAATGAGGGTGCGCTGAGCTCTTCTTAACGTGTTTTCGCTGCAGCCTCTTCTCCCAATTTTTGTTTCTTCTTTCCTGCACAGGTGAACGTGAAGATATTCATAATTTAACAGTTTGTACCCTTGTTCTTTTTAAATAGCAGACCAAGGCTAGTTCTGTTCTACAACTCAAACACCAGATTTAAAGTTCCATAATAGGAGTTATGTGCTTAATGAAAATAAATAATTATGCTATCCACGGCTAGGGATGGTAAACGGGTTGTTCAGCTTGTGTTAAGCTCATAAAGAGCTCATTTGAACTTGTGAAATAGGCTCGGCAAGTTGAATGTAAATAATGGGTGTTCTGCTTGCTCAGCTCGTTAACTAGTAATATATATATATATATATATCATGGCGTTGATGGTTGAAGTGTTTTTCTTGTAAGCAATAGGCTTGGAATTCAAATCCTATTGATTATAGCTTTAAAACAATGTAATTTATTTTGGGAGCACTTGCTATGCCCTTAGTCCTTATCATGTCGCCTTATTCCAATGCTGAATGGGGACATGCCCATCCTTATCTTGTGACTTCCTTGGATGACATTGTGGTTTGCACTGTGAAAGTATCTTCAACAAGATACTATGATCAAGACCTTAATATTCTTGATAACAAATATGTGCACACATGCACAATAAGAACACTTAGAACACTTGTGCATAAAAGCACAAAATCACAAATTCTCACAAATGCACCAAAGGCATAAAAATAAATATTCGAACTTTATTAGAAGCTTGGGCTTTGACTCAAAGCCATGAGAATACAAGAGGGGAGAGGCCCCCATTTATAACCAAACAAGGAGCCACATAGGGGGCTCCCAAGAGAGTCGTTGGGAGCCCCCAACGGTCACATATGTGACCGTTGGAGGCTCCCCAACGACTCTTTGGGGAGCCTCCCTATGTGACACAAAATACAAAAAATAAAAAAAGAAAGAAAGAAAAAGAAAAAAAAGAAAAATAAAAGAATTAAATACTATGATCAAGACCTTAATATTCTTGATAACAAATATGTGCACACATGCACAATAAGAACACTTAGAACACTTGTGCATCAAAGCATAAAATAACAAACTCTCACAAATGCACCAAAGGCATAAAAATAAATATTCGAACTTTATTAGAAGCTTGGGCTTTGACTCAAAGCCATGAGAATACAAGAGGAGAGAGGCCCCTACTTATAACCAAACAAGGAGCCACATAGGGGGCTCCCAAGAGAGTCGTTGGGAGCCCCCAACCGTCACATATGTGACCGTTGGAGGCTCCCCAACGGTCACATATGTGACCGTTGGAGGCTCCCCAACTACTCTTTGGGGAGCCTCCCTATGTGACACAAAATACAAAAAATAAAAAAGAAAGAAAAAGAAGAAACATAAAAGAATTAAAAAAGTTACAATCATACTCCAAAATGGAATATGCATAAAATAAGTATTTACAAAAATACCCTTTTCAGGTGAACAATGAGACAAATATATATATATATATACGAAATTACAAGGTTGATACATAATTTAACACCCCCCCTCAAACTTAGGGCATGATGACCGAAAGTTTGCCAAGAAGAAAGTTGAATCGAGGTGCACATAAGGCTTTAGTGAAAAAGTACATCAATGACTCCTTTTAGATAGGCTTCACGAACATAGTGACAATCAATTTCAATGTGCTTAGTCCGCTCGTGGAAAGTATGATTTTTGGGAATGTAAATTGCACTCTTGTTATCACAGCATAGCTTAGTGGGCCCTTCAATAGTGATCCCCATGTCTTCAAGCAGCTGATGGATCCATACAATTTTCATAGTAGTAGTTGTCATGGCACGATATTCGGCTTCAGTTGATGATAGGGACACTTTTTGTTGCTTCTTACATCTCCACGAAATCAGTGAGTCTCCTAAGAACACACAAAAACTAGTGGTGGAGTGACGGTTATTTGGGTCACCTCCTCAATTAGAGTCAGTGTAAGCAATTAAATTTAAATCAGAAGAAGAAGACAGAAAAACTCTCTTATTTAGTGTACCCTTTATGTATCTTACGACTCGCAAGATGACACTCATGTGAACGGAAGTTGGTGCATGCTGAAACTGACTTGTAGTATGGACTGCATGAGAGATATCTGGTCTGGTGATACTCAGATACATCAATTAACCAACAAGCTGTCTGTAGGGAGTAGGGTCTGAAAGGAGAACACCATCATCAATCTTCATTTTAACTCCTACTATAGCAGGAGTTTCACAAACTTTTTCATTTGTAATACATGATCTGTCAATGATCTCAGAAGCAAGCTTAGTTTGAGATAAGAAATACCCTCTATGAGAGTATGCTACTTCAATACCCAAAAAATAAGTCAGAAAACCCAGATCAGACATTTCAAACTTATCTTTCAACATTGAATTTATGCTCTTAACCCCTTTAGAATCACAACCAGTTATGAGCATGTCATCCACATACAACAGTAAGATGACAATACCTGCATTGGATTTTCTAACAAACAAAGCAGTATCAGTAAAACAGGATGAAAAACAATTTTCTATCATTAAAAAAGTAAACCTATCATACCAAGCCTTGGGGGCTTCTTTCAAACCATAAAGTGTTTTTCGAAGGCGAAGCACCTTTCCTTTAGGAGTCTTCATTCCAGGAGAAGCATCCATATACAATTCTTCAGTTAGATCTTTGTTTAGAAAGGCATTCTTAACATCCATTTGATAGATGTTCCATTTGTTGATTGAGGCAACAGTTATAAGACATCGAACAGTAACCATCCGAGCTACTGGAGCAAAGGTCTCCTCATAATCAATCCCATATTTTTTATTATACCCCTTTGTAACAAGTCGAGCCTTATATCTTTCGAGGGATCCATTACTCTTAGTCTTAACCTTAAATACCCATCTACACCCTATTGTTTTCTTACCTCTAGGAAGGTCTTTAAATTCCCATGTCTTGGCTATTCTCAGAGCTCTGAGTTTATTATCCATGGCGGCTATCCATTCTGTACATTTTTATGCTTCCTCGAAGTTTCTAGGTTCTATGTAAGAATGAATGTTTAGGTGAGAAGGATTCATATGAGATGAACCTAGGAGTGTTTCTATGTCTTTCGGTCCTACGAAGGTTCTCCTCACTTTTGAGGAGCAGTCCTACTAGCATCATCATATCTTTCAAGGGTACTTCTGAAGGTATTTCTATCTCTATGAGTATAGGTGATGGGATCTCTAGGAGGTTCCTCATCGACATGTTGAGGAAATGGAGAGGACACAGGACTGGTTTCCCTGGTTTCATTATCACTTGAGTCATTCTGATTTGACTCATCATCACTAGTATCATCACTTTCAGTTAATAGATCAAATAAAAAGGAATAATCTACGTTTTCGTTATTAGATTCAAGGTTTTCGAAACCACTAAGATTTTCCAAAAAACTTACATTTCTGGAAACATATAATTTGTCATTTTTAACATCATAACATCGAAAACCCTTTTGGGTTTCGGAATAACCAAGAAAGGCACAAGGAATGGCCTTTGGGGAAAGTTTGTCGTTTTAATCAGTAAGAACAAAACATTTACATCCAAAAAACCTTAAGCTGTTATAATAAGGTTCTTTCTCATACAATTTTTCAAATGGAGAAATCTTGTTCAAATTTTTTGATAGAAGTCTATTTATGAGATAGACAGATACGAGGGCTGCCTCAGCCCAGAGTTTTTTTGGAATATTTTGCGAAATGAGCAAGGTTCTAGTTGTTTCAATGATATGCCTATGCTTTCGTTCAGCTAATCCATTTTGTTGTGGGGTTTTAGGAAAGGATTTTTGATGGAGGATATCATAGCTTTCAAGATAACTCTTGAATTCGTTTGAAAGTGATTCGCCACCAGAGTCAAATCTAAGAATTTTTAAACTTCCATTGAATTGGTTAAAAACCATCATATGAAAAGTTTTAAAAGTTGAAAACACTTCATGTTTATGTTTAAGAAAATATATCCAATAAAATCTAGTGTAATCGTCCACAAAAATCACATAGTATGAGAATCCTCCTTTAGATATCACAGGAGTTGGACCCCATACATCGGAATGAACAATTTCAAAGGGTTTTGTTGTAAACATGGATCTTTGTGAGAAAGGTACACTTTTCATTTTCATTACATACAAAATCCTCTTTAGAAAAGATGTTTAATAAAAGGCAAATAAGAGATTTTAACAATGTTGAGATGTCCCCGTCACTTATGTCATACATGAATATCTTTATTTTGAGCAACATTACAAAATTGGTTTTTGGGAACTTGAAGAAAATCAACATAGTAGACGTCTCCTCTCCTAGAGCCTTCCCCAATCAATCTCCCGGACCGGCGATCCTGTATCCAATATTTGTTAGAAGAAAATTTTATATCGCAACCATGGTCCGAGAGTTGAGAAACCGAAAGTAAATTTAAATTTAGTTTTGGTATAAGACAAATTTTTGGAATAAAGAAATCTTGTTTTTTAAAATTACCTATTCCTTTAATCTCAAGAGGTGTTCCATCCGCCGTTGAGACAAAAGATGAAAGAGAATTTTTAGAAAACTCGAAAAGAGAACAAGCACCCGAGGTCATGTGAAAGGATGCACCGAAATCTAGAAGCCAAGATGTCTTACTGGGTGGTGAGGAAGTAGACATAGCGGCTCCAAAAATCCTTCCTTTGAGAAGAGGTTGTAAAGCTTCTACAATTTGTTGAAGGGAAAGAGACCCATTTGACGATGAAGGTCGTTCCTCCAGTTGAGATGTCATAGCCGTTGTAAGCAATTTCTTACATTTTGGACAAATAGGTTTAATGTGCCCCGGCTCTTTACAAAAATGACATGTAAGCTTGCTATAGTCCCTCTTTACTCCTTGACCACTTGAGTTTTGATTCTTGAAATGAGAGGGCTTGTAGGTCCTTAAATTGTTCCCCGGTCTTAAGACGACATTAACACCTTCATTTTCTTCATTGTTGGAAGGTGTAGCTAGAACACTTAGGTTGCTCTTGCTTATACCCATCCGAGTCTCTTCCCCACTAAGTTTAGTAATTACATCTTCAAGAGAGGGGGAAGTAAAAGCGAATAAAAGAGAAGATCGGATTTGTTCAAATTTGGGCCTAAGCCCATTCAAAAAGTTGAAAAATCTATCTTCTTCCAATTGTTTATGGCGGAGCTCTATGGCTTCACCACTCCACTTAGGTTCGAGCATAGCAAGCTCGTCCCAAATAGAAGAGAGCTCGGCAAAATACTCTCTTATAGTCATCTCCCCTTGTTGAAGCGTTAGCGCCCTTTTTTGGAGATAGTACGTATGGGACAAATCCCTAGAGGTGTACATCTTCTCAAGATATTCTTATGCTTGAGAAGCCTTTTTGAACTTGATGATATTTGCATTAATTCTCATTTCTATGGATGAAAACATCCAAGAGAGGATTTTAAAATTCCTCATTTCCCATTCTTCATGTTTTTCGTATATTCTTCAAGAGCCTTGGTCCTTTCATCACCTTCAAGAATTTTGATCTCTCCTTTTTCTAGCGAGGTTATCTTGGGTTCCGGTTCGAGAATCGAGCCTTGGACATAGCCCCAAAGCCCTTTTCTTTTGATGTAAGCTTTCATATTTCCGGCCCAAACATGATAATTGGACCCATTGAGTTTGAACCCAACATAGAAATGGGAGTCTTTTTCACACATTAGAGAGGAGAGATGATAAAAAACAATACATACCTCAAGGGTTTCTCAAGTCTTTCTTGATAAAGGGTTTCTCAAGTCTTTCTTGATAAAAGAGGCTGCTAAAATATTGCTTGAAGAAGATGATCCACTCCAAAAAACAATAGCTTGAAGGCACGATTTTCGAGGCACTAAAAAATGAAAAAAAAAAAAGCACGATCCTTATTCTTCAAACAAGGCTTTGATACCATGTGAAAGTATCTACAACAAGATACTATGATCAAGACCTTAATATTCTTGATAACAAATATGTGCACACATGCACAATAAGAACACTTAGAACACTTGTGCATCAAAGCATAAAATAACAAACTCTCACAAATGCACCAAAGGCATAAAAATAAATATTCGAACTTTATTAGAAGCTTGGGCTTTGACTCAAAGCCATGAGAATACAAGAGGGGAGAGGCCCCTATTTATAACCAAACAAGGCGCCACATAGGGGGCTCCCAAGAGAGTCGTTGGGAGCCCCCAACGGTCACATATGTGACCGTTGGAGGCTCCCCAACGACTCGTTGGAGAGCCTCCCTATGTGGCACAAAATACAAAAAATAAAAAAGAAAGAAAGAAAAAGAAGAAGAAAAATTAAAAAATTAAAAAAGTTACATTCATATTCCAAAATGGAATATGCGTAAAATAAGTATTTACAGAAATACCTTTTCGGGTGAACAATGAGACAAAAAAGAAATATATTATTTATATATAGAGAGAGATACATATACATACATCTCTCTCTCTCTCTCTCTCTCTCTCTCTCTCTCTCTCTCTCTCTCTCTCTCTCTCTCTCTATATATATATATATATATATATATATATATATATATATATATATGAGATTACAAAGTTGATACATAATTTAACAACAACTTCTCTTCTATGGTAATACAAGTGCCTCGCAGTTATAATAAGTTTAGTAACTGTATGGAAACTCCTCTCTTCTACTAAGGATGATTATAGAGTGATAGCCTTTACTACCCTTTAAGTATCTTTTGGTGATATGACTATTCCACCTACCTAACATCCTTCGATGACAAATCTGCAGCAGATCTCCCTTCAAGATAAGTTGATATGGTGACGTTTGACCTCTGGCAGGTCAACCATGGCTTTTTGGATAAGACATTGTTGGTTACAGATTCTTCACTGCAAGCACTCATATTTTCTTAGCTCGTATTATTAGAGCAAGTTCCTTTTAGTATACAGGGTCTTCTGACCATTATACTAATAATAGGTGCATTTCAATCATTTTCCTGTATATCATTATTGCTGTAATTTCACCATTTGTTGGGGCATATTAGTCCCTTAGTTGTAAAATCTTGAACATGTTTTATGTAACGTGGTTTAGAATGAATGAATGAAATAAATACACAAATGCCCCAAGTCTTCTTCCTCCTCATGCTAGACTTCTAGTATTCACATCTAGCCCTATTTTGCCCTATCTTCTCTCTATTTTCTTACAAAATCATTAGAAATCTAGATTACTTATTTCCATGTGTTAAAATAGATATACTTGTAATCATATATATGTATATATGAAGTAGATACAATCATGTAATAGGTAATGCCTATCAGGGGAATTTTTGTCTTTTTACATTTGTAATTAGGACTCTCCATTTGTGACAGTTTAGTCATCTTTTTTATTTTTATATTTGTTGTCATTTTAATTTGCCATAGGGGCTCTATGTTTAATAGACCATAAACTTGTTGAGATCTCTCAACTATCACGGGCTAAATTTCAGATGCCCGTGCAGTGTTGGGGAACCTTGACCCAACAAGCCTTTTAGCCTAAGTCACACGGACTTGGCTATAAGGTCGACGCACCCGCGTCCACATGCCTCGACACGGGTGCGGCTTCAGACATGGGGCGGACACGGTCAACCAAGTGTCGGACTCAGTCAACACACCGAGGCCGAGTCCGTCCACATTTTGGACTCGGTCAACTTTGACTGAGTCTATTTTTGTTTATTTTTTAGGGCAAAAGACGTTTAAAAACTAAAAAAAATCAATCTTTTTATATATTTTTTTAAATATATATATATAGCCATGTCTCTAATTCTTTAACTGTCATTAGCCGACTAAAGTCTCTAATGCTTAGGAAGACTGTGCAGCTGTCTGTTAACAGACTGTGCAACTGCATAGTCTGTCATTAACTGACAGAAAATACAAAGTAAAAAGAAACAAAAAAATAAATTTTTTAGTAAAAAATAAAGAAAAAAATTTACAAATATATACGTATATATTATTTTCTAACACTGTCCCCTAATGGGCACAACTTTGACCGAGTCTTATTATTGTTATATATAGTCGTGTCCTCGTGTCCAAAAAAATTTGAAATTGTTTTACACCCGTACCCGCACGCATGTGACATAGCTTTTAGCAAGTTCTAAAAGAGAATGCAACATATCTTTTAAAGCAATAAGTGTGCAGGCAGTATTGCAGGAAAACACACAATTACAACGAGACAACAATCACATAGAGCAGAGAGAAAGTAGAGAGAGAATGAGAGAATAGAGGGAGAAAGAGGAACATTCAATAACAATCAATTCATTAAACGTGGGTAAATACAATAATGTTGTGCACCACAATATGCAAATTACAGGTATGTAAAGTTGTACAAACATTACAAGGCCGAAATGCCCATGTGAGCCACGCAAGGCTTTCGATAAGCTTAGTACAAGGCAAAAACTGCCAAAAAGTTTGAGCGTAACATTCTCTCCACCTAGGTTATTGATGTCCTTGACGATAGGGCCCATGCTTCATACTTGTCCACTATTGAGGGAAACTGGTGGATGTTCTTCGCTTTTTCCGAACTGGCTTCTTCCTCTAGCAATCCTTTCTACTTGACAAGATACTCTTTTATATGTCCTTAAAGATTGCACAGATGATCCATGATGTACTCTACTTCTTTAGCGTCAGTTGTGCAAAGAGGTGTTGGCGCTCGCATCGACTGGTTGCGGCTGTTGTCTTCTTCATCGGCATGCAATGACTTTAGGTTACTAACGTGGAAGACTTGATGTATTTGAAAATAAGAAAGAACTTCGAGCTTGTAGGTGAGGTTGCCTAACACTTGATGATAGGAAAGGGACCTTCGTATTTGCGAAAGAGGCCCTGACGTAGACCCTGGAAGATCCCGGTTCTCTCGGAATGCAATTTGACCAATACTAGGTCTCCGACTTTGAACTCCGTAGGGCGACGCTTATGATCCGCCCGCTTCTTCGTCCTCTTGGCAGATTTGTGCAGAAACACCTTGGTCAGCTCGGTTTGATCATGCCAGTCTTAAGCAAAATGATGGGCAAGTGG
Source organism: Nuphar pumila (assembly GCF_984573655.1). Lineage (NCBI taxonomy): Eukaryota > Viridiplantae > Streptophyta > Magnoliopsida > Nymphaeales > Nymphaeaceae > Nuphar > Nuphar pumila. The sequence continues at coordinate 38,247,792 of NC_143255.1, forward strand.
CACCTTGCTCTTATAATTATGCGCGATGGTATGCGGCGTCTGGGGTTGTCTCTCCATTGCCAACTCAAATGAACTATGGCTGGCCAGTTGATTCACACTTCTGCAGATTGTGGGAGAACTGAGCAACGTCCAGAAGGTTTACCTAATCTTTCTGATTTGAACATATAAAGTGTTGCAGATATTTTTCAAGAAGAGCGTTGGTTCTCTCCGTTTGGCCATCTGTCTAGGGGTGGAAGTACGTTGAAAAGTGCAACTCCGTCCCCAACAATCGAAACACTTCCTGCCAGAACTTCCCTGTAAAGTGCGAGTCGCGGTCGTTGACAATGTTTTCTGAGATCTCACATCAGAGTGCACGGGCCTTGTGGTAGTTTTTTTGTATATATAGGGACTATTATAATGAAGTATGCGAAAATACAAAACAATAGCCTCCAAGAGCTTACAAGAACATAAACACAAAGTGCACATGCACAAGTCCACTAACAAACAATACAAAGAGCCAACATAGGTAATACAAATAGCCACTTTTAGCAATACAATGCACTAAGGCACAAGAGCAAGAACAATAATAAAAATAACATTGTATTCATAATAAACTCACAAAGGAATAAGAATGCTTAGAAGAGCATTAAACATACAAAGGGGACTAGCCCCTATTTATAATACATGAAAGAAGGAGTGTGGAGCAGCCCAACTAGTCGTTGGGCTAACCCCCAATGGTTATATTTGTAATGAAATATGCGGAAAAGCAAAGAGTGCACTAAGCACTTACAACATCTACTAATGAACAAACAAAGAGGGGCTAATACCCAAACCCACAAGAGACAACACAACATAAAAATATAAATGCCTCTTATTGAAAGAGAGAGAGCTCTCAAGAGTGAGAAATACAAGAGGGGAGCACCCCTATTTATACACAAGAGAAGGAGAGGGAGAGGGCCAAGAGGCCTTAAAAGGAGAGCCACCTAGGGGGCTCCCCATGTAGTCGTTGGGAGCCCCCAACGGTCACTAATGTGACCGTTGGAGGCCCCATCGACTACATGGTGGGGCCCCTTTTGAGTGAGCAAAAAACAAAAAATAAAAAATACATTTTACAAAAAATAAAGAGAAAAATAAACTAAGAAAAACAAGTACCCCTATCGGGTACTTGTGAAATGACAGAAATACCCCTATCGGGTATTATATATATATATATAAATATATATATATATGAATTACATATATTTTAACACCCTCCCTCAAGCTTTACGGGGATATAACCGAAAGCTTGTTAAGGAGAAACAAAAACCGAGGAGCCGCAAGAGCCTTAGTGAAGAAATCCGCCAACTGGTACTCTGATGTGACGGAAGGTAGTGCTATAGTTCCTCTTAGGTATTCATCCCAAACGTAATGGCAGTCCATCTCAATATGTTTAGTACGCTCATGGAAGGTGTGATTGCTTGCAATATAGATTGCGCTTTTGTTGTCACAACACATCTTCGAAGGAGTAGAGATGACAATGCCCATATCACTGAGGAGGCTTCTTAGCTACACAAGTTCCATGGTTGTAGTGGCCATAGCACGATATTCTGCTTCCATCGAGGACAATGATACTTTGTGTTGCTTCTTGCATCTCCACGAAATCATAGAGTCACCTAAGAAAACACAAAAACCGGTAGTTGAGACACGGTCATTGGGATTTCCTCCCTAATCTGCATCAGTATAAGCAATTAAATCAAGTGACGAGGCAGAAGAAAGAAAAACTCCCTTAGTTATGGTATTTTTGATATATCTGATAATCCTTAAGACTGCACTCATGTGCACGGTTGTAGGTGCATGTTGAAACTGACTGACAGAGTGGACGGCATGAGCAATGTCTGGCCGTGTGATGGATAGGTAGGTTAGAGACCCAACAAGTTGCCGGTAGGGAGTAGGATCCTCGAGAGGTGTTCCATCTTCCAACCTTAATTTTGCATTGATGACTTCTGGGGTTTCTGTCTTCTTGTCATCAGAGATACCCGATTTGGAACAGATGTCAGCAGCAAGTTTTATCTGAGAGAGAATGTACCCTCGAGGAGAGTACGCCACTTCAATTCCTAAAAAATATCTTAAGAAACCAAGGTCAGACATATCAAAATTTTCTTTCAAAACCTTTTTAATATCATTAATGCCTTGCTCATCACTTCCTGTGATGATCATATCATCGACATAAAGTAGTAAAATAACTACAGAAGACCCTGCACTTTTCACAAACAAAGCAGTGTCAGTATAACATGAACGAAAATTTAAACTTGGCATTACATTACTAAATCTATCATGCCAAGCCTTTGGAGCTTGTTTTAAACCATATAATGCCTTTTTAAGTTTAAGAATTTTATTTTTACCAATACATACTCCTGGTGGGGGATCCATGTAAACTTCTTCATTTAATTCGCCATTTAGAAATGCATTCTTAACATCAAGTTGATAGATAGGCCATTTCTTTACAGACGCAATAGCAATAAGAGTCCTAACACTAGTCATTCTAGCAACAGGTGCGAAGGTTTCTTCATAATCTATACCATATTCCTGAGCATATCCTTTAGCTACTAATCGTGCTTTATAACGTTCTAATGAACCATCACTCTTGGTTTTAATTTTGAAGACCCATCTACATCCTATTGATTTCTTTCCAGTGGGTAACGAAGTTATTTCCCAAGTTTTTGCTTTTTCAAGGGCACTAAGCTCTAAGTTCATGGCTTCAACCCATTGGGGAATATTTTTGGCCTCATTATAGTGTGAAGGTTCATGAAATGAATGTAATGCAATTAGACATCCTCTATATCTAGGAGTTAGGGACTCATAGGAAACAAACCTATTTGGAGGATTGGAGATCCGACTGGATCTCCTTAAAGATGTTTCTTCAATGTCGGATCCTTGAGAGTATTTTTCTAAGGCACTTATCTGAGTTTGTTGACCACGCCTAACATATGTTTGGATTGGTCTACTATTCTCATCTACAGCATTATCAAGAGGGATTTCCTCTAGGTCATTCAAAGACTCATTAGAGATTTCCTCTTCTTGAGGAGTCTCATCTTCTTGAGATAGAAGATCAAATAAAAAAGTATATTCACTTTCGTCAATATCTTTAGTTTTCTCAAAACCATTTTCATTTTCCAAAAAGGTTACATCTTTGGATACATAGAGTTTGTTATTTTTCAAGTCAAAACATCTAAAACCCTTTTGATTTTCTCCATAACCCAAGAAAACGCATTCAATAGCTTTAGGAGATAATTTGTCCCGTTTATGAGTAAGGACAAAACATTTACATCCAAAAACTCTTAATCTATTGAAGTCAGGTGTTCTTTCAAATAGTTTTTCGTATGAAGATGTATTTTGTAAGGATGAAGATATCATTCTATTTATTAAATAAGTTGAGGTTAAGGCCGCTTCGGCCCAAAAATTCTTTGGAATTTCTTTGGAAATAAGGAGTGTCCTAGTAGTTTCCATGATATGTCTATGCTTTCTTTCGGCCAAGCCGTTTTGTTGAGGAGTCCTAGGACACGATCTTTGATGACAAATCCCATTTACTTCTAAATAGTTTTGAGATTCATTTGATAAATATTCTCCACCCAAATCGGATCTAAGAGTAGAGATATTACTTGAAAATTGATTTTTAACTATCATATGAAATTTTTTAAAAAACTCAAAGACTTCGGATTTTAAATTGAGAAAGTAGATCCATACATACCTAGTATAGTCATCGATGAAAGTGACATAATAGGAGTACCCTCCTTTAGACATGACGGGGGAAGGACCCCAAACGTCCGAATGGACTAACTCAAAAGGTCTTTTGGATACAAAAGTCCGGTTTGGAAAAGGAGTAGATTTCATTTTGCCAAAAATACAATTCTTGCAAACAAAATGTTTCTCATTACAAAATTTCTTTCCAAATGGAAAGGAGTACATTTTTGAGAAACTTGGATGTCCAAGTCTTTGATGCCAAATATCAATATTTTTATCTTGGACATGGTTACAAAAAGAGTTAATGGGGAGTTTCAAGTTGCTCATGTAATAGAGATCTCCCCTTCTATGGCCTTGCCCAATCAGCTTCCCGGACCGGAGATCCTCTATAGAGCAATCCTTAGTTGAGAAGGAGATTTTACATCCATGATCGCATATTTGAGCAACAGAGAGGAGATTTAAATTAAGTTGAGGTACAACTCTCACGTTTGGCACAAAGAAGTCTTTTGAAAAGTTTAAGGTTTCAAGACTTTTAACTTGTAAAGATGTACCATCGGCAGTTGAAACATAGGAGTTTTTAAAGTTATTACATAAATCAGAAAGCTCATTTTCAAGGGGGGTCATATGAAAGGAAGCTCCAGAGTCAAGGATCCAAGACGACATACCTGGAGGAGAGGAGGAAGCTACGGCGGCACTCGAAGTTGATGGAATCTTGAGTAGAGTTTGTAGTGCCTCCGATAGTTGAGCAAGAGAAAAAGAGTCCGTTCCTTTGATTGCTTCCTCTTTCTTTTGAGTAGCTTCTTCAACGGAAGCCACTTTATTTTTTGGTGCTTCATTCAACTTAGGGCAATTAGGTCTTATATGACCCGGTTCTTGACAATGATGGCAAATGGCTTTTCTATAGTTGCCATTATAGTTATTTTGTCTTCCAAAATGTGGAGGTTTGTAGGTTTTCATATGGTTGCCGGGTTTGGATACGGCCAAGACATCATTTCCTCCTTTAATCATGCCAAGACGGGTTTCTTCTTGGCATATTTCGGCTATGGCATCTTCCAAGGGAAGAGGCTTTGATCTATGTAGGAGGGAGGATCTAACTTGTTCATATTCGGGCCTAAGCCCATGTAAAAATTGGAAAAAGTGTTCTTTCTCCATTTGTTCTCTCCTTAATTCCACATCTATACTAGAAACCCATTTTGGTTCTAGTAAGGATAGCTCATCCCATAGAGGGCCAAGAGTACTAAAGTAATCCCTAACACTCATTTCTCCTTGCTTGATAGTCCGGATTTTTTCTTGAAGAAAGAATTGACGAGCAAGGTCTTTTTGTGTAAACATACCTTTCATGAAGAACCATGCTTCATTTGCTATCCTAAATTTGGCAATGTTGGCGCAAATCTTGAGCTCCACATTATTCATAAACCAAGCAAGAATCTTGGCATGCTTACTCTCCCAATCTTCTATTTTAGATTGGTGATCTTCAATGGCCTTTATGCGGGCATCTTCTTCAAGAGCCTTTTCTTGATCGCCTTCCATCTTAGTTAGTTGGAGTTGTGGTTCCGGAATGGTGCCCATAACGTATCCCCAAAGCTTTTTCCCTTTGAGGTTGTTTTCCATGGCGGCGGCCCACATCATGTAGTTGGAACCATTGAGCTTGAAGGAGAGATCAATCTTTTGTTCTCCTTCCATAACAACCACTTACAAGAGAATATCAAGGAGAGAGAAACAAAAAACAAATATAGCTACACCACTAGCTATATTAAAAAGAAGAGCATACACAAGGCTCTGATACCATGTAATGAAATATGCGGAAAAGCAAAGAGTGCACTAAGCACTTACAACATCTACTAATGAACAAACAAAGAGGGGCTAATACCCAAACCCACAAGAGACAACACAACATAAAAATATAAATGCCTCTTATTGAAAGAGAGAGAGCTCTCAAGAGTGAGAAATACAAGAGGAGAGCACCCCTATTTATACACAAGAGAAGGAGAGGGAGAGGGCCAAGAGGCCTTAAAAGGAGAGCCACCTAGGGGGCTCCCCATGTAGTCGTTGGGAGCCCCCAACGGTCACTAATGTGACCGTTGGAGGCCCCATCGACTACATGGTGGGGCCCCTTTTGAGTGAGCAAAAAACAAAAAATAAAAAATACATTTTACAAAAAATAAAGAGAAAAATAAACTAAGAAAAACAAGTACCCCTATCGGGTACTTGTGAAATGATAGAAATACCCCTATCGGGTATTATATATATATATATATAAATATATATATATATGAATTACATATATTTTAACAATATTATGACTATTGGGAGCAGCCCAATGACTAAGTGGGGTGTCCCAACAGCCATATTACAAATATGAAAAAAATGAAAATAAAGAAATAAAAAATGCAAGTCAACCCCTACTAGGCTGACACCTATTACAATGTGAAAAAACTGAAATACCCCTGATGGGTATTTCAGTTTACATAAAGAACATAATATATATGCATATATAGTTATATATCTTAACAATCCCCCTCAAAGTTATGGTATAATAACCCTCAAACAAATAATGAAAAAGATTAGAAATTTCATGGAGAGATTTTTTTAAACCCCCATATAACAAAAGGAATGATATTTGCAAATCTCAACACCAATTTGCTCACCATAAGCAATCACCTCTTTGACCTCCAACTCAAAATCCTCAAAATTCAAGTGTATCACCACATAGGACAAGAGATCAATCACAAATGTTAACAATAATCATACTAGTGATCATGCACAAGTAATACTGACTATTTAAACTGATAATACAAACCAGCTAAACCACAAGAGGTGCACATCTCTCACCTCACAAATGATTATAAACTGCAAACAATAACATCAGCTACAATGGGTGCACATAACTCGCCACAACCATAGTTGTAAAACTGATAAACAAAAAATAAGAGGGAAGAGTGGAGAAAGCAAAATCGGCAAGAATATTGTAATGAAGATAAACTAATGTCAATAAGCAAGAAGATTTGAAAACAATATTCAAATCAAAGCAATAAATTTTGCAATAATATGAGTTTTAATCCATAAGAACCAAAAAATGGTCAAGCAAATAACAAGAGTCCTCACTAACAAAAATCGATACGAACATCCAATAAACAATAAAGAACAAATAAATAATTGAGTGATACAACTCACTCATAAAACTAAAGGTCAATCAACCATCAGTCAGAGCCAAGACAAGTGCCAATACAACATTCATAAACTTGGCAATTTATACTGACAAGAAGATAGAGGTGCACACATAACTCACCTCAACAACTAACTCCGGCTCCACAACATCGAGGTGCACAAAAAATAATTGAGTGATACAACACACTCATAGAACCAGAGGTCAATCAACTGTCAGTCAGAGCCAAAAATATTGGCAATCTATACTATCAAGAAGACAAAGGTACACACATAACTCACCTCAACAACTAACTCTGGTTCCACAACACAGAAGTGTAAGCAACTCACCTCGATAAGGCCAAACAAACAATAATGAATGTATCGAAAGAAGAGTGATGAACTAACAAATCCATATAAAGAGGCAAATAGGAAATTCTTGAAAAACACATTCCAAGGAACAAGAATCGATTGAATAGAAAATTTAAAGTGAAATTCATAAATAAGTTAAGTAAAAGCATGTGATAAATGCAATCATATGGCAAGATAAAACATCCACCAATGAGTCTTTAACAAGAATGTCCATCAAGAGCTACAAAATGGACAAGGACAAAAGTGAACCACAAAGGATACACTTTCAAAAACCACAAAGTACAAACACAGGGAAGGTTCTCAGAAATTTTACTAATACCAAGTATGCAAAAAACATAATACATAAAACTCATGTGAGGTAACATGATGCAAAGAACATGTAGGATAGCGTTCGTTAAGGAGCCATGAGTCTAAGAAATATCACAACCACAACGCACAAACCATTCAAGTTCAATAAAACTACCTCCCAAATGGGCACAATCATAAGAGCCACTAAAAGAGCCAGCAACAGAACACACGATAACATAAATATTTTTAACAGTTTTTAAAGAACACACTTAAAAAGCATTCATAAACCTCATAGAGAAGTTTAACATAAATTCCACAAGGATGAGTGCATAATTCCCATAAAAGAACAAGTTTTGCATGAAGAAAACATGCTTAATTCCTTATGCATGAATAGACAAACTCATTCATCAATGTGTATGTAAGACAATCACAAGTGCACAAGGATCAATATGAAAAATCAATTATTTAAATTTCAAAATAACAAGATATCCATGATCACTAAGACCCTAACCACATAATCTTTAATACTAGATAAAGTATTCTATGTTTCACATAAGAATACATCAAAAGCAAAATCTCATAAAATCATACTTGTGAATGACACACAAAACCATTTAAACTAAATATTTTAAAATATTTAACAAACAAAACAAAGTCCAATAATAACAATAAAAAACACGATAATTTTGAAGTCATACATAAGAATGTGTTTTGATATTTACAACCATGAAGTTCTCAAATAGAGCATCTAAGGGACAAAAACACATGCTCAAGAATACTAGATCATATATGTACATATTAACTAAAGAGAGTTTAAAAACCTAAGATTCAAACTAGTTCTCATAAAAGCATACACATATATAAATATCATTTCACAAAACCAAATAAATATTATAAACTTTAAAAATAAATCCAACAATAAATTTAAAAACCATTTAAAGATTTGGTTTTAACAAAAATAACAAATAATTTTTCAAAGATAAGAAAAAATAAGTGTTTTTTCATGCATAATGCATGAGATAGACAACTCAAGTAAAAATAAAGATTTAAGATAAATACTAGGTCAAGATCTCCCTTGAATTCAAGTGATACAGCGATCACGATTCCTTCACAAAGCACGAACTCGAACCAAAGAATCCCAAGACCTAAAAAGGCAAAAATACCAAGAAATTTTTTTTTGGCTCTGATACCATGTAATGAAGTATGCGGAAATACAAAAACGATAACATCCAAGGGCTTACAAGAACATAAACACAAAGTGCACATGCACAAGTCCACTAATGAACAATACAAAGAGCTAACATAGACAATACAAACTGCCACTATGGCCAATACAATGCACTTAAGGCACAAGAGCAAGAAAAACAATAAAAATAGCATTCACAAAGGAGTTAGAATGCTTAGAAGAGCATTAAAGATACAAAGGGGACTAGCCCTTATTTATAATACATAAAAGAAGAAGAAGAAGGAATGGGGGCAGCCCAACTAGTCATTGGGCAGCCCCCAACAGTCATATTTATGACCGTTGGGAGCAGCCCAATGACTAGTTGGGGTATCCCAACAGCCATATTACAAATATTAAAAAATAAAGAAATAAAAATTGCAAAGTCAGCCCCTACTAAGCTGACACCTATTACAATGTGAAAAAACTGAAATACCCCTGATGGGTATTTCAGTTTACATAAAGAATAGAATATATATATATATATATATATTAACAACTACTTGTCCCCATTTTTGTTTATGCTTGGCTTAAGCATTCTATCAAAAAAAGATCATATTTTTTACGTTTGTGCTCTCTTGTATTAGCCCTTGTTGGCTTTTTGTATTGTCCCATAGTGGACTTGTGCTTGTGCACGTTGTATTTGTGCTATTGTATGCCCTTAGTGGCTCTTGTTCTTGTACTTCCGCTTATTTCATTACACCATGATAGTGCCAAACTCATAAAGGCACTCCATTACAGGTCATGCTCAACAATGTACCTTCATAAATGTTATTTATACTTGAATTGCCTGCATGTAGAGAGCATCTTTCAGTTTGGGTCCTTTAGCGTCCACTAAGGTACGATTTAGATGATTTTCTTAATCACTTCACCTAGGTGTAAGATTAATGAAAACAGTTTTTTCTTTGTATTTTTTTTTGCTGGTGGGGTCATTTTTTATTTTTTAATAAAGGAGGATCGTGTAAGCTGATGTGATTGATTTAAGGCCTGGAAAGTGTTCAGTTGGGGCCTAACACGTGTAATAAACTTGTAAAGATGTGTTTTTCATCTGGTCAAAAGGATATAATGATGGTGAAGGGTGTTCAAGGCTGTCAATAGACTTAGATGAGTGCCCTATGAGTATTTGATCAATGAAGTAAACTCACAAGAAAGGTGGTCTACAAGAGTGAAAGATGGGTAATACAAGGCCCCCATTAGAATTAAAGAAAAAGAATGTTGCGCTATTGCAGCACTTCAAGTCTGGCAAATACTGAAAATTTCCAAAGTATAAATATGAAATTAGATGGTGAGAACTATATAGAATGGTCACGATCAATGGAATTGGTCATTCTTCCTCAAGACAAACGAAAGTAAACTATTAGAGAAGGTGAAACAGTGAAAGATAAAGCTACAGGATACTACTTAGCGAAAGGAGAATGCACTTATGGTTTCATGGTTGTTACAATCTATGCTTCATAACATTTTAAGAACACTATGCATCTATACAAGAGAGAAGTGTGGGAAGTAATCTCTAATGCATACTCCAAGAAGAAAAATAATTGCAAGGTATATGAGATTTTGAATACAATTAGAAGATGTTGTCAAGAGAATACAATTGAGTACTAGGCAGAGTTGAACACACTAAGGATGAGTTACATTGTTTTACTCAAATTGATTTTTTAGCGTGTAGAAAAGAGAAATGAAGAGAAAAAAAATTAATACCTATTAGCTGATGCTCTCGAGTATGAGACCACAAAAACCGACGTAGAGAAGTCTTACTCTCACTTGGTACTCATACAGTTATACTCTTTTATTGAGGGAAGAAATTAGGAGGCTTTTGGAGCAAGGCAATGAATAACTTTGAAAAAATAGGGGGCCAAATGCATCCAAAGCTTCATTCAAAAGAGAAACAGATGAAGGGGGAGTACTACCTATGGTAGAAAACGAAGACTTTCATTTGGAGATGAAAAGGACAAACACAGATGTTTGTGTCATATTAAGACTCTCAACACATTAAAGAAAAATGTTAGGATCTAATAAGAAAACACAGATGTATGAAGAAATAAGCAATATCACATAGATACAAGTATAGGCTCTACTATGGGTACGAACGAGTTTCCAAAAGTGTGTGTGTGTGTGTGTGTGTGTGTGTGAGAGAGAGAGAGAGAGAGAGAGAGTGTGTGTGTGTGTGTGTGTGTGTGTGCAAAACACTGCTGTTCAAAAACACCATGAGGTGCACAACACACACATTGCCTAAAGGCAAGGGGCATTCTGTCCTGAGGTGAGGACTCATAGCATGTTTTGGCACAAGGCATGCGCCTCATATGACTTGAGGCACACACCTCGCCATGAAGTGTGCCTCAAGGGTGGGCACACGCCACTTTAGAGGTTGCTCAAAATAGGAGATAAAACAGCAGTAACATCCTTCCCAATTTCTACTGTTTATTTTTCTCCATGCATCACAAGGTATTCATGTCTCTACTGTTCTACCTTCCAAGACATGGATTATACAACCTAAACCACAAAGCATAGGTAACAAGGACATACTCTCCTCATGTATTCCATCACCTTCTAAGAGTCCAATTAGTCTTGTTGATGGATCTTCTGATTTTATTCTTAGAAAAGGCGCATTAAGCCCCATGATTTGTCCTATTATCTATTTTACATGTCATGAGTTTTTATATGCTTTCTTTCTGTTATTTTCATTACCAAAGGTTTAAATTGCTTAATAACATTTTTTACCTCCTCATTTTCAAGACATCAAGACAGAAAAAACTTAGTCATTAGGCCTATGAATTCTTGATGATCCGCATGGTAGTAGGGAATCAGTTTCGGTTTCAATGGCAGAGGATATCGAATTGTAGCACTAAAGATGACATTCAAAAATTAAAGGTATTGTCCAATATGTAGTCCAGAAAATATATATTTGATGCCTTCAATGTGATATATGTCAAAGGGAAAAACATCATCACACGGTCACACCTTTTCTCCTAATAATTCTTCTAGAAATTGTCAACTTTGCAGATCTTATACACTAATGCATGGGATCCTACCCCAGCTTTGTCTTTGGAAGGTCATATATGTTTTATATCTTTTATCGATGACTATTCTAGAATAAGAATTGTGAATTTAAAAGTGGAGCTGCTTCAATTTGTTCAATTGGATGCAAGTGCCGTTAGAAACAATATCATGCATCAATTTAGAAACTTTGCTTTAATAATGGTGGAGAATACATGATTCAACAATTGAGAGAGTATCCTAACACATATGGCATTGAACATTATGCGGCTTGTCCTACACTCTACAACAAAGTGGTGTAGCTAAAAGAAATAACAAGCACTTATTAGAAGTAACTCATACATTGTTACTAAGTCTGAAAAGGGTCTTTAGGAGAGACATGCACACTTGATCAAGAGAATGCCTAGTGATACTGTAGAAGAAAAGTCACCTCTTCAAGTTTTAAATCTTTATAGTAAAATGTTTCATAGCCTCTCAAGTATTTGGTTGTACATGTCATGTTCATGTTATTTACCATATAAACATTCTTGATCATAGGGATATTAAATATATCTCTTTAAGATAGTGACCCATCACAAAAAGGATATAAATGTTATGATCCAATAACTAGGAAAGAATATATAAATATGGATGTCATTTTCTTTGCAGATAAAACATATTTTCAGACTAAGGTGAGACCACCAAGGTAGAGTTGGTCGGAAACACATGCTAATTGTTAACGTAAACATATATGTTTACATATATGTTTATATATGTTTTTTTGTACATATGTTAGTTAGGGTATTTTAGTCTTTTTACATATAAATCTAAAACCAATGTATGTAAAATCCACGGTTTAAAAAAAAAACAAAAATTGTATCCGACCCGGGCCCATTCTCGATAGGGTTTTAAAACCCGACACAGGAGAAAGGGTTTTGAGAAAACCCTTTCCCCTGTGCGTTGCAACCACCCGCGCCTTCGACCCGATAAGGGAAGCCAATCGGGGTTTCCCCGATTTTTCGCCCCTCGAGCTCTTTAAGAGCATTGTAGGAGGGCGAGGGGAGGCACGCCTCCCTCTCGAATCTCTTCACTCCCATCGTGCCGGCCTCCTCCTTCCTTGCGCACGCCACCAGCGCCGATCGCCGCCGTCGTTGCGACCCACGCCAATCGACGACGCCGGCCACCGCAGTCGATCTCCTCCCAGGTACGCCCTCTTCACCTCCCTCTTCTCCTCCCTCTTCACCCTCTTCTCCTCCCTCTTCACCCCCCTCTCTGTCACCTCGCCGGGAGGCCTGCAGGCGGTGCACGGCCCCTGCCGCGCCCTCTCACCTCCCCTGTGCCCATCGGAGGCCCGACAGGTGGCCTACGGGGCCCCTGTCGTCTCCTTCTCTCTCTGGGGGTTCGCCGGAGTGCCGGCAGGGGGCCAATGGCTCCTGCGACACCCCCTCTCCCCTATGGGTGATCGGGCGACCGACGGGAGGTCGGTTTCCCCCTGTCACCCCCGTCCCGATCTCTCTCTCTCTCTGTCGGCAGGGGTTGGCCCCCTGCCGCCTCTCGGCTGTCGGGAGGGGCTGGCCCTGCCACCTTGTTGCTGTCGGCAGGGGGGCTGGCCCCCTGCCGCCTTGCTGTTTTCGACAGGGGCTCATCCCCTGTCGCCCCGCTGTCGTCGGCAGTCAGGGGCTCACTCCCTGTCGCCTAATCCTACCCATGCCCCCGTCGCACCATTAAATTATATTAGCATACTTGAATAATTCACACTCTTGCATATTTACGCAACGGGTCCAGTTCGCGCTCCGCGGCCCGATCCTCGTATCATCTACACCCGTAGACGCACGCAGCTGCACGACATCCCGAGGTAGAGGAAAGTCGCACAAAGGGTTTGTATGAATGAAATAAAATATAAGGATTTTGTGATAGAATAGTTTATTTGGCATACATGCCTACCTTTAGGATTACTTAACTTGTGATTGTCTGTTTTGCGTTTCCTCATCCTTATTCTTTTGAAATGGCATGCTTAATGTAAAACTCTATGGGTATACTCATTTCTAGAGAGAAACCCATGACAATTGCTACTATAACCGGACCTTAAGACAAGTACGGTATAAGTTTTACAAGAGGTAATGAAGTACCCTGAAGTGGGCAATCAACACCTTATAGATATCAATGAGATAATGTCGGCCTTCACAGGCCAATTGCTCAAAGAGCAATACATGTCATGTATGAACCAAAAGAATCATAAAACATTATTTGTTACCCTCTCATCGTAGTCATACCTCTAGGAAGGTACGATCGTACTTTTGGACAAGTACGTCCCATGTGTGTTACGATGTTTGGATGATGAGGTTGTAGACTAGCAACCTCAATGCGTGCATTTAGCACAATGCTGAGATCACATAAATAGTGACAACTCGCCTTCACAGGCAAGATGCTCGAGTGGGTCTGATAGACCAGAGCATGTAGAATGGGGCGGCGGTTAAGAAACCCCTGTCGTACCCATTCGACCTTCACAGTTCATCAAGGGAGAGGATGGATGGTACAAAAACTCCGATGCACAGGTTGTTAACAACCACCCCACGGGCAAAAGACTCGGCTTCCCCAATCATCGGAGTTAGGAGAATTGGGACTACCATAAATTATCCTAGGTGGTAACTTGTTAAAATATATGTAATTCATATATATATATATTTATATATATATATAATACCCGATAGGGGTATTTCTGTCATTTCACAAGTACCCGATAGGGGTACTTGTTTTTCTTTGTTTATTTTTCTCTTTATTTTTTGTAAAATGTATTTTTTATTTTTTTGTTTTTTGCTCACTCAAAAGGGGCCCCACCATGTAGTCGATGGGGCCTCCAACGGTCACATTAGTGACCGTTGGGGGCTCCCAACGACTACATGGGGAGCCCCCTAGGTGGCTCTCCTTTTAAGGCCTCTTGGCCCTCTCCCTCTCCTCCTCTTGTGTATAAATAGGGGTGCTCCCCTCTTGTATTTTTCACTCTTGAGAGCTCTCTCTCTTTCGATAAGAGGCATTTATATTTTTATGTTGTGTTGTCTCTTGTGGGTTTGGGTATTAGCCCCTCTTTGTTTGTTCATTAGTAGATGTTGTAAGTGCTTAGTGCACTCTTTGCTTTTCCGCATATTTCATTACATGGTATCAGAGCCTTGTGTATGCTCTTCATTTTAATATAGCTAGTGGTGTAGCTATATTTGTTTTTTGTTTCTCTCTCCTTGATATTCTCTTGTAAGTGGTTGTTATGGAAGGAGAACAAAAGATTGATCTCTCCTTCAAGCTCAATGGTTCCAACTACATGATGTGGGCCGCCGCCATGGAAAACAACCTCAAAGGGAAAAAGCTTTGGGGATACGTTATGGGCACCATTCCGGAACCACAACTCCAACTAACTAAGATGGAAGGCGATCAAGAAAAGGCTCTTGAAGAAGATGCCCGCATAAAGGCCATTGAAGATCACCAATATAAAATAGAAGATTGGGAGAGTAAGCATGCCAAGATTCTTGCTTGGTTCATGAATAATGTGGAGCTCAAGATTTGCGCCAACATTGCCAAATTTAGGATAGCAAATGAAGCATGGTTCTTCATGAAAGGTATGTTTACACAAAAAGACCTTGCTCGTCAATTCTTTCTTCAAGAAAAAATCCGGACTATCAAGCAAGGAGAAATGAGTGTTAGGGATTACTTTAGCACTCTTGGCCCTCTATGGGATGAGCTATCCTTACTAGAACCAAAATGGGTTTCTAGTATAGATGTGGAATTAAGGAGAGAACAAATGGAGAAAGAACACTTTTTCCAATTTTTACATGAGCTTAGGCCCGAATATGAACAAGTTAGATCCTCCCTCCTACATAGATCAAAGCCTCTTCCCTTGGAAGATGCCATAGCCGAAATATGCCAAGAAGAAACCCGTCTTGGCATGATTAAAGGAGGAAATGATGTCTTGGCCGTATCCAAACCCGGCAACCATATGAAAACCTACAAACCTCCACATTTTGGAAGACAAAATAACTATAATGGCAACTATAGAAAAGCCATTTGCCATCATTGTCAAGAACCGGGTCATATAAGACCTAATTGCCCTAAGTTGAATGAAGCACCAAAAAATAAAGTGGCTTCCGTTGAAGAAGCTACTCAAAAGAAAGAGGAAGCAATCAAAGGAACGGACTCTTTTTCTCTTGCTCAACTATCGGAGGCACTACAAACTCTACTCAAGATTCCATCAACTTCGAGTGCCGCCGTAGCTTCCTCCTCTCCTCCAGGTATGTCGTCTTGGATCCTTGACTCTGGAGCTTCCTTTCATATGACCCCCCTTGAAAATGAGCTTTCTGATTTATGTAATAACTTTAAAAACTCCTATGTTTCAACTGCCGATGGTACATCTTTACAAGTTAAAAGTCTTGAAACCTTAAACTTTTCAAAAGACTTCTTTGTGCCAAACGTGAGAGTTGTACCTCAACTTAATTTAAATCTCCTCTCTGTTGCTCAAATATGCGATCATGGATGTAAAATCTCCTTCTCAACTAAGGATTGCTCTATAGAGGATCTCCGGTCCGGGAAGCTGATTGGGCAAGGCCATAGAAGGGGAGATCTCTATTACATGAGCAACTTGAAACTCCCCATTAACTCTTTTTGTAACCATGTCCAAGATAAAAATATTGATATTTAGCATCAAAGACTTGGACATCCAAGTTTCTCAAAAATGTACTCCTTTCCATTTGGAAAGAAATTTTGTAATGAGAAACATTTTGTTTGCAAGAATTGTATTTTTGGCAAAATGAAATCTACTCCTTTTCCAAACCGGACTTTTGTATCCAAAAGACCTTTTGAGTTAGTCCATTCGGACGTTTGGGGTCCTTCCCCCGTCATGTCTAAAGGAGGGTACTCCTATTATGTCACTTTCATCGATGACTATACTAGGTATGTATGGATCTACTTTCTCAATTTAAAATCCGAAGTCTTTGAGTTTTTTAAAAAATTTCATATGATAGTTAAAAATCAATTTTCAAGTAATATCTCTACTCTTAGATCCGATTCGGGTGGAGAATATTTATCAAATGAATCTCAAAACTATTTAGAAGTAAATGGGATTTGTCATCAAAGATCGTGTCCTAGGACTCCTCAACAAAACGGCTTGGCCGAAAGAAAGCATAGACATATCATGGAAACTACTAGGACACTCCTTATTTCCAAAGAAATTCCAAAGAATTTTTGGGCCGAAGCGGCCTTAACCTCAACTTATTTAATAAATAGAATGATATCTTCATCCTTACAAAATACATCTTCATACGAAAAACTATTTGAAAGAACACCTGACTTCAATAGATTAAGAGTTTTTGGATGTAAATGTTTTGTCCTTACTCATAAACGGGACAAATTATCTCCTAAAGCTATTGAATGCGTTTTCTTGGGTTATGGAGAAAATCAAAAGGGTTTTAGATGTTTTGACTTGAAAAATAACAAACTCTATGTATCCAAAGATGTAACCTTTTTGGAAAATGAAAATGGTTTTGAGAAAACTAAAGATATTGACGAAAGTGAATATACTTTTTTATTTGATCTTCTATCTCAAGAAGATGAGACTCCTCAAGAAGAGGAAATCTCTAATGAGTCTTTGAATGACCTAGAGGAAATCCCTCTTGATAATGCTGTAGATGAGAATAGTAGACCAATCCAAACATATGTTAGGCGTGGTCAACAAACTCAGATAAGTGCCTTAGAAAAATACTCTCAAGGATCCGACATTGAAGAAACATCTTTAAGGAGATCCAGTCGGATCTCCAATCCTCCAAATAGGTTTGTTTCCTATGAGTCCCTAACTCCTAGATATAGAGGATGTCTAATTGCATTACATTCATTTCATGAACCTTCACACTATAATGAGGCCAAAAATATTCCCCAATGGGTTGAAGCCATGAACTTAGAGCTTAGTGCCCTTGAAAAAGCAAAAACTTGGGAAATAACTTCGTTACCCACTGGAAAGAAATCAATAGGATGTAGATGGGTCTTCAAAATTAAAACCAAGAGTGATGGTTCATTAGAACGTTATAAAGCACGATTAGTAGTTAAAGGATATCCTCAGGAATATGGTATAGATTATGAAGAAACCTTCGCACCTGTTGCTAGAATGACTAGTGTTAGGACTCTTATTGCTATTGCGTCTGTAAAGAAATGGCCTATCTATCAACTTGATGTTAAGAATGCATTTCTAAATGGCGAATTAAATGAAGAAGTTTACATGGATCCCCCACCAGGAGTATGTATTGGTAAAAATAAAATTCTTAAACTTAACAAGGCATTATATGGTTTAAAACAAGCTCCAAAGGCTTGGCATGATAGATTTAGTAATGTAATGACAAGTTTAAATTTTCATTCATGTTATACTGACACTGCTTTGTTTGTGAAAAGTGCAGGGTCTTCTGTAGTTATTTTACTACTTTATGTTGATGATATGATCATCACAGGAAGTGATGAGCAAGGCATTAAGGATATTAAAAAGGTTTTGAAAGAAAATTTTGATATGTCTGACCTTGGTTTCTTAAGATATTTTTTAGGAATTGAAGTGTCGTACTCTCCTCGAGGGTACATTCTCTCTCAGATGAAACTTGCTGCTGACATCTGTTCCAAATCGGGTATCTCCGATGACAAGAAGACAGAAACCCCAGAAGTCATCAATGCAAAATTAAGGTTGGAAGATGGAACACCTCTCGAGGATCCTACTCCCTACCGGCAACTTGTTGGGTCTCTAACCTATCTATCCATCACACGGCCAGACATTGCTCATGCCGTCCACTCTGTCAGTCAGTTTCAACATGCACCTACAACCGTGCACATGAGTGCAGTCTTAAGGATTGTCAGATATATCAAAAATACCATAACTAAGGGAGTTTTTCTTTCTTCTGTCTCGTCACTTGATTTAATTGCTTATACCGATGCAGATTGGGGAGGAAATCCCAATGACCGTGTCTCAACTACCGGTTTTTGTGTTTTCTTAGGTGACTCTATGATTTCGTGGAGATGCAAGAAGCAACACAAAGTATCATTGTCCTCGACAGAAGCAGAATATCGTGCTATGGCCACTACAACCATGGAACTTGTGTGGCTAAGAAGCCTCCTCAGTGATATGGGCATTGTCATCTCTACTCCTTCGAAGATGTGTTGTGACAACAAAAGCGCAATCTATATTGCAAGCAATCACACCTTCCATGAGCGTACTAAACATATTGAGATGGACTGCCATTACGTTCGGGATGAATACCTAAGAGGAACTATAGCACTACCTTACGTCACATCAGAGTACCAGTTGGCGGACTTCTTCACTAAGGCTCTTGCGGCTCCTCGGTTTTTGTTTCTCCTTAACAAGCTTTCGGTTATATCCCCGTAAAGCTTGAGGGAGGGTGTTAAAATATATGTAATTCATATATATATATATATATTTATATATATATATATAATACCCGATAGGGGTATTTCTGTCATTTCACAAGTACCCGATAGGGGTACTTGTTTTTCTTTGTTTATTTTTCTCTTTATTTTTTGTAAAATGTATTTTTTATTTTTTTGTTTTTTGCTCACTCAAAAGGGGCCCCACCATGTAGTCGATTTGGGGGCTCCCAACGACTACATGGGGAGCCCCCTAGGTGGCTCTCCTTTTAAGGCCTCTTGGCCCTCTCCCTCTCCTCCTCTTGTGTATAAATAGGGGTGCTCCCCTCTTGTATTTTTCACTCTTGAGAGCTCTCTCTCTTTCAATAAGAGGCATTTATATTTTTATGTTGTGTTGTCTCTTGTGGGTTTGGGTATTAGCCCCTCTTTGTTTGTTCATTAGTAGATGTTGTAAGTGCTTAGTGCACTCTTTGCTTTTCCGCATATTTCATTACATAACTCACAGGTACTTCTGCAGAAGTTGGATGCATCCATGGGCCATGAATGCCTCTGGAGATTTACTCTCTTGGTCAATGACCGTCCTCTTAGGAGCGGACTCAGTCAGTCATCCGGGTTAATGAAAACACCAGACATAATAAACCCCCGGATCGGTCTCGGTTGTTTCTACGTTTCGCGTTTGTGCGTACCCACAGGCCAGTTAATATCAGAACTTAAAGAATATTTTTTAAATAGTTGTAGATGATTGAGAGTTACACTCCTTGAAATGCTTCAAACAATAGCTCTTTGCATATATTACACTTGTTAGAATAAATTACAATTGTATTCGTTGTTTTAATATAATAAATTGTTTATCTCATGAATGTCCTGCTTTATTTTATTCTACTTATCTATTCATGCACCTACTGATTTGTTATGAAACTGACCCATTTCATGGGCAGGTGATGAGTAGGACTTCACAAGCAGCCGATGGCGTGGTGCAACATGGATCAGGATTTCACTTCTTTCTGCTGGCGGCTTGGCTCTGAGTTTTTTGAGTTTTTCTTTAGATTATTGAACTTTGAAAAAATGCTCATTTTGAAATAAACTGTGGATTTTTAATCTATTGTCTTATTTCCTCAATTCGTTTAAGTTGTTGTTCATGTAATGATGGTATTTCAACTAACGTACCCAAGATTGTTGACTTGTGCTCTTTTCTAAATACCTTCTGTTGTCGCTTCTAAAAGTGAAAACTTTAAATCTTTGAAAGGTTTTTCGATAATGTTTTCGAAATCACAAGTCAAAATTTTGGGGCGTTACAATGTATTTCATCTTTCTTTATTTTTTTGTTTTTTGTTTTGTAAAATATAATTATTCCCAGACATGAGGGATTTTTGGGAATTAAGATAGAGTCGTTGGGACTCTACCCAACGGCTGGAATTCTAGCCATTGGGTAGATCCCAATGGCTCAACAGAGCCTCTCCTTTGTATATAAAGGGGTGAGTGAGACCCCTCTCTCTTGTTATGTAATTTCTAAGGGATTATTCTCCAATAATATTCATTATTTTTATGAGTGTTTCTCAGCCTTAGTGGCTAATTCTTGTGTTTTTGTCTATTGACCCTATAAGAGGTCATATTCTCTAAGTGTTCTCTTGCCCCATAAGTGGTACATCAAAGCATATTCTTCAATTCGTGACATAATATCAGAGCCTATCGACTCCTTGGTGTTATTCAACTCTTTCTCAAGTGTATTTTGAGGGTACGTGAAGATCGGGCCTTGCCTTAGGAAGCGTGCCTACCAACATTCTTGAAGATTTGTCTTCTCTTGAATGCATACAGACTTTGGTGCTTTAAAAGGAGTTAAAAATTTGCTCAAGTATTTATTTCTCTTCCTCTTTCTTCTCTCTTGCTTTGTGTTCTTTGGTTCTATAGCCAGAAAAGAAGTGGTGATCGTAGTTCCAATAAAATTTGATGGAAAGAACTAAAATTTATGGGCTACCGCCGTCAAAAGAATCCTTATTGGTAAAGGATTATAGGAGTATGTTGATGGTTCCGCAATAGAACCACAACTCACTCTCACAAAATCCATTAAAGAAAATGATGGAACCATTAGAGAGGAAGTTCTTAAAGGAGAAGAAAAGAAAAAAGCTCTTATAGGCTATAAGAAAGCTTTGAAGGAATGGAAAATTGCCCATGCCAAGGTATTTTCCTTATTTATGGGAAGTATGAACGAAGATACATGTGAAACCATTTTAGAGTTTGAAAGAGCCAATAAAGCATGGATCTTCATTAAACAAACATATACTCAATGTGATATTGCATTTTGATGGGAGCTTCAAGACAAGATTCACAATTGTAAACAAGAAGACTTGAGTATTAGAGAGTATTTTGGCTCTCTAAAGAAATTATGGGATCAAATGGCTAAGTTAGAGCCCGTTTGGGAAGCTCCAAATGATGCCCAAACTAGAAAAAGCAAATAAACAATGAGCAATTCTTTCAATTTATGAGAGGGTTGGAACCCAAGTTTGAACAAATGATAAGTAACATCATACATAAAAGACAAGATGAGCTTCCTCTTATTCAAGAAGTTTTAACTCAAGTTTGCATGAAAAGAGACTAGATTAAGGTCTCAAAATGAAGCAAAAAAAGTTAAAACAACGTGTTGGCCATTTCAAAATCGGGTGTCAACACTCATACATACAAACCCCCACACTTTTATAAGAACAATAACTATAAAAAGAATCGTGTATGAAAGAAAATGGGATAGAAGGAGAAGATTAGGCATTTTTTGCCATAATTGTGGAGAACAGGGACATATTAAACCAGAATTCAAAAACAAAGATGAAAAGAAGGTTGTTTCGGTTGGTACTTCACAAGTTGACCAAGATTCTTCAAGTAAATCAATTTCGAACATGTCTCTTTCTCAACTCGTGGAGGCATTTCAAGCTTTACTTCGACAATCTGTGACCAGTATCGGCGTCTCCTCTTCTTCTCCTTCAGGTATGACTTCTTGGCTTTTAGACAATCTGTGACCGGTGTCGTTGTCTCCTCTTCTCCAGTTTGGGAGGCAGATTGGAGAAAAGCATAGAAAAGGAGACTTGTACTATATAGATCAATTGAAATTTCTTATTAAGACTTTTTACCTTAACATTCAAAAATTGGATAAAGTTTTGTAGCATCAAAGACTAGGACATCCTAGTATGTATAAATTATCCAATATTCTTTATTTGAGGACCTTTTGTAATAAACAAATCTCTTGTACTCATTGTATTCTTGTAAAAAGGAAATCAATTCCATATAAAGAGAGATCTTTCTCTGCTACTAAACCACTTGAACTAATTCATTCTGATGTTTGGGGTCATGTCTTGCTTCCAAGGCAGGATACACTTATTATGTTATTTTTGTAGATGATTATTCTAGCTACACTTAGATATATTTTCTTAAACATAAACATGAAGTATTTGATAATTTCAAAAAATTTCATAAGTTAGTGACATCTTTTCAAGTCCAATATATCTATTTTTCGTTCTGACTCGAAGGTGAATACATGTCTAATAACTTTCAACAATATCCAAGATAAATTGTAATATTTTATCAAATGTCATATATTAATACACCACAACAAAATGGTTTGGCCGAAAGAAAGCACCGACATATAATAGAGACTATTAGAACTCTTCTCATATCTAAAAGTGTTCCTAAATATTTTTGGATTTAGTATATAAAAAAATTTATAATGTCTCTCCTGATTATCCTAGACTAAGAGTCTTTGGGTGTAGATGCTTCGTTCTTACCCATATGAATGATAAATTATCTCCTAAAGCAATTCCATGTATATTCTTAGGATATGGAGAAAGCCAAAAAGGATTTAGGTGTTAAGATACTAAAAATAAAAAACTTTATATTTCTAGGAATGTCACACTTCTAGAACAAGAAAAAGGTTTTAACACTATCCCATCCAAAGATGAAAGTGAATACAAGTTTTTACAAATATCACCAGTAAATGAAGATATTAATGAAATGACTTACAATGAATCTCAAGCTACTGAGCCCCACGATCATCCAAATGTCATTCAATATCAAAGAAGACAAGATAACGAACAACTAAGTGCTTTTGAAAAATATTCAATCATAGAAGAACAAGAAAACACAAGAATTAGACATACAGAGAGACCACATAGAATTCTAGATAGATTTGTGCCATATGAATCTTTCGAACCTCACTATAGAGCTTGCTTAGCAAAAATTTATTCATACTTTGAACCTTCTACATATAATCAAGCAAAAGACTATCCTAAGTGGAAAAATGCAATAAGTAAATAAATTAGAGCCTTAGAAAAATCTCAAACTTGATAATTGTCTGATATACCAAACAATAAAAAATCAATAGGATGTATGTGAGTTTTTAAAGTAAAAACTAAAAGTGATGGATTCTTAAAAAGACATAAAGCTAGGTTAGTTGCTAAAGGATATGCTCAAGAATATGGTATTGACTACGATGAAACATTTGCTCATGTAACATGTATAATAACTGTTAGAATTCTCATAGTCATAGCCTATGTTAGGAAATGGCTAATTTATCAAATGGATGTTAAAAATGTATTTCTAAATGGTGATTTAAAAAAAGTATATATGGATCCACCCCCTGGATATAATGTTCCTAACGAAAAAGTTTTACGCCTTAGAAAGGCTTTGTATGATCTTAAACAAGCTCCAAAAGCTTGATATGATCGCTTTAGTTCTGTTATGCTTAAACTTGGATATATTTCTTGTTATACTAATACTGCTTTGTTTGTTAAAAATTCTGTTGCAGGTATTCTTATTTTATTACTTTATGTTGATGATATGAACATAATCGGAGCAGATAAACAGGGAGTAGATCAAGTTAAATTTTTTCACTTTACATGTCTCTTATTACATCTACATACACATTCTCAAAAACTCAACAATGGATCGCTAAGTTGTGTCCACTAGACCCTCTTCAGATAGTTAGATGTCTGATTGTGCCTCTATTTCCCTCTAGAATCAAATGCAAAGGTGAATAAGGAAAAAGGAGAAAGAAGAAGAAAGAATGAGAAGAAATGAGAGAGTGGGAGAATGCACGACTCACTCCTATTCATTTTTATTAATAAGACCCTCTTTTAGTGTGTCGGCTCTTTCCAAAGTGTCTGCATTTTAGCTTTACCTTGTCCTCAATGGTAGAATACCCTCTACCTTGACCTCTAGCTCTAGGTCCACCTCTTGTAAAAACCAGTTTAAAAAAAAATATATTTAAAAAAGATCGGACCCGGGTCGGGTCCAGACCCGACCCGGATCCAACCTGTGCCAGCCCCTCGAAAACCCTTTTCGAGGGGATTGGCAGCCCACGGCAGGGGGCCTCTCCGGCGACACAGGGGGTGGGCCCTGTGTGCGCCCCCTCCCTATTTAAAAGACGAGAGGGGAGAGGGGAGGGCCTACGAGACTCCCCCGACCCCCCCCCCCCGACTCTCTCTCATCTCTCGTCTCTCTCCCCTCTGCTCTCTCTTCCCCCGACTCCATCTCCCTCTCCCTTTGCCGACGCCGGCCAACCCCCCCCCCCCCCCCCTTCACGGCGCCACCCTCTCCGGCGAGCTCCCTCCTCGGCAACCACCTCCCCGGCGTCCTCCCTTCTCTCCGGCAGCCGCAGGTGAGCCCCCTCCCTCACTGTCTCCTCTCCTGTTACGGCAGGCAGGGGCCAAAGGCCCCTGCGATTGCCCCCCCCCCCCCCCCCCCTCCTTCTGTTCACCTTCCGGCAGGGGCCATCGGCCCCTGCCCCCCTTTTTTTTCAGTCAAGATCCTTGTTGGGCAAAAGACTGATGCGCAGTACGAGAAGTTGAAGGCTCGTACACAACAGACCGATACTCCTTTCCGACTTAAGGACGATGGAAGCATTTGGCTCAAAAATCGTCTTTGGGTCCCAAATGATCCCGTTTTGAGAGACGAAATTCTCGTAGAGGCCCATAAATCCAAATATACGATTCACCCGGGAGGCACGAAGATGTTCAAAGACTTGCAGCGCAGATATTGGTGGAGCGGAATGAAGCGAGACGTGGCCGAATACATCTCTAAGTGTTTGACTTGCCAGCAGATTAAGATCGAGCATCAACGACCTGGCGGAGTGATGCAACAAATGGAGATCCCACAATGGAAGTGGGAAGACATCACTATGGACTTTATCGTCGGTTTGCCAAGGACACGAAGAAAGAACGATGCGATTTGGGTGATCGTTGATCGACTCACCAAATCGGCTCATTTCCTTCCTATCCGTATTAGTCAGTCCTTAGACAGTTTGGCGGATCTCTACATTCGTGAGATTGTGAGGTTGCACGGTGTTCCGGTATCTATCATCTCTGATCGTGATCCGAGGTTTACCTCGAGGTTTTGGGGACAACTTCAAATCGCGTTGGGTACGAATTTAAAGTTCAGTACCGCTTTTCACCCTCAGACTGACGGACAGTCTGAACGCACAATTCAGACTTTGGAGGACATGCTGCGTGCGTGCATGATGGACTGGAAGGGAGAATGGGATTCTCATACCAGTCTGGCCGAATTCGTGTACAACAACAATTACCATGCTAGCATCGGGATGGCCCCTTACGAGGCCTTGTATGGAAAGCCCTGTCGTTCGCCTCTCTACTGGGACGAGGTTGGCGAGCGAAGGATGGAATCTCCTGTAGTGCTACAACACTACACTCAGCAGGTGCAGATGATACGAGAGCGACTCCGTACTGCACAGAGTCGGCAGAAAAGTTACGCAGATCGTCGTCGTCGAGAGCTCACCTTCTCGATAGGAGATATGGTTTTTGTTAAGGTATCTCCCACAAAGAGCGTTTTTCGTTTTGGGAAAAAGGGAAAGCTAAGCCCTAGATTTGTCGGACCGTTCGAGATCCTGGAACGGATTGGTGAAGCAGCTTATCGTGTGGCTTTACCTCCTCAGTACGCTCAGATCCATAACGTTTTTCACGTATCTATGCTTCGGAAGTACGTTCACAACCCATCACACATCATCCATTATGATGATGTAGACATTCAGAAGGATTTGTCTTTTGAGGAAAGACCAGTCGAGATCGTTGATCGTCGAGATCAAGTGCTTCGATCTAAGACAATATCTCTTGTAAAGGTGCGTTGGAAGCACCATGGAATAGAGGAATGTACTTGGGAGCCTGACTCTGCTATTAGGGAGAAATACCCTGACTTGTACCTTGATCGTTAAGTTCAATTTAATTTCGAGGACGAAATTATTTTAAGAAGGGTTGGATGTAAAAACCAGTTAAATATATATATATATATATATATATATATATATATATTTATTTATTTATTTTTTAAAAAGATCGGACCCGGATCGGGTCCAGACCCGACCCGGATCCAACCTGTGCCAGCCCCTCGAAAACCCTTTTCGAGGGGACTGGCAGCCCACGGCAGGGAGCCTCTCCGGCGACACAGGGGGTGGGCCCTGTGTGCGCCCCCTCCCTATTTAAAAGACGAGAGGGGAGAGGGGAGGGCCTACGAGCCTCCCCCGACCCCCCCCCCCCCGACTCTCTCTCTCATCTCTCGTCTCTCTCCCCTCTGCTCTCTCTTCCCCCGACTCCATCTCCCTCTCCCTTTGCCGACGTCGGCCAACCCCCCCCCCCCCCCTTCGCGGCGTCACCCTCTCCGGCGAGCTCCCTCCTCGGCAACCACCTCCCCGGCGTCCTCCCTTCTCTCCGGCAGCCGCAGGTGAGCCCCCTCCCTCACTGTCTCCTCTCCTGTTACGGCAGGCAGGGGCCAAAGGCCCCTGCGACTGCCCCCCCCTCCTTTTGTCACCTTCCGGCAGGGGCCATCGGCCCCTGCCCCCCTTTTTTTTTTCAGTCCCGCAGGGGCTGATGGCCCCTGCCCCCCCTTTTTTTTCTCTCCACGAACGACAGGGGCCTTTGGCCCCTGTCGCCTCTTAGATAGCCGCAGGGGGGGCTTTGGCCCCTGCGCTCTCTCCCTTCTCTTTTGGCAGGGGCCGATAGGCCCCTGCCCTTCTCTTTTGGCAGGGGCCGATGGCCCCTACTCTTCTCCTTAAAAGAGAAGCAGGAGCCACTTTGGCTCCTGCCTCCCTTCTTTTGGAAAAAAACCCAACAGGGGCCATTTGGCCCCTGCTCCTCTTTTAAACCGACAAGGGCCAGAGGCCCTTGTCTCTTTTCTGGCGAGCAAGGGCTCGGCAGGGGCCTTTGGCCCCTGCACTCTCCCCCACCCTATTCATTTCATTGGTAGGGGCCATCGGCCCCTTTCTTTTAAAGAAAGGCTCCTGCCCCACCTTCTTTTAACACCCAGCAAAGGCCTCGAAGGCCCTTGCCCTCCTTTAGAAATCCGGCAGGGGCCGATGGCCCCTGCACCCATCTCCTTTAACGACATGGGTCATTGGACCCTACCCCGTTCTCTTTCGCAACGGTAGGGGCCAATGACCCCTGCATTGGATTGCGGAGAAACTGAGTTTTCTCCCTATCAATATTTATTTTATGCGTGCTAAACTACGTACTTTTGCAGTATTACACAACGGAGCCCGTTCGCGCCTCGCGAACTAAACCGACGATCACTTACGTTCGTAAACGGCTTCATTCTCGCAATACTCCAAGGTAGGAGAAGTTGCACAAGGACTTAGATAATTAAATCAAGCTTAAATAATTGATAATCGAAAGGACTTAATGATATATTTATATACTTATATGTATATAAGTACACTTTTAAATCAAGGACGCGGTTTCGCGATCCTTGTCCTTTGCTTTCGCATTTCAGTTTGCCGTCGCGCTTTGCGCCCAGGCTTTTACTTTCGTATTTACTGCTTATTGTCTTTTAATTCAAGGACGCGGTTTCGCGGTCCTTGTCCTTTGCTTACGCACTTTATGTTTCTGTTGCCGTCGCGCTTTGCGCCCAGGCTTTTGCTTTCATAGTTACTACTTACTGTCTTTTAATTCAAGGACGCGGTTTCGCGATCCTTGTCCCTTGCTTTCGCAGTTCCTGTTTGCCGTCGCGCTTCGCGCCAGGCACTTCCTTTTCACATTATTATCTTTTGTTTCTTTTCCTTGCCATAGACTCAGTGCATTCGAGAGGAATACCTATTCCTCTTTCCACCCGATATGTTTTGGGAAAACCCTTGATCTGGAGCAAGACCAAGTTGTTGGGTGATAGGTTCCTTTGTGAAACCCATTTACCAAAACCAGTGTCGTGACTTACATAGCACCCAGACACTGCGTCATCGGATGTCAGATTCGAGAAAATCACATGCCTTATGTTGGCAAGATTGTGTGTGGTTTCGAAAGATTTGATATGTTAAAATAGTTTTTAAAAACCTTATATCTTTGCGAAACACACTCCCGAGGCTCCTATTAAGGACCTGTATCCCTTTTCTCGTAAGTATACTTCTTAAACATGCGAGATATGTTAGTACTACGACGATTGGATGAGAGAGTCTTATGACCTCGATTAATGCTTAGTGCAGGTTGTTGAAAACACATATAAGAGTGGGATCGCCTTCATAGGCAAGATGCTCGTTTCGGTCTAATGGACCAGAGCATGAAGAATGAGGCAACGGCTAAGAAACTCCGTCGCGCTCAATTCAACCTTGCTTCGTCAAGAGAGAGGACGAAGGGTACCAACTCCGATAGACAGTCCATTTATGACTTTCAAAAAAGGCAAAAGACCCGTTTTTCCTCAGTCATCGGAGGTTAGAGGGAGGGATAGGGGCTACATAAGTTAGCCTAATACTTCTGCAGAAGTTGGATGCATCCCTATCAAGCCTTGGGGACTTACTCTCTCGACCATCGGTCGTTTCCATAGGGATAGGATTCAGTCAGACAACCGAGGTATATTAAAATACTTAACATAATGAACACTCGGCTTGGACTCGACTGTTTCGACTCACGTGCCATGTATGTACCCGCATGGTCGGTTATCAAGTAATAACTAAATTGAGCATGCACACCCTTTTCAGTTTGTTGTACTTAGCTTATTCCTCCAGTCTATCTGCTTAGTTCGCTCGTTACTACCTGCTGCATAAATTATCTATGCCTAATTTAGTTCTTTCTGTCTTTGTACTCTCCTGCTAGTTTTTCGCAAAACTAACACATCTCATGGGTACAGGTGACGATTAGGTGCATCAGGCGATGGCGCGACTGCGAGATGATTTAAGGATCCATTGTTTCTGCTCGTAGTGCTTCTCCTGGACATTTTTTGTTTTTGATACGGTTTTCCCTTAAGGAAACCCAAATTTTGTACAAACTTGATACTCTCTTCAAATAGAAAGAATGGTTTCCTAAGTATTATTGCAGATCGTCTATGGTAAATCTTTGTTTCTCGCTAACGTGCCCAAGGTTGTCAAACCCGTCCTTTTTCTTTTAAAAGAAATCGTTTCCGCTGATTTAGAAATAAACTCTGTAAAGAAAAGGTATTTTCCAACTATTTCAAGGAATTTATAAGGTTCGAAATTTTGGGGCGTTACACCTCTTCTCCTACCTCTCTCATTTGATGATCTAGGAGAATGATACTCTCTAACAAAGGCAGACATCTACACATTTAACTCATTTGATGTGACTATATTCTTATGATCTTCCTCTCTTTGAAGCAGTGTGTAGACAGTACCAAGTGGGAGGAGGCCCTCTATCCACATAAGAGAGTAGTTTATGTGTTCACATTCTCCATCCAGTCCCATAAGAAAGTCAAACACCTTCTCTTCTTCTAACTCCTTTTCTTTCTTTCATAAAAGCAGTGCACTTGACCTTCATGAAAAAACCAAGCTCATCTCATAGTTTCTTTATTGTAGTAAACATAAATGGGCCGTCCCCCATGCTTACATCTTTGGATCCTCTCCTTAATATCATACTTTTCCACATTTAATTTCTTTGAGTATGCATAAAGCACTGTTTTTCAAACTTCCTGTGTTGCATCAAGATTCATGAATGTCTTGGCAATTGATGGCTCCATTGATTGAAGCAGCCAAGCCATCACCAAGTAATTATCACTTTCCCAATCTGTAAAGCTTGGGTCACTTTCTAAAGGCTTCTTCACACCCCCAATAATGAAGCCTAGTTTCTTTCTTGCCCAATTGATATCTTCATGTAGTAAGACCACGCTTCATAGTTTTTCTTTCCCATTGAACTTCATATTCATAGTCTGAAAGCTCATCATATCACTTGAGGGTGTCCCCTCTTGTTGACTCTCCCGTGTGAGGACTATTTTTCTCTCCCGGGTTAATCATCTTGAATCAGCTGATATCTTTTCACACATTTCCAAGTATGATTGGTACCTACACAGATATCTATAACCCCAGTACACACTCCAGGGTTTTCACATACTTGATTTCATAGTTGATTCTCATGGCTACCACCAGCCCATACTACTCAATAACATTGGAAATCTCAGCCATTATGCCAAAAAAAATGCTACCAAACAGTTATAACAGTCTTAACACACCAAAGGCAACCTTTTCAATGCCTCTAAACCGAGTTTATATCCCTTGATTTAGCAATTTTTTAAGATATGCAATGGAGAGTTATCCTAAGCATGTGCATCGACATATTATGTAATTTAGCATAGGGGTACCAACAGGTCGGACCTTTGTTGGATTCCTAGTGTGTCTAGACTCAAATCTGAGTCTAAGGTACTGGTACTGGATTCAAACCCTGATTCAACCTGATCTACTCTATCGAAAACCATACTTAAGTCTTAGAAGCATTACATAAGCCAGACCCAATCCATACCCAATAAAATAATATCTTTATGTTTTTTATATTGAAAAATTATGGATCTTAATTGAAATTTGAGCCTGACCTGGGGCCTGATACGAAGTTTCATAAACCATATACCTGGCTTCATACGCTAAGGGGTCTAACCTAGTTAGTCAATCAGACATAGAGGGGGGCATTGGGCCGGCCTGACCCACTAATGGATCAGGTCGATCGAGTCGTTGACCGAACCGACCTAGTCAACATCTTGACACGTTTACGAATGGGTTGGGTTTTGGCCCAATTCTCAACGGGCTTGGGCTTAAAGAGAAGCCCATTGTCCCAACGGGCCAATGTGATGCGGTCTGGGTCCGACTCCGTCTGACCCTATCTTAAAATGCATAAATGCTTGAGTAAAATTATGAGTTAATGAGAGAATAGCAAGTTCCCATGCAACTAATTCGGTAAATAATAATAATTAACAAATTGCTCATGCAATTAATTAGGTAAATAATAACACTTATCCAAGTCACTATGTAATAGTTAATTTTTTAATTTTTTTATATTATTAAAAAATTAATAAGTAAGTCAAGCCCATTAGACCGGGTCGGCCTGAGCCCGGCCCACGTATATAACGAGCCAGGTTTCGGCTCGATACCTAATGGGCCTGGGCCTGGGCCTAAAATCATAGCCCAAACCCGGCCCATGGTGGGTTGGGTCGGCTTGGCCCATCGGACTGCCGAGCTGGTTGCCCACCCCTAATTGGATGCCTTCCTTTGTTTTCAAACCCTAACCCAATTGGATTTGGAATGGGTTGGCATAAGGTCTACCTGACCCTTTGACACTGCTAATTTAGCATGCACCTGTAATAAATGCATGACTATCTATGCAATTTAAGTGTAGTGGAGTCTGTTGACTCCTTCATCCAAACTCCCACCAAGTGTACCAATAGGGGCTCCGCGTAGTTAGTAGGAGTTGTATGTTTATGTCTCTCTATAGTGGGTCGTTGCAGGTTCAAAACCCTAGTGGTAGGATTGAATAATAACTGGTGGGGTCTGCCTAACCCCAGCTTGCCTTTCAAAATAAATAAAAAAACTCCCACCAAGTGTGTCGATAACTTTAACTAGTAGAATCCATAAAGGCTTGGGTGTAGGTGACTCCACCCAAGGTTTACCTCGTAGACAGGTCTGGCCCATTACGTGAGTTGGTTCTCAGTAAGAGTTTCGAGACATTAAAAAAAATGCATTGCTACGTATGGGACCAGAGGTGGGCCCATTAGGTACCAGCGTTTGAAGTTTGTTCCATCGAACTAAGATAATTTTAGAATCTCCTAGTTCCCGATCTTCACGGTAGATGCCATGGAGCTTAGAATGTTGCTTTTGAATTGATGGATATTTGGTACCTTTTGTCTCGATCATGGAACCTTAGCTTCGAACGTGGGACCTTTGTTTGGAGGTGTGCAAAAATGCGCTTTCTCAAAAGTAACAGTTGCCCCACCAGGATTGAGCCCTTACCAAGAACGAGTCTAGCAAATAGAGATGGATTATTTTGATAATATGCTCCAGTCTCTAGAATAACTTTAATTAGAGTTTTTAGTCTTAGCTTTTATTTTCAAGCTCAAAATTCATCAAATGAATGTTAAAACAGTTTTTCTAAATAGCAATTTAGAAGAAAATATTTACATGAAACAACCTGAAGGTTTTGCAGCCCCTGGTAAAATAAATAAATTGAAACAAACTCCAAAACAATGGCATGAAAATTTTGATCAAGTGATTTTAACTTATGGGTTTGACACTCTTGATTTTCAGAAATGCATATACACTAAAGTTGATTGTGAAAACATTATCATAAGTTGTTTATATGTAGATGACATGTTAATACCTAGCAATAGTATAGAATGCATATATGATACTAAGTTTTTCCTATCACTCACTTTAACATGAAAGATATAGAACTTGCTGATGTGATTCTAGAAATCAAACTTGTGAGACATAAGCATGGATATGGTTTAACATAATCATGTTATATTGAGAAAGTGCTTAAAATTTTTAATTATTTTGACTGCAAAACCGTTGATAGTCTGTTTGATCTCGATGTCAAATTATTTAAATACACTGAAAGAGGTATTTCCCAACTTGAGTATGCTAGTATTATTGGAAGTCTTATGTATGTTATGAATGAAACTAAACTAGACGTAACATTTTGCATGAGTAAATTGAGTAGATATACTAGCAATTCAGGACCTGAACATTAGGATGTTTTTTAGGGTCCTGAAGTACCTTAAAGGGACTTTGGATTATGGGTATTCCATACGAAAGAACTCACTAATCTTGAAGGTTATAACGATGTCAATTAGATCTCTGACAGGAATGACTCAATATCCACAAGTGGATGGGTCTTTACTCTTGGATATAGGGCTATTTAATGGGCTTTCAAAAAGCAAATCATTATAACTTAATCCACTATAGAGGCTAAGCTCATAGCACTAGCATATGTTAGTGTGGAAGCCAAATGGCTAAGGAATTTTTTGATTGAGATGACATTTGGTTGCAAACCCTTGCCTTTTGTGGCTATTTATATATAAAGCAAGGAGCATCCTATATAATGAAAAATCTAAACATATCGGTCTAAAATACAACATTGTGAATAATATACTCAAGCAAAAAGTAATTTTTGTGGAATATGTGAAATCTTGCCAAATTTTAGCAGATCCACTTATGAAAAGCCTTTTACATAAAATCATTAAGAATACGTTTGAGGGGATGAGATTAAAACTCACTAAAGAAATTACTCGTCATGGTAAACCAACTGAGTGACCCGGGTCGCATGAGTTCTTGGTTCAATGGGAAGAACAAGTCACTGGAATAATCAGGTGAGCATTTTTATGTATATGTGAAGATAGAGAGTATTTTCATGTCCTATTCTGATGTAAGTGCTCAAAAAATCTGTATTACGAGGAAGAGTCATTTGACTCTTAATGAGATTTGTAGGTCAGATAAGCTAAGGTGGTTGAAACAAGTTTTCACCTTTGACATACTCACTTATATGAGTACGAAGGTATGGGTTGTCTTCTATGAGATGGGGGTTGTCTCCAAAGCACTCATAAAATTGGATACTGCATAGGACCCTTAATATATTTGATGACACGTGTAGTTACCTGAAAGGAGTATGTGTATGAATAAAACTAAGAAGTCCAAGTTAGGGGCTAAGTTCAAAGTTGTTAGTTACTTAGTCTTTGAGACTGTCTGAATCTTGTTCACACTAAGTATTGGTTCAAACTTAAAGGTACATTTACCTATGCATATAATTTTCATGAACAACTTCACTTTTCGTTTTCTCCTAATTTTGACTCACATGGGGGATTGTTAGTATTTGGCTCAAATTATGCCTATTTGTAACTAAGGTTTCTGGCTAAATAACTCATTTTGCCTAGTTATTAGGAAAAAAATATTTGAGGGGAAATCCCACTTTATAAAAATTGTTTAGTCATATCTTTTAAAAACTCCAAGTGTTTATATTGAGGAGAGTTGCCTTAAAGGAAAACGCCCTAAAGGGGCAATAGATCTTGGGCTTGTCAAATGAACTTTATAATTATTAATTACTGATTATTAATTATTTATTCAAACTGGTTTGGTCAGGTCCGATCTTAGCTTTGGATCTGATACAATCTTTGATCTATCTTTTTGTCCCTTGCAAATAGAGTTGTGAACTTCCTCTTGAACTTGCAATTCTCCTTCCTTGTGTTTTGTGAATCTCCTTCCTTTTTGTTTTTTGAAAAAATCTTTGTGCCTTGAGATTTTCTTTTATGGCTTGTGAATTTCTTTATGAGTTGCAAAATTCCTTTATGGCTTGCAAATTTTTTTTATGAGTTATTTACACATATCACAAGGATATTTAGAAAGCTGAAATTACATTCACAAACATGATACATTCAATTTAAGCATGTTTTCATGATACAATTTTATATAAAATGCATAATCAAATCGAAAATTACTTCATGCAAGCATGAATAGTCATGTCAAACATTGCAATACATTGCAATACATTCAATCATTCATATCACAACAATGTCAAACATGTACTTACAACAAACACACTTCAATATCTCGCTAACTACTACCATGACTAGCATGAAATCTGAACTACAAAAATAAGAGCACTTCTATTTTCATACATTCAAATCATGCTCAACATGATCTCCAAACTCTAGCAAAACAGTCCTAGATATCCACAACTAAGTGAGTGTGTGAGCAGGAAAGTGTTGCATCAAAGAAAGTAAATAACATGTGATGCACTTGCATCACTTACTCACCACAGGTATTTACCCGATTTGCATGCTTTTGCATTTGCATTTTTCTTGTTTCTTTTTGCATGGCATTTTAAGCCGCATTCGATGCTTAGCATTAAGCATCGCGTATTTTGCTCTGCTACGCACTTGCAATGCACATTTATATACGAGCTAAAGGTGCACATTTTGCTTAGCATTCTTGTATCCACTTTCCCCTACCTTGGGGGTTTTGGGGGTTGCACACGTCTCGAGTATACAAGCTAAAGGTCTCAAGCGTGGGGCACGTGCGGCTCCGTCGTGCAAGCTGCGAAGGCACAACATATTAGCATGCTAAATAATAAAAATGAAAGAAGAAGACAGGGCAGGAGACACACCCTTGTCGGACAGGGAAATGAAAAGGAGCAAGGGGCGAAGCCCTCGTGTCGAAAACCCAAAGGCAGAAGGGGGCCTCGCCCCTGCCTGCCGAAGGGATAACAGGGGCAGGGGCTAGGCCCCTGCCTCTTTATGAGTTACAAAAAATTTTCATGGCTTGCGAATATCCTTTATGAGTTGTGAATTTTTTTCATGGCTTGTGAATTTTCTTTATGAGTTGTGAATTTCCTTATGACTTGAGAATTTTTTTTTGACTTGCAAATTTTCTTTATGTGTTATAAATTTCTCTTGTGTCTTACAAAATTCTTTTTAACTTGTGACTTGCGAATTTTCATTATGGCTTGCGAAATTCTTTTGTGATTTGTGTATTTTGCTTTAGCCTCAACGTGTTAACACGTTGGGATGGCCTGTGCATGTGACACCAAATTTTGGGTGGTGGATGTCAGCAGCTGACATCATGCAAGGCTCAGTAGTGAAGCTTTGATACCATCTTCAGATGGTTAGATGTCTGATTGTGCCTCTATTTCCTTCTAGAATCAGTTGTAAAGGTGAATAAATTAAGGAGGAAGAAGAAAGGAGAGAGTGAGAGTACACAACTAACTCTTGTTGATATTTATTAATAAGACCCTCTTTTACACCCAAAAATTTGTTATACCTTGATACTAAGGGTGATATACAAAAAAGGTACAAAAAGGATTTAAAAACCATCAGGCAACTAATATAAGGATAACTATGTACTCTAATAACACATTATGTATCTTTCTCTATGGACCTAACCCTCATTCTTATTAACTAATTACACTTTTATCCTATAACTGTATCATTATTTAAAGCTAAAACACATTATGCCACAGTTTTCCATTCTCCACAAGTAAAATTATTGTTTTTCTCAAACTTTGTTGGCCATACCACCTAAGTTGGCTCCTTTAACATGTATATTTTCTGTAACGACCCCAACTTATCCTTGTAAAAAGTGAAAAAAAAATTAAACAATTGCAAAAACAATACCCAAGGTTCTGGGGTCTCACACATTTAATAAATACCAAACCACAAGAGATAGTGCATTGAATCAATGAAGGAGTAATCAACTTTATTAATCAATACAATAAATGTCATAATAAATAAATAGTCTATCACAAGGAGCCACTCTGTCAAAAACTCAGAACACATCACGCAAAACTCGCAAACTCCAAGTAGCAAGTCACCCCATCACTGAGCTCTTGGTCCTGAAAAAGATTTTTGAAATACAGAATAAGAACCAAAGTCCTTTGTACGAATTTCTCTAAAAATCCAAACAGAAAGGAAACAGTATAAACCAAGTTCATCCATAATTTCAAAGGAATATAACAACAACAATTTTTTATAATCAATTTATCATTCAAGCATTTAAAACAAGTATCATGCACTAACAAATATCATACGAGACAGAATAAGTATGAATGCACGAACTAATGCAGAACGATAAAGATGCATGACTCAATGCACATGCATGAATAACTTATTAAGTTATTAATCAAAGTTGTTTTTGTATGCATGTACCTATTAAATGCACACAATTTTAATTTTCACTTTTCCTTAAACCCGCGGATACTCAAAACGGGTACCACATTCCCAAAGTCCAAATTAGGTTCTCAGTTGTAGCTTAACACACAATTTATATTTTATTACTGGTTTCACACTTGTCACTCGACCAATATCAAGAATCCTCACCTTCTATCGAAACGTTAAGAATCCTCACCTAATGTCGAGACATCAAAGGAAATCCTCAACCATTGACATCACTTTCTTGGTATACCAATAACTACAATTGAGTCAACAACACTACCCCCAGGCAAAGTGGTTAAAATCTCCCTAAAATCGTAGTCGAGAGGTGAACCACTATATCGAGTTCAGGGGCATAATCGCACACGGAGTTTTAGTATCTTCACAGTTTCCCTAAAACTGCCATCCATGATTCCACACTGTGGAAGAAACATCAAGAAAGAAATTAATTACATTGTTTGGTCTCTTTTACCTTTTTAAACAAATTTCAAATTTTTTTACACAAGAACCATTTTGCAAATCTATATGCAAAAACCCAACTCGGGCCCTGGCCCGCCACATTTTTAACAGTGTAATTAATTTTGAAAAACCACCATAAAATAAATTTTACAATGCATAAATAAATTCAACAACATTGAAGTAACGCATGCTCCTAGCCCATATGGCCTGCAATGGTTCACATCTGACTACAAAAGTATCTCAAAGTAATTTATGCATCTAATGCAAAATTTTAGTGAACATGCAACACACTTGTTTTAAAACATGTCCACCATGCATATTCAATCACACAACAAGAAAGCACATTAAACCAATTTGCGTACGTATGCGAAGAGATGCTTGCAACACACATTATCATTATCCAATTCATGCATAAACTCCCAAACATGCACATGATCATATTTATGCAAACATCAAATAAATTTCAGAATTTTCATGTGTATGACATGCACATTTACATAATAATTGAATGTATAATATGCACAATTAAATCCAAAACATGTATATGGCACCCTCTATATTATTCAAATCCAAACATAGCTCCATTGTTCAAAAAAATATCATAACACTGCAATATGATTAAAATCCATGTAGCACAAATCACGGAAATCTGATCAGATTGTCAAAACTTACCATTCGACAAATCTACTCAGAATACACATGTGAAATCAATGTCAAATCCGATCAGATTACATATGCACAAGCAATACACAAAGCTGGACAGCTTGTACACCCACAAAGAGTGGCCAAAACTGATCTACATACAAGTATGTAACATCCTTCACAATGACATGCTGTAAATCCGCATGTCATTGTTGCACTAAGGCAAACAGCAGCATGCTGTTGCTGCCAACAATGCACAGCAGTGTGCTGTGGACAGCACATATGGCTGCACACAGGTGCAGCTTGGCTGCCCTTAACAGCTCGCCAGATGCAGCCGAAATCAGGCCGCATCTATCAGAGTTATAGGCAGTCAATTATAACAACATAAAATAGATTTTTATAAGGTGAATCAATGTTGATGACAGTCACTATATAACTGAATAAAAATCAAGTTGCCGAATAAAAATCAAGTTGCTACCAGTTTGCAACTTTCAAATATATATATATATATATATATATATATATATATATATATATATAGGTCTGATGACAGCCAACCCTCCGACCATGATATTCAGCTTTGAAGATAATCACCAAGACATGCACATAGAACTCTGATAACAGGCCTCATTACTGCATATATATTCAGTTCTAACGGTGGACAGCATAATCAGCAAAGAAAAACAATTTTTTACATGTATAAAACAACATCAATACCAGCTTTGATATGCATATCAGCATCAAAACCAGATTATAAAACGTGAATTCAGATTGGAGACAGTCGGTCAGAAATCAACCAATTATATGACCAAAAAAATACATTCAAAAACAGTCCATGGTGAAACAATCAAATCTGATTATCAGTCAACAAAATGAGTTTAATAACAATCCACAGTAAAGCATTTAAATCTGATTTTCAGTCCAACAAAATGAGTTTAATAACAGTCCATGAAATAGCATGTTAAATCTGAAAACAGTTATGAAAACCAAGTAATCAGATTCATTCAATCAAGAGGTTCATCTACCGCTGGTCTGATCAGCCTACACTCACGGCTATTAGTGTCGGCCTGATCAGTCCCATACAGCACCTATGGGCAGATTGATAGAGCAACATATATATATATATATATATATATATATATATATATATATATATATATATATATATTCAGCAAGAATACACTTAGTAACCATAGATTACATGCATAGTTACATGAGCACGAATAAAATATCAAAAAAATGATCTATCTACATGCTTTCTTTATTTTTTTCTCATGTAAAAACTAGAATTATAAGTATCGACAAATCTAGAACTATGTCACATGGGTGCGGGTGCGGGTGCGGGAGTGCAGCACTTTCAAAAAACTTGGGTGCGGGGGTACGGGGTGCGGCAATATATATATATATATATATATATATATATATATATATATATATATATATATATATATATATATATATATAAAGTCCAAAAGTTGGACATAAATGACCCTGGGTGCAGTCAACGGGTGCCGCACCCACGTCGTGTCGCATCAACGCGGGTGTGGCACCCAGTTGGCCGAGTCCTGGTGACATAGATCTAGAAATATATTTACATATATTTTCAGATTTGCACACATAGGAAAATTGATTATCACAATAAATAACCTATATATATATATATATATATATATATATAATTGATATTATATATACATATAGATGTATTTTTTAATTAAATTTCAGATTTTCCCCTTTTTCTCTAATACGTATACATCAATTCAGATTTACGCCATTTTCTTCCCGTAAGACTTAGAGAGAAACCCGTACCTTATTTTGGAAAAGAAAATAGAGCGAAAAAAATCGTCGGATGTTGGACACGAGAGGTGGATCTTCCTCCTTTCCTCTTCTCCTTCTTCTTCTTCTTCCTTCCTCTCTTTCCTTCTTTGTTTTTCTTTCTTTCTTTCTTTTCTCTCTCTTTTCTCTCTCTCTCCCACGAGTTCCACTCTCTCCCTCTCTTTAGAAACATGTGTTTCTACAGAGAGGGGAAAACCAACCCCTTTTATAATCTATCTAGATTATCTTATTTTTTTTCTTATTCTTTTTTTATATTATTTATTTTCTTTTATTGAAGATTTATCTAGAAGGTGATGCCCCCTCTAGAGAATCCATCTAGGTAGAGTTTTACTTCATGTACAACTCCACCTTATCCAATAAATAAATTGAAAATTTAGTTAATTATTATATTTTATTAATTATTTAATATTTAATTATTAAGTAATTAATTTTAAGAATATTCCAAAGGGTGTCCCCTCTGAAAGTCCTATCGTAGTAGGATTCTACTCAATTTAACCTTTAATTTGATTTTAAAGTTTTAAATTGGTTATACTTAGATTTTGGATCCAGATTTGGATCCATGAATCCAACCTGGACCAGATCCTATTTAATATGGGTCCTGGACTGGGTCCAGATCCATGTCAA
This sequence comes from Nuphar pumila, assembly GCF_984573655.1. Lineage (NCBI taxonomy): Eukaryota > Viridiplantae > Streptophyta > Magnoliopsida > Nymphaeales > Nymphaeaceae > Nuphar > Nuphar pumila. The sequence goes on from NC_143255.1 coordinate 38,288,335, forward strand.
CTTGAATTAAACGGATCGGATCCGGTCGAGTCCAATCCAATCCAAAATATATAAAAATAAAAGCAGGTCATTTTTGAAAAATGCAATTTTTGGGCCAACTGTAACCCGATTTCAGAAAAACAAAATACCAATGATCTCAGAATTATGAGACGCATCTAATGGTATACTTACCTGATTTTTGCCTCTGAATTTCGCTCAATTTTTGCTTGAATTTAAAGGTTAAAAACAAAAAGTTTTATAAATATTAATCGTCTCATTTTGGCCTTGTCAGTGGTTCATTAAAGTACTTAGTCAAAATTTCATAGTTTTCAAATTTTAAAACCATGAAAAAACACACGATATTACATTTTCATACTCTGTTAATGGTTCTATTTTAAGTCTCTGTGTAACACGGTCATACCATCTAAATGGCATTCCTTGATTTCTCCTTTCATTGGTATTACAGCAAGAGTCCTCTAATGATAATTCATGCCAAATTTTCATAAACAAGATATAAAAATTCAAGAATATATTCAAACAAGTTAAAATTCTGGCATGCTTCTCAAATTTCTCATTTTTAATGTTAATAGGGAAATTATACAGTTTGAGATACGAACTCCCATATTGGTCCAAGCGAATAAAACGTCATGATTTTATTTTCCATCAATTAATCATCAAGTATTTAACAACACTAGAGATCCATATCAAGCTTTCATAGCGATGAGTTACCACTAATTTGTTTTGTGTGCTTATATATAAGAAAAAATAAAGAAGCATCAACCGTAAAGAACAAAAGCAAGATATCTATGAAGTAGACACTTTAGGAAGGAAAAGTATGACCTCTGACTTTAGAAAAGTGTTCTATGACATCATCAACAAGCCTATCAAAACTAGGAATATATCCATGAAGACCCTCTGAAAGACCAAATCCAGGATAATCCATTGCAAATACACCATAACCACATGAAGCTAACTTTCTTGCAATTCCTGCAAACCATGTTTACAAGTTCTAGATTAGCACTAGGTTTGAATAATTAATGAACAAACTTCAATTATAAGTGTCGCCATTGAATTAAATGCTAACCTTCAAAGAAAAATGTGCAAGTGTCTCCATATCCATGGCAGAAAAAAACCAATGCTTTCACTGGACATAACGAAGGGATCCAAGATTTTGAGAAAATTTCTGTTCCTCTAGAGTTTGTCTTATACATCTATACAAAAGTGGAAGCATATACACAATAAAAGTTTGAGAAGCTTAGTCCGCCAAATGCATGAGAAGAATGGTGGAAGTCATAAAATGCTATTATCAACCACAACAGTTAGTAACTACAATAATGCTTTTATATATCAAGTTCCTATAGGAATATTCTTGGAGATTGAGAGGTAAAAATAGATATAATGCACATATCCAGTGCTTTTGCCAAGTCTCAGACCCCATAACCATATGTAAACAATGACAGAACATTCTCTTAATAAGTTAAAACAAGTGTACATGATATTCTGATTTCAGTATATCATGAATTATGTGAGCTAGTCAACTGAATTTGTGAATTTACAATAATCAATCAGCCGTAAAGAACTTCTGCGCATACTTTTTCCTGCATCCATTGAGAGGTACTCCTATTTCTGTATGTTGTTGCCTTGTTTGCACAAAAAGGAAGAGAAACAGTGTTGTAATTGGAGTTATCACCACTAACAAGATTAGGATTCCTTAGAAAGCAATCCCGAGAAGGAAAAAGGATAATCCAAGATTTTGGTGTCCCAGCGGTGAAATTCAAATACCACTCTAATCTTGAGAAACGGAACTACCACAGACATGTTTAAGAAAAGAAAGTTCCTATACAGCATTACTGTGTTAACTTCAGGTGCTTGGCTACCTAAAACCTCAGTATGCTCTGCTAATCGCCGAATTAACATACTAAACGGTGTCTATATAAACATCTCTATCTGCAGTCACCTGTTTCTTGAATTCTCGGCTTGAAATGAAGACCTATAAGAGCATTCTAAACTCTGTTGGATCCCAAATGACTGATTTTCACATAGTTCCTGACAGTTACAGCTTTAACCATCAAAGATTCGAATTCAAAATATTGATCAAGTAAGAAAATCTTTCAGAGAATCAAGAGGATCGATAATTATGATACACCAAAGACAAAATTGGCATACCTCCTCAAAGCGTACGCCAGGATAAGTTGTCTGCAAAAACAGGGGAACAACAAAAAATACTTACATGTAGATCAAAGAAACAGAAAGAAAACATTAATGAAATTGGGCTGCTGGCACAATCATGATATCCATCCTTTCATTCTTTTTTTCCTTTTTCTATCCCTACACTTTCTTCCAAATTCAGAGAGACTGGGAAAGACACACAGAGAGAGAGAGATCACCTTGAGAAGGAAGTGATCGATGGAGAGCTGGGCATGCTTGAAGGTCTCCCGGACGCGCCTCCTCGTCGATGCGTCGTCCTTGGGCATCTCGGAGGCCTTCCTGAGCTCATCGTCGACGCCGTCGGACGCCATGGACGGCTCCCCTGCTCCTCTCCCCCTCTTCCGCAACTCCTTCAGGCACACCAACGCCACTGAAACACCAATGCCAACATACCACAATCCCTCTCTAAACCTCCCATCCTCCTCCCAAAACATCCTCCAAATCCAACCGAAACGAAGCAAAACAATCCCGTTCAGAAAAAAAACAAACAATTAATTTTTTTTATTTAAAACAATAAAAAACAACTTCTTTCTGAAAAGTAGGGGGAAAAGGGGGGAGTCTGGAGAGAGAGAGAGAGAGAGGACGTAGACGTTGTGCACCTGGGGCAGGAGCGTACAAGGAGTTTGGTGACTTTGGTCGCCGGAATATTCTGGTGATTCCGCGTGGTTGGACGACATTCTCGCCGTGGAAGCAGGAGGACGTGGAAGGAACAGAGACACGAACGGAACGCGTTTTTTTTTTTGACGCGCGCGTTTTATTTCGAGATGTTCAGTCAAAGAGGTGTGATGCCGTGCGCTTCCGTCTCACGTTTTAGTTGGCAAGACTTTTGTGTTTGGCTTGGCTGTGTGGATAGCGAGCACGGTGAAGTTTGCCTGAGACCAAGTTCGAGATCAACGAGTGCCTAGTTGCTTAAATGGGTGCAACAATGAGCTCAAGTTGATGCAGTCCGGCTGCGGAGTCAAAATCAAACCAAGTCTTTGACTAGACGTAGACTTAAGCGACTCATGGTTACACCACGAGGCTTGTTTGCCCTTTTTCTTTTTCCTTTTTCATGGGTTGTGGGTTTGGCAGCTTTGGTCCATTTTGATTTGGATGGAAGAGAAGCCTTTAGGGATGTAAACCGGATTTGTATCATATGTGGTTGACACCAGATCCAACTAATCAGATGTTGGCTAAATTGTTTTGTGATCTGATTTGGGGTGTCAATGGGTTGGGTTTGACATGGATCTGACCTGTATCAAACCCTATAGGGTCAGGGTTTGGTGATAAATAAGAAGATCTGATTATAATCCGAGTCGGACACTAAGGGTCGGATTAATACATGGAGCCGGGTATGATTTGTGAAATTTTAATACATGGAGCCAGGTATGATTTGTCCAAGACCAAGTTTGAATCCAAATTCAGGTAGTTAGTTTTCAAATCATGTCCAATATTTGTTTATTCAAACCCTACCAAACAGGCTACCTATCTTTTTCATGTGCACACTTTTGGATGTGGACCAACCAAATATATTTCTTTAAATGACCAGACAAGATATGCAAATTTCAAGCTCATATCTTGACCAACTGTGCCCTTCGTAAATTACATTATATGTTGCTTTCAAGCTTATCCCTTAACCAAATGTGCTCCTCAATAAACTACACTGTAATGGACAGGCTTCGTCACGTTGCCATTAATACACTTTCTTACTGCACTTATCTTATTTAATTTTCCAGCCAAATACATAGGGCAATCAATGTTGAAAGAAATGAATAAGAATGCAGGAAGAAGGTAAACGCCATAGGAAGCCCATGGTGTGGATCCAATTCTGATCAGTATGATCAATTCAACTCGAGTTTGCTAGGCAGTTTGTGATCGTAGTCACAAATGCCGATAAGGAAAATTCCAAAATTTATGAGAGAGAAAAAGCGGATGGTCCTCTTACTAAATAATCCTCTCGTCCATTCTCACTGTCAAAAACCATATATAAATGTTTTCAGTAAATTTGACCGATGTGTGTTGGACATTTTAGATTGGGTCCAACCCTATGCGGTTTGACACTAATGAAGGTATTAGTGAAGCATTAGTGAGAATTAGTAGGAAAGGAGTTACGTGAATGTGAAAGGTTGACATTCAATATAGAATGCGAAGGGTTTACATGCATGAATGTCATGTATATAACCCCTACTTTTCTCTTCCTATAAATTGAGGCATGATTGCTTAATGAGTGCAACCAGGGTGTCCTCATTTTTCATTGGGTTTAAGGTCCTGAGGCCTAAGCTCATTGTAGGCATCGATAGATTGATAAGAACACCAAGCACTTGCACATCGTTTCATCAATGGCATCTATCGATATGTACTGTTACTTTCATATTCTGCTTTTGTTTTGAAAAACGTCAACATTAAGTTATAGGCCTACTTACAACCAATAGGTCTTACTCTATTATGTAGACGCAACACAATTATAAATCCTTTTATATTTTATATGTGCATACATGGTTCGGTAATATAAGTATTTGTAGTTTGCAGACGATTTGATCTGGAGTTGCGAAGAGAAGTTTCACATCTTACTGATGCAGAAGTACAAAAAGAACGTGAAACTAAGTTTGTGGAGTGGTTGAAACAGTTGGTAAAGACGCTGACATAAATTTTGTACTTGTAAACAACATTAAGTTACTTAATTGGTCGTGATCATAATCATTGTTTATGTCAGTGCGTAGGTCTGTCATGGTGATGTTAAAGATCAAGGAATATGTGATTTAGAAAATAGTCTGACCAAAGTTGTGCAATGCTACAACGGGTACATCGTAAATGGTTATCGATTCCATACAAAAGATTACAGTATAAACAAATCAATAATGAATAGTGGCGTGTGTGTCAAGGGTAGCAGCTACGGTGAAAATGAACATGATTACTACGATGTTATAGAGGAAATAATGTAGTTGACTTACTTAGGCATAAATAATAGGGTAACTTTATTCAAGTGTCATTGGTTTGATCCAACTGCAACAAGACTCGACAAAGCTTCAGGCATTATGGAGGTGAATCATAAATCAAGGTTTGGAACATATGAACCATTTATATTAGCCTCGCAAGCTCAACAAGTTTATTATACTTCATATTCGAGTATAAAAAAGTCAGATAGAAATGAATGGTGGGCAGTTTGCAAGGTGAAGTCCAAACTATACCCTGAGTATGATCAGTTACAAAAAGACAAGTTAGCTGAAGACAGTGATTACTATCAATCAGATGATATCTATGACTTCGCTTATGGTCACGATGTTGCACATTATATGCATGTCATATCTTTATTGGCCGATGAAACATTCATAGAAGAATGTGATCCAAATGATGTACCAAGTGGATGAGTAAACAATGAAGAAGAAGAAGAATATGAAAGTCAAACAAGTGACGAGGAAGAATTCTTAAGCTAGTGAGCAAAATCTTGTAATACAAATCTCTATTTGAATGCATTGCAATACTTGATGTGAATGATTTGAATTATTTGAATGTATGGTAATACTTGATGCGAATGAATGAGTTGTATTGCAATACTTGATGTGAATGATTTGAATTATTTGAATGTATTGTAATACTTGATGCGAATGAATGAGTTGTATTGCAATACTTGATATGAATGATTTGAATTATTTGAATGTATTGTAATACTTGATACGAATGATTTGAATGCATTGTAATACTTGATGTGAATGATTTGAATTATTTGAATGTATTGTAATACTTGATGTGAATGATTTGAATGCATTGCAATACTTGATGTGAATGACTTGAATGTATTATAATAGTTGATGTGAATGATTTGAATGCATTGCAATACTTGATATGAATGACTTGAATGTATTGTAATACTTGATGTGAATGACTTAAATTATTGTAATGTGATTGATGTGAATGACTTGAATGTATTATAATACTTGATGCGAATGAATGGGTTGTATTGCACTTGATGTGAATGATTTGACTTATTTGAATACATTGTAATACTTGTTGCGAATCATTTGAATGTATTGCAATACTTGATGCGAATGATTTGAATGTATTGTAATACTTGATGTAAATTATTTGAATGTATTGTATGACATATGTTATTTGTTAGATTTATGGTTTGTGGAGGTTACAGTAGTCGTTCATCCAGTAGTAGCCAAGCTCAGCCTTCATCTTCACGGGCTCCTGTGATAGGTATATCATTTAACTAATTGAATGCTTGATTAGTTGAAATGCGCATTCTGAGAATTTTTAACGTATTTTTTTACAGATGATGTTTCACCTGTACACGACCCACCTACACCAGTTGATCACACAAGTCAGGAGCCAACACAGAAAGCGTGGTCTTCTCAGTCTGGTACAAGAAGACTCATTCGAATAGTGTATATCGATAATCGACCATAAGTATTTCGTTTTCAATTATTGCATATCTTATAAATATTTTATATTAATATTTACTGTATACCAATTCATGTGCAACACGAGGTTTGAGCCACAAGAAGTAGTACGCGAGATTAGAAATTCACTTCTTCAACATCTACAAGGACCAATCGCTCAATGGAAAGAGTATCCAAAAGAGGTGATAGATAGATTGTGGTCCTCATTCACGGTATACAGTTGTTTCTCATAATTAATGTGTTTTCAATTTAATTTTTTTATAGTCATGTCTATTAACTTTCTGAAAATATTTGTAGGCTTCGAATCGCTTCGCAACTACGGTGAAGAAAAATGATGCAAGGAAGGTATGGCAGAAGGTGGCTGCCAATCGATTTGCAGACATGCTGCACAATATGAAGACTGCAACAAAAAAAGCTTCTGACGGAATAGATGATCCACTACAGTGGAAGAGCCATGACCCTATTACTATCAGGAGAGATTATTGGGATCGAATGTGCGATAAGTGGGCGGGGGATGCATTTCGAAATCGCTCTGCTAAGGTTGTACAAAATCGAGCGAAAATGCTCGAAGCCCATCTACACACAGGTGGATGTAAGACATTTGGGAGCCACTTGAAGAAAATGGTAACTCATCAATATATAATATTAATTTTATAAGTATTTTTGCAAACTTGTTAACTAAATCTTTTATCATTTAACTTCGCAGGAAGGAGAAAAAGGAGGCATTGTACCATATAAGGATGTGTTTGTTGAAACACATAAACGGAAGACTGCGAGAGACTTTATATCAAAGAAGGCAAGAACGGCAATGGTATGTATTTATTCTATTAATAATCATTGCAATATGCAAGTTATCATAATGTTATCATTAATTATTAATGCATACTTTAAACATTATTTTGTAGGAAGCATATGAGCAACAGATGGTAGAACGATATGGCGATGACGCTACTCAACATCTATCATTTGATTCTGCAGCATGGGTGACTGCAGCAGGTGAACCCCAAAAGGGTTGTGTGTTCGGGTTTGAGAGTAATATGAACATTTCACCTGTTATTGCTTCTTCCAGTTACGACTCACAGACTTCTTCCGCTGACATAAGCTCCAAGCAGCAGCCTATTCTTTCTGGTGAAGATGTACGCCAGATCGTTAATGACACATTGCGTGACTACTTCCATGAAACCGTCGTCGACGTTCTCCGAGCTGAGTTCAATAATTTTTTGCTGAATAAGGAAACTTCGATTACAGGTCTCTCTCAGGTATGAAAGTTTCATGCAATATATTGCATGTCGTTAGATTTCATGTAACTTTGATTGCCTTAACATATTCAGTTTTTATTGCCTTAGAACACATATGAACATGCTATAATCACATATTCAGCTTTTTGACTGCCGTAGAACACATATGAGCATGCTAGAATCACATATACAACTTTTTAACTGCCTTAAAGCACATATGAGCATGGTAGAATCACATATAGAGTTTTTCTGACTGCCTTAGAATACATATGAGCATGCTATAATCACATATTCAGTTTTTTGACTGCCTTAGAACACATATGAGCATGATCGAATCACATATATAACTTTTTGCCTGCCTTAGAGCACATATGAGCATAGTAGAATCATATATAGAGTTTTTTGCCTGCTTTAGAGTACATATGAGCATGCTATAATCACATATAAAGTTTTTTGCCTGCCTTAGAGCACATATAAGCATGATAGAATCACATATAAAGTTTTTTTGACTGCCTTAGAACACATATGAGCATGCTATAATCACGTATTCAGTTTTTTAACTGCCTTAGAACACATATGAGCATGCTATAATCACACATTCTGTTTTTTGACTGCCTTAAAACACATATGAGCATGCTAGAATCACATATAGAGTTTTTTTACTGCCTTAGAACACATATCATTCATGATAGAATCGCATATAAAGTTTTTTGCTTTGCCTGCCTTAGAGCACATATGAGCATGATAGAATCACATATAGAGTTTTTCTGAGTGCCTTAGAACACATATGAGCATGCTATAATCACATATTCAATTTTTTGACTGCCTTAGAACACATATGAGCATGATCAAATCACATATATAGCTTTTTGCCTGCCTTAGAGCATATATGAGCATGATAGAATCACATATAGAGTTTTTCTAACTGCCTTAGAACACATATGAGCATGATATAATCACATATAAAGTTTTTTTACTGCCTTAGAACACATATCATTCATGATAGAATCACATATAGAGTTTTTTGCCTGCCTTAGAGCACATATGAGCATGATAGAATCACATATAGAGTTTTTTTACTGTCTTAAAACACATATGATCACATGATAGAATCACATATAGTGTATAATTTATTTCAATATATTTTGTTTATCAATATTGATTGTTCTTTTTTTGTGTAGGTTGCTAGCGATAATCAGCGTAGCAGAAATAAAGGGACAGATCAAGGCAATGAACAAGAAGACAAACAAAATCTTGGCGATGATTAGATTAATGTGTTGAAGAAGTTTAATTTTTTTTTGTTTCGAAATTGTAATTGTTGAATTGTAAATAATTAAACTTGTTAATTTTAGAGTGGAACGATTAATTGTTATAGATTCCTTTTATATGAAATTTTATGTGTACTTTGTTTTTTATTTACAAGAAATATAAATTGTACAGGAAATATAAATTGTAGCGTTCTCGATATTTAATTTCCAAATAATTTTTTTTTTATTTTTTTTCTTGTTTGCGACGGATTAGCGACGGATATATCTGTCGCTATACATATAATTTAGCGACGGTTTAGCGAAGGATGTAAATCCATCGCCAAGCCGAGGTCGTTGTTTAGTACCGGCGGATTTGCGACGGAATCCGGTGTTCGTTATTCCGTCGCAATTAGCGACGGAACGGGCGACGGATTTATTTCGTCGCCAGTTAGCGTCGAAAAATTTGCGACGTAAGTTGTCCATTGCCTCTTCATCGCTAAGCCGGTTAGCGACGGATTAGCGACGAAATGAGGTCATCGCTAATCCACTGCTTTGTTGTGGTGACGTTTTTTGCTTTCTCCCAAATAGCTTCTTCTTCTGACAATCATTTTCACTTGACAAGATACTCTTTAATCTGTCATTGATGATTGCACAGATGATCCATGATATAGTCTACTTCTTTGGTGTCAGTTATGCAGAGAGGTGCTGGCACAAATGCCGGTTGGTTGCAGTTATTGTCTTCTTCATCGGCATGAAATGACTTTAGGTTACTACGTGAAAGACTGAATGTATTTGAAAGTAGAGAGGGACTTCAAGCTTGAAGGCGAGGTTACCTACATGCTTGATGATAGGAAAGAGGCCTTCGTATTTGCGGATGAGGCCCTGATAGAGACTAAAAAGATCTTGGTCTCTCTGGGTACAACTTGATTAATACTTTGTCTCCAACTTTGAATTTTGCAGGGTAGTGCTTCTGATCACCCACTTCTTCATCCTCTTTGGCAACTTTGTTCAGGAACACCTTGGCTAGCTCTGTTTGATCCTGCCAATCTTCAGCAAAACGATGGGCAAGTGATGCCTTGCCCTTATAATTTATCGCAGTGGTGTACGACATATAGAGTTGTCTCTGCATTGCCACTCAAAGAGATTATGGCTAGTTGATTCACAATTTTGCAAGTTGTGGGAGAACTGTACGATGTCTAGAAGGTTTACCCAATCTTTCTGATTTGAACCTATAAAGTGCCACAGGTACTCTTCAAGGAGAGCATTAATTCTCTCTATTTGGCCATCTGTTTGGGGTGCAAGCATGTTGAAAAGTGCAACTCTGTCCCCAATAATCGAAATACTTCCTATCAAAACTTTCTTGTAAAGTGAGGGTCACAGTCACTGACAATATTTTCTAGGATCCTCCAGTTGGGCACAACATGCTTCAAGAATAAATCTGCGACTCGTTTGGTTGTACTAGTAGGCAACATCAACATGAAAATAGCATACTTCGAGACCCAATCCACCACCACAAAGATCGAACTGCGATCATTTACCTTTGGTGGTCCCAAAATAAAGTCCATGGAGATGCTCTCTCACGAACAACTTGGAATAAGAAGAGGCTCGAGTAGTCCTACGAGCTTCTGATTACTCGGCTTATCCTACTAGCAGATCGGGCAAGTGTGAACATAACCTTTAATATCATCCTACATAAAAGGGCAGTAGTAGGTCTGCTTTACTAAAGCAAAGATCCGATATTATTCTGGGTGCTTTGAGTACCAGGTATCATGACACTCCTTGATCACTAATCTCCGTAATAATCCTTATCGTGTTATAAAAATGTAGCCACCCATAGTCACTAGAAGGCCGTCTTGCATCCAAAATCTCCCGGTTTCTCTCGTTGAACTAGGGTCACTAGGTGCTGAGCTGATGGATCAGAATGAATGCCTTCCCGAATGCTGTCGATGAGGTCGCTCTGAGGCTGAGCAGACAAAGCCTCCTCCTCTTGCAAGGCCACCAACTCGACCTTTCTGCTTAGTGCATCAGCTACAACATTGGTCTTTTCGTGCTTATACTCCAAGACCATGTCAAACTCTACCAAGAATTGTTGCTATCTAGCCTGCTTAAGGCTAAGCTTCTTCTACGTTTGGAAGTAGCTAGTGGCGATGTTGCCCATCTTAGCAATGAACTGAGATCTCAAGAGGTAGTGATGCCAATCTTGCAAGCAATACACGAATGCAATCATTTCTTTATCGTGCATTCAATATCGCAGTTTGACATCCTTTAATTTGCAGCTCTCAAAAGTGATGGTGTGCCTTTCCTGCATGAGCACTCCACCAATCGCAAAATCTAAAGTACTTGTGTGGACCTCAAATGTCTTCGTTGGTTGGGAAACCTCAATACTTAATCACTGGTAACTACCCTCTTCAGCTCTTCAAAGGCTACTTGGCATGCATTCGACCAATCCCAATTTCTATCCTTCCGAAGCAAAACTGTGAGAAGAGCATAGGCCATGGAATATCCCTCAATGAACCGATGATAGTAATTCGCAAGTCCCAGAAATGGTTGTAGCTTTGACATAGAGGAGGGAGGCTTCCACTCTATGATGGCTTGAACTTTCTATTGGTTCATCTGAAACATGCCACACCCAATAACATAGACCACAAACTCCACCTCCGCTTGCCTGAATAGGCACTTCTCCCATTTCACATATAAATCATTGTCCTTCAATAACTGAAACACAATGCACAAGTGAAGCACATGCTCCTCCAAATTCTTGTGGTAGACAACGATGTTTTCCAAGTAGACGACTACAAACTGGTCAAGGTACGAGTAGAAGATTTGTTAATAAAGGTCGAGAAGGTTGCAGGGGCATTCATCAGACCAAATGACATAACCATGAACTTGTATGTACTATATCTCATTAAGCATGTAGTCTTGGGCTCATCTCTTTCTACGATCCAAACTTTCCAATAACCTGATCACAGGTCTAGCTTTGAAAATACTTGGGTGTTGATCAGCTGATTGAATTGGTTGTTGATCAATGAAAAATGATATTTATTCTTGACCATTACCTTATTCAACACCCGATAGTCCACGCACAATCATTGGGACCCATTACGTTTCTTCTGAAAAAAACATGGATACACCAAAGGGTGCTTTTGAAAGACGAATAATGTCATAGGCCAACATATCATCTAGCTGCCTCTGTAGCTCCTTTAACCCTAGTGGAGCCATGCAGTATGGGAGCATAACAGGAGGCTTCACGTCCGATAGAAGTTCAATCTTATGATCTACCTCCCTTCGAAAAGACAATCTCTTTGGGAGCTCAGGAGGCATTACCTCCTTAAACTCCTCCAACACAGGGACCAGACCAACCAGGGTATCTATTCATTTCACAGGCTTGACTTCACGAAGGACCATCAGAAAGGTTTCATCTTCCTGTTTGATGCCCTTCTTCAACTGAATTGTGAAGATCATCTGTATCTGCGAAGTGTCAATAGGATAAGCAGTGACCATGCACCGGCATTGCTTATCCATAGTAGACACCACATTCAAGTGTGTCATGATAGAGGCTTTGTTCGCCTACAAGAACTCCATGCTGAGGATCACCTTAAAGTCATCGTGTGGAGCTATCGAGAAACTGGTTGTGCCCAACCAATCTTCCATCATGACAATCACATTTTTTACCTCACCAAGGATTTACTTCAATTTCGAGTTTACTGCTTTCATGCGGCTTACCTTCGTCATGTTCTAAACTCACTCGCTTTGCCACTTTCTGAGAGATGAAATTATGGGTGACACCTGAATCGACCATGACCTGAGTGGCCACTTTGTTCACATTGACATCCATGTACATGAGTGCCTTGCTGAATGAAGGCACACCAACACTCACTTTCTTGAGCATCGATACTCTTTGTAGTGCGTCCATCCTCGGTTGGTCCTCTGGTGGGTCTTCTATCCGAGCTGCATTCACATCTCTATCATCATTTATGTGATTCCCATGGTAGTTTTTATTTTTGTCATACCATCCCTGAGAATTTCGATTTCGGTTGTCTTAACAATTCTACCCTTGGGAATTTTGTTTGTCTTCTTGATTATCATTTTGCTTTTATCCCCAGGAGTTATCTTTTTCAGCTGTCTTCCCTTAAACTCAGTTTTTTGCTAAAATTCTGATAGTACTTTTATTACTGCTAAGGCGCTAGCAAGATCCCGAGGTTTTTTCTTTTACAACTATTGCTCCACCCAGGGTTGTAATCTCATCATAAAATGGAGGAGGTGGTATGCCTCCCCCATATCTGTAATCTCTAGCATAAGGGCTGAATAGGTCTTGACGTAGTCATAGATCGACCTATTCTATTTCAGGCTCGTCATCTTTTTGTATGCTAAGTAATTGACATCCATCAAAAAGAAGTGACTTCAGAGCTCTCTTTTAAAGTCATCTTATGTATCAATTATGTAAGGACCCTTCTTCATATCACTGCATCTTCTTCGCCACCAGACAATGGCGTTATCAGCTAACCACGTTGTGGCGGCTCAAACTTTAACCGCTTCATCCTCAACAAAGCTTTCTTCAAGGAATTCCTCCATCTGCCATAGGAAATTCTCTACTTCCTTAGCATTGTGCGCACCAATGAACTTTTTGGGCTAAGGAACCTTCAGACGGGTAGTTGACATCTCAACTATGCCATAATCATCAGTCGTTGACTGACGTTCCAGAGCTAGGTTTCTATATTTCAAAGCCTGGTTCTTTTGTTCCATTCTTAACCTTGATCTCTCACGGTGTCCAACTAGGCAATGATCAAGTCTACTCTATCTTCGAGTAACACAATACTTCCTTGGGGTCTTCATTCACAGTTTTGATGAGTTCATCATCGAGCTTTTGATAGATGAGAGAGGCTTCACATGTTGTAGCCTTTATCTCCTGCATTTCCTGTAGGAGTCTTTCCACCATCTTTTCTAACTTGGTAGAGTTTCCCAAGCTTCTTCGGCAGTAGACATTTTTGTCCTCTTTCCTTTCTTACTCTTTAGCTTCGACAATATTACTATACCAAAATCTCTAGAAGCCATGATCAACGATTGTTGCTTGGTCAAGCATGACTTGACAAACTTCACCTTGCTCAGGGTAAAGTTAGCTTTGGTATTAGTTATCACGGGCTAAATTTCAGGTGCTCGTGCGACATTGGGGAACCTTGACCGAACAAGCCTTTTAGCAAGTTCCAAAAGTGAATGCAACAGATCTTTCTAAGTAACAAGTGCATAGGCAGTATTGCATACAAATACACAATTACAAAGAAGCAACAATCACATAGAGCAGAGAGAGTAGAGAGAGAAGGAGATAATAGAGGGGGAGAGAGGAACATTCAACAACAATTAGTTCATTAAATGCAGAGAATATACAATTGTTTAGTGTACCACAATCTCATTAAGAAAAATACAAATTACATGTAAAACTATACAAACATTATAAGACCGAAAGGCCTGTGTGAGCCACGTAGGGCTTTTGGCAAGCTTAGTACAATGCAAAAACTGCGCAAAAAGTTTGAGCATAAGAGGTAGTATCACAGTTGGCATTTTGACTTTACATGTGTTAGCTGACTCATTTGACAAGAGTAGGATGGTTCCTTCTCTCCCCTCTCTCACTCGCTTCTTTTTCTTCCCCTCTCTCTTCCTCTCCCTTTATCTCCAATGGAGACCACCCAACACTCAAGAGCATTAATGGTGCTTGATTATTCCAACGAAACTTGTCATCTCTCTCCCTCTCTCCATTGCAGGAATGAAGATGACACAATACTCAAGAGCACCGACATGAAGACGATGGTGTCCTAATCAGAGTTACCAGAAGCTTCTTAGGTAGGTGGGAAGCTCGCTTCTCGGAAACTCGCTTCGGAAGTGCGATACTCCTTGCTTCCGAAACTTCATGGGAATCTCGATTCCCCCACGCTTCTTCTATGCTTCCCACACACATGGTATATGCTTCTTATATGCTTTTCTCACGTTTCTTTTCATGTTTTTCATGTATTTTCTCTTATGCTTTCCTTCACTTTCCATATACTTTCTTTAAATTAGTAACCATCATTGTTAGATTTTAACAAAAAATTAACCCTTTTAATGAAAAATCATGAAATATAAGAATGATCAATTTTATTTTAGTTTTTATTTGTTTCTTTTTTTATTCCTATTCAATTACCATATTGCTTCATTTTTTTTTAATATTTTGCTTTTAAATTGATACTTCACTTCCCGCTTCCTATAAATTTTAAAATGCTTCACTTCTCACTTTTGCTTCCTGCATTGTTTCCTGGTTCCGCTTCCTAGTTTGGCAACCTTGGTCCTAATTGCTGTAATAAAACTTCTCTCTCTGCTGCCAATATCGGAATTTTAAGGGACTCACTAGAATCCTGGTGAATCTAATAATCACAATTACCTCATTTTTTAAGAGAAGTTCAAATGTGTATTTTGGAGGAGTTGGAGTTGGCTGATTCCAGCTGAAAATATCGCCTCCCTCAAACTCCTTTCAAATGACAGTCAAATCTTTATTTTGAGTATCACATTAGAAACTGTCTTCGATTACGTCCCAAATCCGATGGTGCCATGCTTCCAAACAAAGCCTAAGGTTTTTTTTTGTAGGGAGGGTGAGAGCAAGGCTGGTAAACAAGCTGAATGAGCTGAGCTTGAAGTGGTCAAGCTTGGCTCATTCTTGTGGCGAGCCAACCTGAGTTCAAGCTCATAATGAGCCCAAGTTAACAAGCTGAATTCGATCGGGCTTGTTTATAGACAAAGTACATTCTTTTAGAGCTGAAAGAAATAGGATTACAAAAATATACATGTAAAATATATATTTTTACTAACGACCTTACATGAGTTGAGCCAAGCTGAGTATCTATTGTCCATATTCAACTTGTGAGCCTATTTTACTAGTTCAAATGATCTCTTTACAAGCCAAACATGAGCCAAGCCACGAGTGGCTCGGCTTGTTTCCCAGCCCTAGCTAATGAGGTTGGACCATAAAACAAGGTATCTGATTTCCAACAGAGAGCACGACTGGGAAAGTTTATTTGTCTCACTTGGTTTAGATCCATCTGAATATATCGATGAGTTCATTCAACTAGATGTCACTCTTTAAATTCAGATTTATAACACTCAGAACATGAGAGGGGTCACAGATGTATATTAAAAAAGTAAACTTATCATCACCAACCAAATAAACGAATAGCCACACGCATTTGTGGTTCATTAGATCTATTCAGCCTAAAATGGTTGCTTAAACATCATCATGCACTTATCTTGCGGTGTGCTCATTTGGTACTGATCCAAGTGAATACAACAGCCTTATAAACGATTTAGTCAAGCCAACATGAACAAACAGGTCATGTTTTTGCAGTATAGTAGGTCTAAAACCGAGCTCAGCATGTAGCTGGTTGATAACATGCAGCATATAACCTTACCGACAAAGATGGCACACATACTGCTTGATCTTCTTTTCCAACCAGTGTCCACTTGAAAGCCATCGTGATCATTGCCATGCACTGGGCAATCCATATTACAAAGTCATGGTCCTTTATCTTATTAGGACTAATCACAGTCGCATTGAGATCTTTTGGAAAAACAGAACTTGAACCAGATTATTTCCAAGAATAGAATGGTATGTAATAGAAGCAACAGGTACCTCATGAGGCACATATATATCAGGAAATTATGGTGTAGTAACTAATAGCAGAAATAGTGGCCCTGATGTTCAGTCACTGGATTAACAAGGAAACGTGATATATCATGCCTATATTATTTTGCTTTGATCATTCATAATTATATTCACCGTTATGTCGTGTACACAGTAGCATATCAAGAAAAGAAAGACCAAAACCCAGAAACACTATCTGGTATGAGATGCAGTCCCCAATCCAGATGGTGAAACAGCTCCATTTCCAGGTGCTGGACTCAAACTCAGACTTGCAAGGTTGGCTGCCGCACGAGCAGCAGCTGCTGCACGCTCTGCAGAGGCAATGGCAGCCCGAGCTACTTCAAAGACATCGGATGATTCTGGTTGTATACATGTTCTCTCCCTCAGCACTTCATTCTTGATAGGACCAAATGGGGACTGAACTGTGCTTGAAGCTTGATATTTGGGAGCTCGTTCTATTTTTTCTGATGGTATCAACTCTTTACCTGAGCACTCTTGTGGTTCCGGTACTGTAGCTGTACCATTATGTGAAGTTGTGGAAGGAGATTTCAAGGTGGTGTCTTCAGCTTTATTGCGTACATGACTTGAACCATCCTGTGATCGCACACATGCATTTGCAGCAAATAATTAAAAGGGGATACACATACCAATTCCCGCACATATCAGAAACATGATAGCCTAAAGTTTCCAAGAATTAATCCACAATGTCCAAAACTAGATTTCAGATCTCTAAAAATCTCTTTGATAGAACATATGCTTCAGAGGAATCAATTAAAAATTTAGGGAAAAATGTGCATTTTCCCATGTAACAGAAGCATTGGCAGTCACAATAGTAACAAAAAATAGACAGAAATCCATGAAAAAGAAAGAGCAAACCATTTTAAGGTCCCGTTACAGCTGCATGAATTCCGCATGGCAATATAGGACCAGAAAAAGAGGCTATTTTTCCAAGATAAAGCTGCTTAAAGGAGCTAACAGAAAGCTTGCTCAGAATTCATCCCCCTCCCCCCCCCCCCCCCCCCCCCCCCAACCCCAAAGAACAGTGAGAATCCTGAATACGTTTTAGATACTAGAAAGCAGAATTCATTATGATAATGTGCAAAGTAGCCACAAAGGAAAACTAGACAGTGAGCTGGTGAGTTCGTTAAAGAATTCATCAATTTCTTGATGAAGTTTTTGGTAGTTCCCGGAAAACACACATCTGTTATGAGTCAATCCACGTGGCACAGAAAATAATGTGTACCAGCAAATCTTCATGTTTTTTGCAAAGCTCTTGCTCTGTGGCAGATGGATCCCACTCTAGGTTGTATTCTTTAGCAATTTCCATCAAAGTTTTGAGCTTCACCTCTGAGCTGGGAGCCCTAACAGAAAGCTTCTCAATTATCTGCATGATAGCAAACAATTCATTAGTACAAACTTGCTATATAACTTTCAACATTTAAACTGCATTTGTGGATAAATGGAATGATGGCACTTACTGAGCGATTTACATTGCTTTCTGGTCTAAGTTCAGCAGCAGCAGAAGCAAACTCTTTACCATATTTTATAGTGAACAAATTCTGGATATGCATCAGCTCTGGCAAATCTGAACATCTAGGAGCAGAGAAAATTATGCTGGCAATAGCTTCCTGCAGCTCCCAGGGGCACTCTCTGGAACAATAAAACAGACACTATGTCACATAGGTGCGGGTGTAGATGCGGGTGTGGCGATGTGGCACTTTAAACAAACTTGGGTGCGGGGGTGCGGGGAGGGTATATATATTGTAACAGTTTTAAGTAAGCATTATAAATAAAATAAAAATAATTATCATATCATCAATTCATCAGGCATAAATTCATGCAATAAATCAAATTAACTACGAAGTACAAGTCAAGTCAAGCAGATTGCATACCAATCAAACAAGTCAAGCAAAAAAGAAGCAAACAAATTAAGAAAAAAATAAGCAAATTATACTAACAAAAGAAGCAAACAATACATAATTGCATACCAAAAGTATATCATACACAGTGTATATGATGATGAGGTAATGATTTTACTATTTTTTTTCTTTTTTATCAATTTCATCATAAGAAGAAAGAATAGGCTCAGTTAAGTTCATGCTTGTGGTGTTGCAATCATGCTCCTCCTACAAGTCACACTCATCTGGGTTTACATCTCAAAATTTGGATGTCCTTGTCTGCATTACAATAAAATTTAAAAATATTAATTACATGAATATTTAAATAAAAGAACTAGGAAATAGTTAAATAACTAAGATAAAAATTGAAAAATAGAATTTGTATTCTTCATTGGGTCGTGAAAGTAATCAAAGATTTGAATGAACAAAGACTAAATCCTTTTGCTGGTGAGTTTGTTTCTCTTGATATTGTGGATTTCAGCATATGTGCTCTAATTTCCTTCACAACATGATGATGTAGCAGATTAAGATAGCAATCTCAATGCAAGACGCTAGAGAAGATGTGTTTCTGATTCATATGTTGACCACCATCTGATAGGATCTATATCCTCCTCCATTCTTGCTATTAATGTTTGTTCATATAATCTTTAAGAGAATTTTTTTTCAAACTTTTGTGTGACTTGCTTTATAATATGTGGTTCTTGATAAAGTCTTGACATATATATGTTTTTATGCCTTGATAGCTCTCTGTCTAAATTTGGAGGGATACGACCAACACCCACCTTTCTGTCACTTCTTTGCATAATGTTTGAGATTGAGAGAATGTGTCATGCAATACAAAAGAGTGTTTTTCTTATTCCATCTTTTAACTAAAATTGAATATATATAATTAAAAAATTTAGAATCATCTAGTGGATGATCTTTTTCTTTCTGCTTAAAAACCGCAACTTGAATTTTTTCAATTACATTATCCCACATTTCATAAACATTGTGAAGCTCGAGTTTATTTCTGTCAACTTCTCTCAGCATTTCTCAAATACATTGCATAAACTCAAGAAAGTGCATGACTCTATCTCAAAATTCATCATCAATAATGCATTTCTTAATTTCTTGGGCCTTGACAATATCATCAGCACGATAAAATATCCAATTATCATCAATCACCATGTTAGTCAAAGCATTCTTGACTTTTTTGATTCTTTTCACCATCACAATGATGGATGCAAAACGTGTTTCAACAACCTTCAACAATTTTAGATCAGAATGACTATTATATATGACATTAACATGATGGTGGTTGACAACAAAATTTTTAATATTTCTGACATTTTTTTTTTCAATTCTTCAATCGATGAACATAGAGCATATGTAAAAGAATCTTCTTTCTCTTTTGGGTTGTACAAGCTCTTGAGGGTTAAATTCAAGTTATGTGCTATACAGAAAGTTCAAAATATGTGAGGATACTCACTCTCTAAACTCAATGTTACACTTTTACAAACTGGAGCATTGTCTGTGATGATCTATACTACTTTCACATCACCCACTTTTTTTATTAATTCTTTAAACAACCCCTTCAAATAATCAACATTTTTATATTATCCAGATGCATCAACTGCTTTCAAGAATATTAACCCACTAAGCAAAGAAGCAATGAAATTAAGCAGTGGACGCCTTTGAATATTCGTCCACCCATCAGAAACAATAAAAACTTCGTTTTGTTTCCATAAAATTTCTTAATCTTTAGCAATCTCTCAACATTTGCCCTCTCTTCTGCAAGAATTGTTGTTTATATTTTTTCTGAACTTAAAAGTACATAGCCACTTAAGTTACAATTTGCTAGAGAAGTAAAAAAATCCTTCCAATAAGGATTTCTAGCAGCATTAAAGGGAAGTAAACTAAAAAAAATACCTTTCTACTTTTCTATCCATCGACTCCCTTCCATGTGTATTGAATGATGGTTGCATTGTTCCTCCTTTACCTCCTACAACCATTTTTCTTTTTTTTTTTGAGCATCTTCTTGATGGCTTGAAAGGGGTACATTGATTGCACAAGATTCAATCATGGTCTTATTCTTCTCATATTTATCTTGTATTTTTTTGTATTGTCTTAGCATTGCCTCATCAACTTGTTTACATCCAAAAATCTCATGTCCTGATATCTTCAACAAATGATCCTTCACTCTTGTGTAAGACCCAACAAAACTTACTTCACAAAGATTGCACCAAAATCTGATATTTTCACCACCACCTCCAACTTTTTCAAGTTTCTCCATATGTACCCATAGTGGCCCATCATCACATGATACAACTGAAGAACAAGAACCAATACTACCACTATCAGCAACACTAGCAACGAGAACCAATATTACCACTACCAGTAACACTAGTAACGAGAACCAATACTACCACTACCAAAAACACTAGCACTAGCAGTCGAACCTACACGTATAGATGAAGATGACATAATTCTTTTTCCTTGTTCACGAGTCCTTTTCCTTTGTCTGCCATTTTCGTCCTTAAAACCAAAACCATAATATTTTATTAAAATAAAATTCTTGCTAAACCACACTGGGTCCAACAAGCCTAGGTTCGGTTCTTTTGAACCCAGGTCAGGGTTTTTATTCTACTAAACCCAGATAAAGCCCAGCCTTGGGTTTAGTAGAACCGAATCCAGCAAGCCTGGGTTCAATTCTTTTGAACACATGGTTGCTGGGTTCCGCTTTGCTGAACCCAAGCTTGGGTTTAAGTTTTGTTGAACCCATCAACAATGGGTTCAGCAGAGAGCTGAACCCAACAACCCTAGGTTTAGGTTGTGTTGAACCCAACAACCCTAGGTTTAGGTTGTGTTGAACCCAACAACCATGAGAGCCCTTGCCAAAATGAGAGGAGGAGGAGAAGGAAGGAGAGAGAGAGGAGGAGGAGGAGGCGGCGGTGGAGGGAAGAAGATAAGGAAGAAGAAGAAGGGAGGAGGAGGATTACCTGTTGTGTGGGTGCCAATAGGAGGAGGAGGACTGTTGCGCTGCTGCCGTCGGTAGGAGGAGCAGAGGAAGGGTCGAGATTGGGTGGGGGGTTGTGTTTTGTGCAAATATGCCCTACCCCCCTCTCTTAAAACACATTTTTTTTTGACAGAAATGGACTCGATCAAATAATCCTGGGTGTGGTTGACTGCACCCAAGAAAGTTTGACCGCACCGGGTTCTGCACCATCACCTGCGTCGCATCGACGCAGGTGCTGCGACCCTTTAAAAGAGTCCATGTGACATATTACAGACATTGAATAGAGTACAATAAAAGTATAAGCTCAATTACACTTATTTACACAAGATTAAAAATACAAATCTAAGGGTGACCAATGATTTGCCTTTTTCTAGTAATATTGCAACCCAAGGCATTCTCTTAGAGTCTCAACAATTTTAGTTGAAAGACACATGAGCAAAGCATCCAGACATAGATGATATATTACAACTTTTGAGATGGTAAATCAAATGCCTACCCTTGTTACATTCGATACAATAAGACTTGATTGCTTACAACATTGATTCATCTAACAAGGGCATTAACCCGGTATTTTTTTCCGTAATAAACCATATGTGGAGTATAGACAAGGCAATAGTACAGAATAGAAGAATTAGAGTACGTCTACAAGGGAAGATGGATCATAATGGCCTTCATGCTACAAATGCAATATCATGCACACACACCACCCTAAACCAAAATCTACAAAATCATGGAAAACCAACCAGGAAGAAGTAATAGATTTCCAGAAAAAATAAATAAATAGAATCAGCTCCTGAAGACTAAAGGTTACCAAAGATCCACAAGAGGACCATGCTCTTGATGATATCAAGCATGTAGTTTCCAGGGTTGCATCTTATTTGCTGTCCATTTTCATCATTCCAAAGTGTCAGAAATGAATCATGAAAGTTTTCCCCAATATCTTGCGGAAGGGGCAGTACATTTTAAATGGAAAACTGCTGGTGTTATGGGAGTAGAAATTCTTGAAGAATTTGGGGTGTATAAATTAGAAAGAATAATATTGATGAATAACACGTTGGTCAGGTAGAAAGGCTGGGTAGAAACTCTTGAGGAATCTGAGGACAATAATCAAACCACATGATGGAGAACTAATAAAACTTGTGACTGATCACTAGAAATGATCCCATTTGCTCCAGAATTCCATTGTTTTTTAAAGTGGTAAGGAATAAATCAATGGCAGATTGCTGGTAGGGAAACATGGTTGGCATATAGAGTTGGCTGAATTCCATAAACCAATGATGCAGCTGAACTTATAATCAAGGAGTTTTATTGAATGTGCCTTGAAGCTGAGTCGATATATCAAGCTTTTTATTGGCTTCACCGCTATGTCACACGGACTCTTCTAACAGGGCACCGCACCCGCGTCGCACCCAGGCGGCTGCGACACTTGGACACAGCTTCCTTTGTGTTAGGTGAAGTCAACCACACTGAGGTCCATTTCTATCCAAAAGTAGATTCAGTTAACCCTAATCAAGTCCATTTTTATCTATATTATATATATAAATATATAAATGCACACAAATACACGTAGTGTTAACTTAAAACTGTTAAAAATTATATATATATATATATATACTCCCCACACCCAAGTTTTTTTTAAGTGCCGCATCCGCACCCGCACCTATGTGACATAGCTTCACCGCTTTTTTTAGAATATTTATAGAATAGGGGTGGGATCTCAAATGGAAAAGAGATTATTCTTGTCCTACTTTAGGGCTGAGGGGAAAGGATGGATCCACACATTGCTGGCCAGGTGGTTCACCTGTTGGAAGAAAATGAAAGAACTCTTTCATAATTAATCATGCAGATTTTAGGATCTTTGCGTTTAGAATGAAAACCTTATTCAGTGGTGTGCTAAGGATAAATGGCCATAGTTGGACTTCACCAGGCTAGATTGCCTTAGATTGGACTGAAATTTGATCATTCTTTGAAACTCTTAGATTGTAGGGGGCTGCTTTATTTTATGCCTGCTTGGTGACATTTCATTAAAACTTATAGTTTCTGTTTTTTTCTGAAATCCTCTTTTCCCCTAAAAGAAAATCATCGGGATAAACAGAATAGATCTCTCCTTTTAAGGATTTTCAGTTACAAGCTGGCAGTCTCCAATTTACACTAACTAGAATGCCTCTTTCGAGTTCAATAGAAGTCGCTGAGAGAGCAGCGATATGCATGCGAAAATCACCCCCAATGCGTGTAACGATGTGTTTCTGCACGCACACGTTTTCAAAGTCTGTGTACAAATATCTTACAAATACATATTACAAAACATATAATATCGAATAAATCGATATATTAATCGATTTGTAAGATATTGAAAATCGATACGGCAGTTCAACATAATAACTTACAACTCGACAATACAAAACCATACTGTCTAAAAGGTGGATAAATATATCGCACAATAAATTACAAATCGATAAGGAAGAAATTGAGCATAATAGCAAACAAATCGATATTAACTAACAAAAATGTGTCTCACAAAAACGGGAGTATGTTACTAATACAGGGGTTTGACATACAATGTAGGATACCTGATGGGGTAGAGGCCCTTCCTAGCATTTATAAACAAGCATTCTTGTCAACAGGTCCCAGCGTCTTACAAATATCGATAAGTTTCCAACCATCGTAAGGAGAAGATCTACCTGCAATAAACAAACAATGCCTTAATGGCACACAACACGACATGCCTTCTTCATCGATAGCATGATGAGATGAAAAGCTACTCACGCTGCCTTAATGGCACTGGTTGAAATGTTTGTGTATCATTGCCTTCTTCCATGATGCCTAACGACAACAAAAATGAAGATAAGACACAAGAATGTTTTGTAACACAAGGCAGACACGAGAAGGCAACAATGTGTTGTAAAACAGGGTAAAAAGCAAGGCGGAAAACTCGACTGGAGAAGAAGGAAAAGTTTGGGTTGATAATGGGAGCTACTGTTACAGCAGATGGCGCAGGAGTTTAATGGATAGGGAACGTCTCTACTTTAAATAGTTAACATCAAACTTTCCAACCATCGTAAGAACAAGATCTACCTGCAATAACCAAACAATGCCTTTAATTCTCATCCAGCTAAGATCATCAATAGTCCAGAAAAGGTGAACAAGAACCCCAATAACCTTATGAATAAGAGTGAAAAAATGAGCAAACAAAACATTTTTAACTCAAATGGTTGTTCACTGTTTCCAACCAAGAATACCACCTAGATGACTTGAGCTTCCAAATCAGGATATGCCTCTAATTCCATCTTTGAAGAAAGACAATCTTTTGTCAAGACCTATATCACACGGACTCTTCTAACAGGGTACCGCACCCGCGTCGCACCCGTACCCATGTGGGTGCAACACTTGGACACAGCTTCCTTTGTGTCAGGTGAAGTCAACCACACTGAGGTCCATTTCTGTCCAAAAGTAGACTCAGTTAACCCTAACTAAGTCCGATTTTATCTATATTATATATATAAATACATAAATACATAAATACACACACATACATGTAGTGTTAACTTAAAAATGTTAAAAATTATATATATCCTCCCCGTACCCCCGCACCCAAGTTTTTTTTAAGTGCTGCATCCGCACCCGCACCTATGTGACATAGGTCAAGACCAATCTACAAAGCCTACTATAGAAGAAAAGCCTCAGAAGTCATAACAAATGATCAGTGAAATCACAATTTTGGCAACATAGAGCCATCTGCTGGCGTGCTGAATACACTGGCATGAAGGTAGTTGAAAGTGAGCATTAATCAACAGAGCAGAAAAAGTAGCCCTTGGCAAGGCGCATTGACCCCGAACAAACTGACCATTCATAAAGAAGTCAAAGTATCACTGTTTGACAAGTGAAAATATGTTTATCATGTCAATACTCATATGCTCTGGTTTTTACATGTCAATATTCCACAGCATGACAGCAGGATACAACAAAAGCATATGTGAAGCTACAGAAAGGGCATTGCCCTCCTTTACTCATCATTTAGTGAAATGAAGCAACTCTTTGATGATATAGCAATTAGGTTATCTGAGTATCTAAAGATTAAGGATACTCAGCAAATCAGTTACAGCAAAATGGTGGTGGATGGAGACTTGCCACCAAAGGCAGCCTTGATGGGCTACTCTTATGAAAGGCAAGCATGCTTTAGGAACCGGTAATATTGGAAGTCAACCCAAATGTGATGAAGGCTAGGACATCTAGAGGAGAACTGCAATCAAAATGCTTCCTTTCAGACTGTACGGACAGAGACGTGATCCATTCCAAGTATCCAATTTTGGCTACACCCTCCGTTGGCCATGTTGCAGGAGTTATTCTCTTTGGCAATGTATGAAGAAAATACCTTATATTCTTGTTCAAACTCAGCTCAGCTCATGGTACATCAGATTCAGGATAGCATCATGATGACAAATTCATGGCTTCATTGAATCTAATCCAATAACATGTTATATAAAAACCGGAGTTTTGGCTTAGCAGTGACCAAATGTGTTTTTAAGCCATAAGGTTTTTGTTGTTACTCCAAATACTGATTTCTATGTTTCAGAAATGCTCCCGCACATAATCAAATGGCAGATAATGAAAGCTATAACGTTCTATGAGTGATAATCCTGCAAATGCCAAAGAAACAACCCTCACAAGCACTGGAGGGCCGGAGGCAAAACAACTAAATCTCATTGCCACCCAGAAACTGTACTTTACAAGGCAGATCCTAAATAAGAAGCATGAAAACATGGCATGCTTAGTTCAGAGCATAGTGTGCCGAGTTTCACAATTAAAATAAAACAAATTCAGGCTCGATGATAGTTTAGAAACCCAGGATTTGTAATTATTTGCGCAGTAGAAGGGCTCACTTCTGTGTTTCGATGATTGGAACACGAACGAGAACGAATTCACAGAACAGCTCCAAGATCTCATAGGCAGCCAGAATGTTCTGTTCGCGAATTACATGCTCTACCTACCAAAACAAACAAATGCAATTCTTACAAACGCCGAATTAACATTAGATCAGCAACCACCCATCAAGTAAAAGAGAATAACAAATCGAGAAAACCAATCAAATGAACGAAATTTCTTCGTGGGAAAGGTTGAGATTGGAAGCTCACCCGAATCCGAGCGATGGATTCTTGGCCGGTTTGCAGGAACTGAGCGATCTCCTTGCGCATCTGTTTCAGTTGAACCTCCCTCTTGTTTCTCAACAAATTGATCCGGGAGATGGCCAACTTCAACAACGTCTTGCTATCAACCAACATGACGATGAACAAAAAATAAGAGAAGAGGGGTAAAAAAAAGAAACAGCGAGATTGAGAATTCGATAATTTGTTGGCAGGTGCATACGAATCTTATCGCCAAACAAGTAAAATCTAAGAATTGCCAGAAACACCATCAAAAGTACTACCGTTTTTTTTTTCTGAGAACTAAATGAAATGAGAGAGAGAGGGGGGGGAGGGCGCGGCGCTGACCATTTGGTGCCCAGAGTGCCTCGGTTGAACAAGGAATTGAGGAGTGACATCGTCCCCTAAAAGCCAACGAGAATCAAAAACCAGGGACAAAGAAGAACAGAGAGAGGACCCTTGAAATGGGTCGGGAAAGCGTGAATCTTGGGAAGACGAGATGAATCGTCAAGGGTGTGTTTGAGAATACAACTTTGAAGTCGTCCTTAGCCTTCGATCAATTAGGTGTGGTTTTTATCCCCGCATGTTTTCACCTGCGAAGATGGGGAATTTTTTCATGGGAAGTGATTTCTCAATGGTGCAAATTTGAGTTATTTCCCTGTGGAAATTGAATCATAAGCTTGCGAAACTACATATGAAACACTTTCTCTGGAAAATTCTGTAAAGAGGGTTCCTAGCAAGCTGACCTTATTTTAAGAGCTGGTAAAATATACGACCACCCCAAGCCAAAATATGTGAAGAAACATATTTGCTACAATCGTTTGTATGTATAATTTAATGAGGATCTCATGATGCAAGTACTTTTTACTCAATCTAACATCATAGTTGTGTTCAACATGCAACACTCATATCATGTATTTTTTACCAAAAATTCTTATCACCGAGAAATATTAGTGTGTGACTTACTTTGAGATTATAGAAAAAAACGCACTCACCCATCAGAATCCAGAAATTCAAATGTCAATTGTCGTAAAATAGACTATATATATCATATCCACAAGGTCAGATCTACGAAGAAAACAAAAAGGATTTGCTAAGTAGTTTGTACATGCGAATGATTTTAGAGAACGTTTTCTCAATATATAAATGCTATGAGCGCCAATACTACTGTACTATTACGAGTGGAATGTTTCAGTATGGATTCTCGTGGTGCTATTCAAACTTGCCTGCAAAATTCACACTGGTGTTTTGCGTTGTTTGATTTTGAGTTCATCATGCCTTCGAATATCTTCAAACACGTTTGAACTAAAACATTCTTGAAGACCATGGTTCAGATTTGACAATGCAAGGTCTGATCAAGTCGAACATGCTGCTAACTGTGTCTTTAGAAAGCTGGACTGGACTACTCATATGCAACATCACAGCAGGTCATGCCAACCGGAAGAAGTCTTGCCCCACTTAAAGTGAAATACCATACAATGTGTTACCAACTTGGTCAGTTTTGCTGGCTCCTAATTGGAGATCAGCTTGTGATAGGTTGAGTCAAGCACTATTGAGCTCCAATTCAGTCTTAAATGCAGTGTCATAGGTTACAGCAAAATCCAAAAGAATGCTAAGATAACCTCAAAATTTCCATAAGCAACTGAGGGCTGCTTCAAAAGGGCGGTCATCGAGGTTTCATTCCCCAATGCGTTAAGCTGAAGCAAGACAGTGACCTTATGTACGGTTGGTAAAGTCCAGCATGACTAGGTCGCCATCTCGGAGGTGGTTTCTTCGTATCATTAAAAAAAAAGTTTGCTTGAGAGAATGAATCTCATTCAGGGACAAGCAAACATGCCCTAAGGGCTTGCTTGATGCACTGTCCTTGGATGAAAATTATGTTGGGACAGTGTTTTCAATAATCATTTAACGCAGCGGAGCGCCGCATCCTTATTTCGATGTAATTTTGAAATCCCGACCAGTGAAAAATACTGAAATTTAAAATCCCGACCAGTTATAAGAAACTGAATTTTGAAATCCCGACGAGTAAAAAATATTGGATTTTGAAATCCCGACCAGTTATAAGAAACTGAATTTTGAAATCCCGAGCAGTGAAAAATACTGAATTTTGAAATCCCGATCACTTATGGTGAGAACGGAGACGGGCAGAACAAAATGCAAAAAAAAAAAATGAGGGAATCTCCTAATTCTCTCTTGCAGCAAGGCGGAGGCCGACGGGGGTGAGCAGGCGCCAGTCGTCACCTGCGCTTGGCAAGGCAGCGCCGGTCATCACCGGCGCCAGGCGAACCAACCCAACCCCTTTCTACTTTATTTGATTCTGCCTTAGGAACCATTTTCGCAATTTCCTTCTCTCCAGAGAGTGGCTGAGGTTCTTGGTGAGAACGACCAACGATGCATCCATCTGTTTCTTTAATAAAAAATCTTTCATAGAAGATCCAATCACCTGATCCATCTGCTAGTTTTCTTTGTCGGGAGTTCTGGCAATCAGAATCATGATCCATTTGTTGTCGGTATCTAGGTTTCCGGCAAGGTTGCTGATGTTGGTCAACGAAATATTATTTGAGGTCAATGGCTTTTGGTGGATTTTTCAGACGGGAAGTATCTGATGGGTGATGGGAGATCTGGTTGATGCCATGTTTTGTGTGAAGAGATGAAGACAAAACAATGGGTGTCATCATCGGCGATGCCCCCCCCCCAGTGGCACTTCCCTGACAGCTCCTTCCTCGTCGGCCTCACCTCCATCTTCTGGCACAAGACGAGTGTGCGCTCCTGTACTGCAACAAAAAATGAATATTTGAAACACAATATTTGTGTACGGTCTAAACAAACATTGGACTTAGTAAAATCATTCTGTCCATTTTGTTCAATCGTGAAAATATCCCATCTCTTGTTTATTGTGTAAGGTGTTTGTGGTTAGAAAATGATCAACTTTTGCAATATACGGCCAAATCCGTCAATTATATTTTTTTATATTTACATAAAGAAATCAACCTTAAGATATGAGACCTAATGTACACTTATTTAGAACTTGTTTTTTCATTTTATTTATGGTCACATTGTCTGGGCATAAATTTTTTTGCAAACCTATGATGTGTTAAACTGCTCAATCTAATCTGCCCAACGGCCAAAAGTTGCATACCAACACTTTTTCATGTGCTAAATCATTTCATTGGATCTGCGCACCACTTCATGCGCAACTGCCTAACGAAAGTTGATCAAACGCATATCAAAATGTGTATTCTATCTAATTCATGCCACTTTGTGCACAACCATCGCATACCATCTATCACTTATGAAGAAAGCACAAACTTTGCCTTATCCTTGCATGTCATGAAGCGTATTGCGACTCTATACGCACGCCACAACAAAACCTCACCACTGAGGGAATAAGACCTTACGACCCTTAGTCTGAAGATCAATTGATGATTGAACACCATAGCGAAAAGCATCACCCATACTCATTCGTTGGCATCTAGGCATTCACTCACCTAACTCTGAGTCACTATACTCGGTTGGAATCACTTAAGGTGATCTCTAGGGGAATTAGCCTTAACCCACACGCACCTTCATGCATCCAAATGATACACATGAAAAACTCCTACAAGTTGAGTGGTCCTTAACCAAATCTTCAAAGACAACATCCTTTGATCCGTTGGCATTGCTTAACCAAACAATGATCTACGTTCATGCTGCCACACAACGACGATACCATTGCCTATCGTGTACCGTGCTATCATCGCACGTCACTGATCAAGCCAATGCATACCACACATTCATACACTCGATGCCCCATTTCGAAAGCTCAGTCCGAGACATTCTTCCTCACCCAAATCATTGTCATCCTCGACAATGTCAGTGCAGAAAAGAACACAGTCTTAACTAATATGTCAGTTTCTTTTTTGTACTTATCTTTGATTTACTTCTTTTCTTCACCCTACTCAACTTGTTCTGGTTTTCATCTACCATCGCCGCAATCTTTAACATGCTAAGTCCTATTCCTTAATGCGCCTCCAATCACTTAGACAACAGTATTTTGCTCCATCAATATTGAACATTCTTCGCTCATGAAAACCCAATATAGTTTCATACACAAGCGGGTTATCCTCGCCCGCACGATAAACTTGTCATCTTCATGCTCATGGATGAGGTGCCTTCTGACCCCAGCAAGGGCAATTTCAAGCCCTCCGTGGTCCTCGCAGAGAAGGATAACTATCAATGTGTACCGTAGAGATATCAACTCTCTTAAGGCACCAACTTACGATTTTTCAATGGTCCAAACTAGTCCTCAAGTGAGGGATGCCTACTTGCGTATCACCTCAAAGTGGTCCTTCAAAGCATCTTCTTGATCACTTGTTCTACACAAGGGGCAACACGGCTCAACGCTACAACACTTATCCAGATTTAGCACGTTGCAATTCTTATCCGGAGCCAGCAAAACGTTCTCGTAGAAACCAAACCGACGAGCCACAAACAAAAACTTTTTTCGCACATACAATCCACAGAGAAACTGCCAACTTAAGGGACTAAAACAATGAGCATTTTGCTCAAGATGGGCACTCCACTAACCCACAACCTTGGTAGAAAATATAAAAGTTTAATTGAGTCTCCCATACCCAAAGGTGCAAATCCATCCAGTCGAATCCAATGCACATTCTCTGCATGCATAAGGCAAATGTTACACTTCACCTGCAAGCCTAACACACAATTGGTAAGAATCTTTGGCTTATCCACATTCCCTTAGCTAACTGAACAACAACCTTACACTTTTGCTTACCATCGACAAGATGACCCATGCCACTCTGTCAACATCTTGTTTTTTGCTTGGTTAGTAATACTTCAGTTGCACAAATTTGCGTAATCAGGATAAACCATCACTTTCTCCTTTAGTATTGCACTCAATGAACAACAAGGTCACCATGAATCTTTCTGCTCTGATGCCAATTGTAACAAGCATAAAATTTTTTGCAAACCCATGATGCGTCACACTGCCCAGTATGGCTAGCCCAATGGCTAAAGGCAGCACACCAACACTTTTTCATGTGCTGAATCATTTTATTAGCCCTGCGCACCACCTCATGCGCAGTTGCCTAGCGAATATCCAAATGTGTATTCTATTTAGTCCATGTCACTTTGTGCATAGCCGTCTCATACTAGCTATCACTTTCGAAAAGAGCACAAACTTTGCCTTAACCTTGCATACCGTCAAGCGTATTACGACTCCATGCACACACCACAACAAAACCTTGCCACTGAAGGAACAAGACTTTGTGGCGCTCAGTCCAAAGGCCACTTAATGATTGAACACCATAGCGAAGATCACCATCTAGACTTATTCATTAGCGCCTAGGCATTCGCTCACCTAGCCCTGAGTCACCATACTCGGTTGGAATCACCTAAGGTGATCTACGAGGGAATTAGCTCTAACCTACACATACCTCCATGCGTCCAAACGCTACGCATGAAAAACTCCTACAAGTCGAGTGATCCTTAACCAAGTCTCCAAAGGCAACATCCTCTGATCCGCTAGCACTGCTTAACCAAACAACACTCTACATCCATACCGCCACACAACAATGATCATTGTCTATCGCATGTCGTGCTATCACTGCACGTCACCAATCAAGTCAACACATACCGTACGTTCATACACGATGCATTTTTCACTTAGTAGAGCTCCACACTTCACATGCCCCATTCCGAAGGCTCGATTCAAGATACTATCATTATCCTTGGTTAAGATTCACTTTTGTATTCCAAAACACGGCTTATATCTTTATTTTGAGATTCAAAAATGCAAAAGTTTACATAAGGATCTATGTACTGTTTTGAAGGAAAAACCTTGAACTGGGAGCAAAACATGTGCTCTAATTTATTTGTCTTTTTAAAGCATAATTAGCAGGGTGTTTCCACGAAGTCCTTTACTTCCTATTGGGGTGATAGAATTTCCAACATGCCAAATTCCTGTTTTTACAACAGAGGAAAACATAATCTCAAAGCCACAAGGAGATTAACCCATGAGTGTGGAGAGCAATCTCACGTATAAATGTCTAGAGGATGGTAAGTTAGGATCGTTACAGAAGACATCTCAATGAATTTTTTTTTTTAATGACGAGGAACCGGCCTAATAATAGGGCTCGATTAATGGGTCCCTCTTGATAGATAACAAAACCTAAAGTGAGTAGCTTAGCTTGAAAAGAACACACACCAGGCAAGCCACCAATATGATCCTAGGAGGAACTGATCCCAGGTAAGACGGAGCTCCACTGCCTTATAACAGAGAAACCGACGTTTTGATTTTGGATGTTCCATTACAGGCTGAGAAGTGTCACATTGGAATTTAGTGGTAGCCTTGTTTCAATGTACAGTGTAAAACTCTAGAAATACTCCCTCTATTCGCCAAGAACAGTTTTACGTTGGCTTCAGCCTTACAGCAGGGGATGTGCAACTTGGGTGTCAAACTGTCGACCTCTTTCAACTTGGAAACCGGGGACAGAGCTACCACCCTGACATGAAAATCTCCAATGTTGGGGTTTGGGTCAGGGTGCCCACCCTAACTCAGATGTTATTCCCCCACCTTAAACCCACCCATCCACCGTCTCTCTCTCTCTCTCTCTCTCAAACCGGTTCATTGCCACAGACATACCTGTGCCAACCCTAATTTGGATTTCTGGCTCCACCACTGTGAGAAACCTTAAGTAGTCCCACTTAACCAGGTGTCCGGAGCCCTTGTGCTCACCTAAGTTGCTTAGGCTTTCTTTTTTTCAACAGAGAAAGCTGAGGTTAGGCAAACCCCTACCAGTTATACAATTATATCAATGGGATTTGAAGTTGCAACGTCCCCAACACAAAGTGACATGCACTAACTGCTCCTGCCAGACAAGCTGAGCCCCCGTTGGTAGGTTGCTTAGGCTTTTCTTGTGGTTTCTTAGTTGCTCTTTCTCTCCGCACTTTGATTGGTATCATCACTCTTCTTAATTTCATCTTGAACTTAACTCCTGTTGGTTTACTGCTTGGAAGGTAGAGGTTGAAGAGCTGTGCAAACATATATGCTCCAAATGGCTTGTGAGTTTTGGTAGCCTTCTTAGATGCAGTGATCTATTCTTTAGAGTCATTTGCACATGGGAGGTCCAACACGTGTGTAGGGCACTTGTTGTTCTAGTACTAGATATATTTTTTTTATGACGAAGGAAAATCCTCATTGAGAACCGGGTCAGATAATGGGCCCACCTCCCTGCGAGATAAAACTCCCGGTTGTTAATCAATCTTTTATTACGACTCTTTATGGACATGTAATTTTTTTGCATGTCCAACCCATTAGTTGGGCTGTCAATATTCCATGCTTTAGTGCAAATTAGGAGTTCATTAATCCTTTTTTTTTTAAGGATAAAAAAGCTGGGGGCAGAGCAGATCCAGTTATGGGGCGATCGAGTACCTTACAAAGTACTCAGGCTACGCAAAACACAGAAAGTGGTTGCGTGCACAATGATTTTCTGCACTGCACGCAACGCTTTTCTGTATCTTAAACAGAAATTTGCTGTCTGAAAATCATTGTATGCACAACGATTTTGGGTTTTGTGTTTTGGTTTTTCTTTGGCGAATCTACCTGTTTTCTCTTTAGCAATCAGACTAAGCTGGAGGTATCTGTATGAGAGGTGGAGCCACATAACTTGAAAAGCTTGATGCCACCCTCGTTCTCAAGAACTTTTCTGAATGCAAATATCGAATTTAGAAATCGTATCAATCAAAAGACAACAAGATTTCAATATAAATCTGGGCAAGTGACATCCTTCTTAGGGTGTGCGCATGATAACCTACATCAATAATCAGACCATTAAGAAATTCTGTAATGTAATGCCGCAGAGAAAATCTCTAGTCCAAAGTTCAGCTGAAAGATCTGGTAAACGAATCCATGTGGACATTAGGGTGGATTCATCAAGCTATAACTCCATTCTTGGAGATCAACGGTTCGTACCCGCCATGCTCTTCTATGCATGATCAATAGCAAATCTTGTTCACTTAAAACATGAATAACAAATAATCCATTTTTGAACGATGCTTATCAAATTGCATACTGGATAGACTATATATATATATATAGTGCTCTAAGAGCACCTACACCCACCTACTCATAACTTTTGAGGTTTTTTTGATTATAGATATTGTCACGGGAAGGCCCCTGCGACTTACAGATATGACCTACTTGCATATTTTAGGAGAAAACAAGTTTTGGATCATGTGATTGTGATGTATATGTAAGATTTTTAAGATCTTCAAAAATCAATGGCTTAATGTACCAAAACTTAATGACTTGAAAAATCTTATTTTTATGTCAAAAAAACATGATAAGGCATGAATTTTATCAAAGAAACTATGTCGAATACATCTATGAGGTCTGATTGAGAAGATTCCGCCTACACCTATGGTTTCTGGGTGTAAGTGGCATCAACTAAGAATGTCTTAATTATATACAAGTGCTGTGCTAAACTATTTGACTGATAGCTGAGTTGGGAGTAAGGGGTAAGCCACCTACTCCATTCCATGTCTACAGCTATCTATCAGGTTCTTAAAGGGTTTTTTTCTGTGTTTCTCAAATCTGACCACACAGATGTGTTCTACATGCTTGATTTTATAGGAATCATCCAATTTCAATGCGTGGGTAGATTTTTATAAAGACTGAAAATCGATGATTTAATTTTTTTATAAATATCCAAGGCTTAAAAAATCATATTTTTTTTTATCAAAAAACATGATCCAAGTATCATTTATTATCAAATAAACCGTGCTGAACTCATCTGCAGAGTTAGATTTCAAAAAATGATATGAAAACCCCCCATATATTTTTAATGATAAATTATGGTAGGCAGCTACCCCAACTGGCTAAGTTGATTTTCAAAGGAACATCCCATGCAACATCCAAAGATACCAAGGAGCTGATATAATCACCTGGAGGAAATTTATAACATTTTCATACTTTATTTTAAGAGAAAGAAAGTTCACGATTCAAGTGCTAGGCCACAAAATTTGCTGCTACTATGCTTGAAAGCTTCACTGCAATCAATTTTAGCCCACAAGGTTCCCTTGGACAATATTCCCAAACCGATGCATTAAAACACTTGATTAAAACACTAAGGTGGGGGCAACACGTGATTAAAACCAATGCCACAAGATATGGATATCAGTTTTTCTTTTTTCTTTGTGAGGGAGAATCTCATAAGAAATTAAACGTTTTTCTAGGAAATATCGATAAATTACCAACAAATATAAAATATATAAAAGAAAACAATAAGAAATTTAAAAGTTTCATAAAGTGATTATATCCGGTAGATATTAATATCATGATATATTTCAAATAGTGGTTCTTTTGAACATATGGTGATAATTTTGGTGTCATATCAGTGTCTGATAATTGGCCATAAAGCCATATTTGTGACTAGGGTTGTTGAAGGCCTGGAATGGATCTGGCTTTTAATTAGTGGGTCTGGTTTCGAACCAGGATCTAATTTGGAACACATGATAGAATTTATGAGTATATTAGTGGGTCCCGTTGGGAACACCTGACCCCTCTAATATTGGATCCACATAAACCGAAGCAAGTATATTAGTTTTCATGTAAAATATATAAAATAAAGAGCAGATCTAGTACTTTCTTTTGATGATGATGAACCCTCACAGAGAACCAAGTCACTTAATGGGCCCGTCTCCATGCAAGATAAACCCTGGGTGAGGTCATCGACACTCAAACCCTAATGGAGTCCACCAGTTAAAAGCACCTGCACACCTGGTGAGAATCAAACCTGAGATGAATGGGTCAACCTGATGCAATTCGGTTGCCCGTTTCACAAGCCAATTTATGATGTACAAAACTACCAGCTATGATCTACGCCTATACTACCAATTATGAAAAAACCATAAAAAAAATAAAAAATAAGAATAAATATAACTAAATAAAGAATATTTTAATCCATCAACCGATTACAAACCCTTTTATAATAACGTATTATACTAAAACAGAAAAATCCCAATCTAATCTGGATCCAAACTATAGCTATGATCCAAACATATTAAAAGAATCCAAACAAATAAAATAGACTCATATATGGATCATGAACCCGAGTACATCCTGCTTCAACCCTGCATCACGACCAAAGTGGGCGTCTACCAAGACATGCATTCAGCTCAGCATCTTTACAAGACAAGTTTTATTTTATGGATGCGTCTCCTCTGATAGACTAAGACGTTCAGTTGGGTCAAATGTCCTGTTTGGATCTGACGTAGTTGAATCCCTGTTTGTTACACAAATTAAAACCCGTGTCACAAGGGCACGCTAATTTTTGTCCTTAGCGACACAACACGACACGTGCAGATAATATTTTATTTAACACAAACTTAAATTTTTTATTAAAATAAAGTTTTTTTTTCTGGGATACGGGTCATATTAAACCCGCTTGAGCAAAATTAAATGAAACTTTCAAGCCTAAGGTGGCAGGGATGAAGGTTAAAATCAAAACCAGTGTGGGGGTGGAGGCAGGGATGGACTTAAGGCGGAGGTGGAGACCTTGTCGCCCCCCCCCCCGTCCACTGCCATTCCTAAGGGGGGAACGTATAACTTCATCATTCATGTCTAGAACTCACATCAAGTGATTCGTGCCCCCGTGTCCATGTGACATACATTTAAGATGCACGGTTCGTTAATAACTTCCGGTTCCATAAATGGCCTACACTTGGAGGAAAGTTTTCATGCCCGTTATTTTCGACAGTGAACGTGCCCCTCCGCTCCCATGGCTGGCCTTGTTTTCCTTGAAAATGATAAATATCAGTCAGCCCCACAGGGAAGAGTTAAATATCAAACCAGTACAGGTTATCAAGAATATTTTCCCAACGGGCGGTCCGATTGGGGGTTAGCGGCTTGCCGACATAGGTCAAAGGGTTGGGGGATGGCAATCCTGTAATTTCGTCGGAAGCGACAGAAAAGAGCACGGTACCCATCTGTGGGGCCCGGCTGTCCCTCTCTGAGCCAGCAGAGCCAAGGCAAAAAGCTGATCACTTGTTAATTGCCAAAAGTCAAAGTCCTTTCTCGACTACCATTATAGGGATCACGGGTAGTTTCGACATAAAAGAATAAATGTTTCCGAAGCAGCTCGTGCCGCTCCACTCTTCGATGCTAACGGTCTATGGTGCCTCCACGACACTGCCTAGTTGGATATCCAATAAGGAGGGTAAAGAACCGAAAAATTTCTTTCCGAGACATTTCTTTTGCTGATATTGCAGAAAGAGTGTTATGCTGCTTGAAAGACTTTTTCAGCACCCAACTTTTCAGTGAATCTTCTTCCCGAGTAAATCTCAGTTTAACCGTGATGAGTGTTGTAAGTGTATATAACAAAATTATTAAACCTCCCTTGTTGGATAAGAAATCATCATAATTTGACAGTTCTTAGTAAGAGAGTTGGGGTTTTTGGTTCACCATAACAGGCATCCGTTTGGCCCATCATGAGAAAATGAGCTGTATTCCCATGATCTTTTAATTCAGTTCTACTCGTCCCCAAAGTCACTCCCCTCCTTGAGATTTTATTGATGCTAATTGCATACACTGAATCAGACTCCAGAATCTAGATTTTTTTTGGTGATTAAAAAAAGTAACAGTTAGAAAAACACAAAATCTGTGATTTAAAAACCACACTTTTTCATTGCAAAAATATGATCTAAGAGTTGATACTTATTAAATTGATCATGATGAATCCATTTATGGGTCAGATTTCAGCAAAACAATATTTTGGAGGGATGAGTAGAGACGAATTGCATGACCTCTGACCTACTTTCTTAGGCAGAACGTGTATGTATGACAACAAAAAAAGCAGGCTGATTAATGTAATAACTGAAAATATGAGCAGCTTTTCGTAAAAAGATAATAAACAGGGGTTTTTCATTGTCAGATTTTCTCATAAACTCCTCTCTCTTGGCAGCAGAGTTCGATTAAAGGAGAGAAAGAAGGGTGAGCGTCACCACCGGGATTTGAGGCCTCAAACTTTAGCTCGTCTTCCAGTGGGAGTCGCTGCTGCTGCTGCTGCATCAGATTCAGAGGTATGCTGTCGGAGACTAATGAACTAGGGAAGGCATCTCGGCCGTCGATGGTGGTGATTGACCACTTCGATCGGCTGCCCGACTCCGTCGTCCTTCTCATCCTGAACAAGCTGGGTGACGTCAAGGCCCTCGGCCGCTGCTCCGCCGTCTCTAGGCGCTTCGCCTCCCTCCTCCACCAGGTTGACTCCGTCGTCGTCCGCGTTGACTGTGTCATCTCCGGCGACGACAACGATGACCCCTTCGCAGCCGCCGGCCCCAAGCCGCGCGGCGTCCTCGCCCACCTCGCCAAGCTGTTCCTCGGCAGCATCCTCCGCCCGATCCAGGCCGTCAAGCAGATGATCGGCCCCAAGCGCGTCATCCTCGCGGAGGTCTCCCACCACTCCCCCTCCGAGGTCCTCCGCTCCTTCAAGGAGCTCCGCCGGCTCCGCATCGAGCTCCCCGGCGGAGAGCTCGGCGTCGACGGCGGCGCGCTACTCAAGTGGAAGGCCGAGTTCGGGAGCTCGCTCGAGAGCTGCGCCATCCTCGGCGCCACCTCCTTCCGCCGATGGCCCGCCGCCGGAGACGATCTCCCCGACGATCCCGCCATTGAAGCCGAGAGGGACCCCAATTGCGGCCCCGAGGACCAGGGGAGCATCCCGGAGTCGTTCTACACGAACGGCGGGCTGAAGCTGCGCGTCGTCTGGACGATCACCTCTTTAATCGCAGCCTCCGCCCGGCATTACCTCCTCCAGCAGATCGTGGCGGAGCATCCGACGCTCGAGAGCCTGGTTCTCACCGACATCGACGGGCAGGGGATGCTCTGCATGGGGAAGGAGCAGCTCGCGGAGTTCCGGCAGGCGCCGGTTGCGCCGTCGTCGTCTTCCTCCAACAGGACGCAGGTCCCAGCGTTGAACATGAAGCTGTGGTACGCCCCTCGCCTCAAGCTGGCGTCCGGGTATGTGTTGGAGGGGGCGACTCTCGTTGCCATTAGGCCTATCGGCTGGCCGATCAAGAAGGAGACGACGGAAGCATTTGTTGCAGGCGCGTTCGAGGAGCCCTTCGGAGAAGCTGCGAAAGCCATGGTTAAAAGGAGAACTTACCTCCTGGAGA
The DNA here is from genome assembly GCF_984573655.1 of Nuphar pumila. Lineage (NCBI taxonomy): Eukaryota > Viridiplantae > Streptophyta > Magnoliopsida > Nymphaeales > Nymphaeaceae > Nuphar > Nuphar pumila. Next base: position 38,328,253 of record NC_143255.1, read on the forward strand.
TGAACCCGTTCTGAGAGAATTCTGTTTGAAATCTTTGGGGAATTATGATTTCGCTATTGATAAGCAAGGGGGGAAAGGGGAAATGATCCTGGAATTCAGCGGAGAGAATGGTCTGAAGAACGGATGAGAGTGAAGTGGGTATTGTACATCTGTGGAATGAAGGACGGTGTTGCGAAGATCGACGGTAAGATCATCGATCTATGGTAGACGTGATGGTGGTGGTGGTTGTGGTGGTGATGATGAGGAACTCTGTAAAACAATCTTCATTTTGTAATAAAAATCCCGTGATGTACTTTTCTTCTTTTAGTAGGTTATGAATTTTGATTCACTCAAAAATAGTGGCTTCTTTCTTCCTTCTTTTATTCTTTTTAATTGTTCCTTCGCTTGCGATTGATCCAATGCTCAATGTGGAAAAGTGATGTCTTGATGCTTGTAGAAATTGCATCATGGCAGTATGCCATTGTAAAGCTGGAGATCAGAATATCTGTTAAAAATTCTTACTTTTGCATTTGATGTCTGATATATTATAGTTTCCGACCTTAATTGTTGCTCTAGAGTTGATATGTTTCCATCTACATCTTATTGTAGATTATTGTGGTATCCGTTTTCCTCAGTTGTCAGTAATTCTGCTTTCTATGTGCATCAGGTGTACCATTTCTTTTTAAGTTGCTTCGTTTTGGGAGTCTTCCCCTGTTTGTGGCGTCCTACAGGAGATTTGGATCGAAAGCGTGTAAAGGTGCGGCCAAACATCTACCTGCAATACTATCGTCAATTCTTTTTGAATTATGTGGATTCATTTTAGGACTTGCTCTGTGGTTTCGTTTCTTCAACAGTTTCTTTGGCATTATCGAATGATAACTTATACGATTGTAATATTAGCATGTTAATTGCATCTCTCGTCTTTTGTCACAAAAAAGGCAGTCCGGCCTGGCTATTTAACAAAAAACCTAGCTGTGGCCTTGGCCAAATAATTCTATTGTTCCGAATAATTCTTGTTGATGTTGGTCAATTCCTATCATGTGGCAACCGAGATTACCTGATCAAGATTCTTGGAAATCATCAGACCTTCAAAGTTTCAATTTCAACCAGCTGCAACATCCACCAATTTGGGTCATGGAAACCATAGTCACACATCGCATTCTTGAGAAAATATCGGGAAGGGAAAGTCTCGTGATATTTAGTAAAGACAAGTTTGTCTGGGAAAAATATATAACATTATAACAGTATGTAAATATAAAATTATAAATAATAGGAAATTAGGCAATTTTTTTGTGTTGCATTAATATTGGGTTAAAAACCGATATTTTCAAAATAGGTGATAGTTTGCAAATATTGCATTTTTTGGTATAACATTGGCCCTTGATAATATGGCAATAAAATCATGTTACTTTCAAAATATCGGCAATATTGGTGACTATGATGGAGGCATGAGATCTCATGTGTAGGCCTCGTGCTATAGCAATAATGTTTTGACCTGCATCTCTGTTACATAGAGTAGGCTGAAGCAAAGAAAATTTGATGATGCTAGTAAACTACCGCATGTAAGATTGACCAACCCAGTAGCTGCTCATTGAAATTGTAACTTAGTGAATAGCGTAATGGGTTATCAGATTGGGCTCTGGCATTCTTCTTGGGGAGAACTAAATATGAGATGTTCTTTTCATTCGCTATATCTTCGGTAGTTCTAGTGATCCCTGCACCACTACCTCATGGCATTCTATGTAGTCAGGGTGTTAAGACTATTGTATATTCCTCAATAGTGTGGTATATAAACTTCCCTTTTCAGTTTGTTTGTTTTCTTCTTCTGCTGCATCTGTTAGTTATTTCAATTATCGTAGGATATCTGGATGGAATTTAAAGATTGTTATTACCTGATTGGATATCAGCTAGATGATATCCTTGTTGGCTTTGTAGTTATAAAACACAGTGCATCATTATCACCTAAAAAACCCTGGTCTGCTGCTGTAGGATCATTTCAACTAAAAGTGGTCTCACTACGCCTTCAATTCTTGGAAGTGGATCATGGCTCAGCTGCGTCTTTGGCTCTTGGCCTTTTCCACTATGGAATAAAAGCATCCACTCATCCTCTGTCATCTAAATAAGACCTGAGCATATAATTCACATTTTTATTTGTGTCAGCAAGATTTATGTGAATTCCCCCTATAGTATTTCTTTTTGTATATCGATGATAAGCCACTGAGATAACTTTCAATGATTTTCAATGTATGTGTCAATATAAAAGTACAACCGAAATCAACTCATTAACATATGTGTATAATAATTCAAATAAAGAATAGAAAATAATAGATTCTTCTTGTTATCACATATTTAGGGAAATGCATAAAGTATAAAAGGCAAAATGGGAGAGGGAAAAGCCAGAGATTTTTTTCTTATTTGAAAAGCAAATCTATTTTTTTAAAGCTTATCTGAATTAGGCCCAAGAATTGATGTCTTTTGCAAATTTCAATAAAAAAATAAATTTATGTGGTTTCCCAACTCTATAATTTTGACCAGTGTGAGTGTTTGGGGTATCCTTTGTTCTTTTGTGAGCGGGAGGAAGAAAACTTTGCTAGGAAAATAGCTAGTTAACAGGGTGATGAGTAGTCGCTCCGAGGCTTAACAAATTTTACATTGATAGGCCAAAAACACTATTATGTCCTATTCTCAAAAAGCTGATTCTGCTAAGATCTTCTCCTAGTCAATACTTTTGAGCCCATAGCTTAATTGAGCCTTGGATCCTAAGATGATGTGGCACAGGATCACAGAAAATAGGCTCAATCAACCTTCAATTTATTGCTAACCATATGTACCACCTATTATTTGAAAACCATGTAGGTGATTTGTTCATATCAATTGGTCACCCCTTTACTCGGTCAACCTAGTTAGTTGACGTGGTCTCCATATATATACCTTCATATTTTCTGTTTTTTAGGTTTTCATTAAAACATAATTGACATTGTGTATATAAAATATGATGGTATAGATGAAGATTTTATTTATTTTGATAGTAAATGAACCCATTCCCCTCTTAACTTTCACTAGGGTACAATATTCTATCATTGTAATTACAATTATTTACTATTTTAGATCATGATAATGTTTTTAGTGTACAAATTTTGGTTTTCTGCATATCCAGAAAGATACTGATAGTTTATCTATTTTATGTTTCTTGTTTGTGATTGAAAAATGTAACAAACATAACAAAATATCCAATGTTTTGAATGATTGTAGTTTCTTGGAAAGCTTTTCCAACAGGAGAAACATTTTCAAGATTAGACAGTAGTTAAAACAACTTTCACCAGATACTTCTTGAGAATAAATATGGAAAAGTAGAGTTTAGCTGTCTCTATTATTATGTTTATATTTTCTTTAAGCAACTTCATTTTGTTGTAGAGTGTAAGGACATGATCTCTTAACGTGTAATTACATGAGAACAAAATCAGAAGACATGTAGTTCCCGAGTTCAGATGCAGAATGAAATTATCAAGCTTGAACTGTTTAACCGTTAAACTCTTTCCAAGTAGCAGTGGGACCTTAATCATCATTATGAATAATATCAAAAGGAGAAGTGAGATAGGAAAATCTAAATACAAAAGGTATTGCATTATTTTTTTTATTAAGCAGGCATTATTGATCTAAATAAAAAATCCTCAAAAAAGGAAAATGGCAAGTCTAAAAGGCCTAGGTAAGTGTTTTTATTAAGCAGGCATTAAAAACCAAGTTTTTTTTGTGATAATGTGTGGTGATGGTTAGCTTCTGATCAACTGTCAGAGCAATATTGATCATTTCTGGGCATTCTCAGAATGACTGAGATTCTCTAGATTTTCACAGGGATTCAGATAGCAGGTGTGAAGTGCAACGTGGTTACCAAGGTAAGTGTTTTATGTGCATTCTTCCACTTGGGTGCCCTAAGCATTGGAAAGGTGGGTTCATGATTCTATGAAGAAGCAAGGAATTTATCAGGGCATCTTATAGCTACTTTGCTTGTTAACGTGTATAGAGATGTGGTTGTGTTGACAGTGCAATAATTTTTTTTGATGAAATGCCTAGATGAATCTTCGCGTTTTTGAATGTCGTGATTGCGAGGCCTTGCAGCAAATGTGCGGAATGGTGATGAGTTTGCATAGTTCAGGAGAATGAAGGAGAGAATCAAGCCTAATGGCATCACATTCGTTGGTATACTCTGTGCTTCTGGTCTTGCTGGCTTAATTGAAGAAGACCTAAAATACTTTCAGGGAATGAGCACCGATTATGTTGATATGCCAAATTTGGAGGATCATGCTTGTGTTTCAGACATGTGATCATGGGTGTCTTAAGGAAGCAGAAGAGTTCCTTTGCAACATTTATCAGGACAAATTCTGTTGTATGGATTGTTCTAGAGAGGGGGAATGAGCCACAGAATGTGATAAAATCGGTAAGTGAAAATGCAGCCTAAAATCAAGGTGATAAGATTTGAGCCTTGGACAAGTTTGGTGAGGTGATAAGGCTTAGATTGGCAAGATTAAATTTACCGATTCTCAAGGGATCAGGTAACAGCCAGCCACCTTGCATATAGATCATGCTGTTAAGATGGAAAGATCAGATTTTTTGTTTTGTTGTTATCTTTTGTATTTTTTTCTTGTATTTTACTGTAGTCGAATATCTCTAGCGAGATACATATATCTCATGTATCTCATCATGAAAACCAATTACATTGGATACATTTAATCACAAAGGACTCTTATTCTTCACATGGTATCAGAGAAGAGGCGGAGCCCCAAGGGGGTAATGGGTCAGATTGGCAGTGCCCATCCTGACCCGTGACTACGTGGGCAGTGCCCACCCTAACCAGGCGGCGACTATGTAGGCAGTGCCCACCCTCCCCAATAGGTGACAGCCCCAACCCCGGAGGCCCGAGCCCCACAACCATCTTTCTTCTCAACCCTACTCTCTCTCTCTCTCTCTATATATATATATATATATATATATATATATATATATATATATATATATATATATATATATATATCTTGTGCAGTGTGGTGCCGCTCCTCACTTGGACCCGACCTACAACCAACAGAACATGGCAACTTCCTCCGGCTGGCCATCCACCATTGGCCCATTACCATCCTTCGATGCACTGAAGCATGCAAAGGACGTTAAGGTTTTTGGTAATTTTTTTTAAATTAGTATTGAATTAAGTTTTTTATTGTGATTTTTTAATTGACATATGAAATTATGAATGTTATTTGTTAGGATTAGGATTTAGGTTTTTAATTTATTTTTGCTTAAATAGTTGCATTTCAATAACTAGGGGTTAAGATTTTTTGTGTTTGTTTTTTTCAATTAGCATTTAGATTTTTAATTAGATAAATATTAATTAGTTATTTCTATATTTTAACTCCGCCTGTGTAGTTATACACTGCCGGTCCCAAGCCCGGATAAAGGAGGAGGGTTGCGGTAGGCCTGTGACAGCCAGCATAAAAACTTTGTCATATCCTATGAAAATGAACCAATATGAGAATTTCGTTGGGGCGTTCCCTACTGAGCGACGCGCTGTACTCTCTAGGCCTGGAGGCAGTGATAAATGTGCTAGGGTTGCTAGGTCGTCGCCCAGAAGCGACGCGTCACACCGGCGCCCGGGTGTGATGTCAAATAGGCAAGGGTTCCCTCACTTTGTTGGACGGGTGGGGGTAAAGAAGTTAGTCCAAGACCATAAAATTAGGTTAGCCACTTGGAACATAGGGTCTTTAACTGGTAAGTTGGTAGAGTTAGTAGATGTTATGTGTAGGAGAAAGATTGATATTTTATGTCTTCAAGAGACCAAATGGGTAGGTGAGAAAGCTAAAGTGATAGAACCTTGGGGATATAAGATTTGGTATACAGGAATAAATAGGAATAGTAATGGAGTAGGGATTGTTATGAGTCGTCAGTTTATAGATAATGTAGTTGAGGTCCGTAGGAAGGGTGATAGAATTTTACTTATTAAATTAGTATTAGGTACGGATATTATTAATATTATTAGTGTTTATGCACCTCAAGTAGGTTTAGATGATTCCATTAAGCATCAATTTTGGGAAGATTTAGATGGAGTAGTACAAGAGACATCTTATGGAGAAAAGCTTTTCATCGGCGGTGACCTTAATGGACATGTAGGCATTAGTAGGGATGGATTTGAGAATATCCATGGAGGCTATGGTATAGGAGAAAGAAATGAAAGTGGAGAAAGGATTTTAGATTTTTGTTTGTCCTATGATATGATCTTAGCAAACACTTGGTTTAGGAAGAGGGAGTCTCACCTAGTAACATTTAAAAGTGGGGTTAATACGAGTCAGATAGATTTTTTCCTACTTAGAAAGAGAGATAGGGGTTGTTGCATCGATTGTAAGGTTATACCAGGAGAAAGTGTAGCTACACAACATAGAGTCTTAATTTTAGATCTTAGAATTAGACAATGCCGCAAAAGGGATAGACATAGGATAGATCCTAGAATTAAGTGGTGGGCACTGAAAGGAGCTAAACAAGGAATGTTTGTAGAGCAGGTAGTTAAGGAAGTTGATTGGTGTCTCGAGGATGATTCAAAATCAATGTGGAATAAGATAGCGGGTGGTATGAGAAAAGTAGCTAAGGAGGTAGTGGGTGAGTCTAAAGGCGGTGCACCACTAGGTAAGGATACATCATGGTGGAACGAGGATGTCAAATTAGCTATTAAGGTTAAAAGAGAGTGTTATAGAAATCTAAGTAAGAGTCGTGATAATGAGAATTTGGAGAAGTATATGATAGCAAAGAAGGAAGCTAAAAAAGTTGTTCGAAACGCGAGGGCTAAGGTATATAAGGAGGTTTATGACAAGTTGGATACCAAAGAAGGCGAGAAGGATATTTATAGGCTTGCAAAGATGAGAGATAGGAAATCGAAGGATTTGGGTATGGTTAGATGTATCAAAGATGAAACGCAAAGGGTTTTAGTCAAAGATGAGGAGATTAAGGAGAGATGGAAAGATTATTTTGATAAGCTATTTAATGATAGTCATGCTCAAGATCTTGGAGACTTCTCCATTCCTTTTCATGAGATAAATCGTGACTTCATGCGTAAGATTCAAAAGACAGAAATTGCAGAGGCTTTGAAGAAAATGAAATCAAGAAGGGCAGTTGGCCCAGATGGTATACCTATCGAGGCTTGGAAATGCTTGGGAGAGAAAGGTTTAGAATGGTTGACAAATCTTTTTAACTTGATTTGGCGAACAAATAAGATGCCTAATGAGTGGAGGAAGAGTACTTTGGTGCCTTTATATAAGAATAAGGGTGATATACAAGATTGCACAAACTATCGTGGTATAAAACTCATGAGTCATACTATGAAACTTTGGGAGAGGGTGATTGAGTCTAGGTTGAGGAAGGTTGTCATGATATCGGAGAATCAATTTGGTTTTATGCCTGGAAGATCAACTATGGAAGCTATACATCTTCTTAGACAACTTATTGAAAGATATAGAGAGAGGAACAAAGATTTGCATATGGTTTTTATTGATTTAGAGAAGGCATACGATAGAGTACCTAGGGACGTTCTCTGGTGGACAATGATGAAGAAAGGTGTTTCTCTCAAGTACATTAGTATAATTAAAGATATGTATGAAGGAGTAGTAACCAATGTCCGCACTTGTGGAGGGGTGACAACCAATTTTCCGATAACGGTTGGGTTACATCAAGGATCTGCTTTAAGCCCTTTCCTATTTGCGATAGTGATGGATGAGCTTACGAGATCAATTCAAGAAAATGTACCGTGGTGTATGTTGTTTGCTGATGATATTGTTTTGATTGATGAGTCTAGAGCTGGGGTTAATGCTAAGTTAGAATTATGGAGACAGACATTGGAAGCTAGAGGTTTTAAGTTGAGTAAGAGTAAGACTGAATATATGGAATGTCGGTTTAGTAAGCAACGAAGTAGTGATGGGAGTGTAGTGAAGCTTGGTGAGCAAGATATACCGGTGAATGACTATTTCAAATATTTGGGATCCATCATTCAAAAGTATGGAGAAATTGATGGAGATGTAAATCATAGGATAAAGGTTGGGTGGATGAAATGAAAAAGTGCTACTGGAGTGCTGTGCGATCGTAGAATGCCATTGCGGTTGAAGGGAAAGTTTTATAGGACGACTATTAGACCCGCTTTACTATATGGTACGGAATGTTGGGCTGCCAAGAGACATCATATTCAAAAAATGAGTGTAGCTGAGATGCGGATGCTTAGATGGATGTGTGGAAATACAATAAAAGATAAGATTCAGAACGAAGAGATACGTAAGAAGGTAGGTGTTGCACCCATTGAAAATAAGATGCGAGAGAATCGTTTACGGTGGTTTGGACATATTCGGCGAAGGCCTAATGATGCTCCAGTTAGAAGGTTGGAGAAATGGGAAAATATATTAGTTAAAAGAGGTCGGGGTAGGCCTAGGAAGACTTGGATGGAGATGATAGGAAAGGATATGAATGCTTTGAACCTCACCGAGGACATGGCGTTGGATAGAAATGATTGGAGGAAAAGGATTCATGTGGAAGACCCAAAATGAATTTCTTTTTTGGTTCATATCGCTGACCCCAATTGTTTTGGGATGAAGGCGTAGTTGTTGTTGTTGTATTAGACATGATCTACATGCTTGATTTTAGTTAGAAATTTGGAGGTTTTGTGATTTTTTTTTGTTTCAATTAGCTTATGTATGAAAATTATGAATGGTGTTTTCTAGGTTTGATGGTTTTATTTAGCTTTTTGCTAAATATCATTAAACATGAAGAATAAATACTTGATTTTGGTTAGAATTTAGAATTTTAGGGTTTTTTTACACATCTAGAAGGATATATTTGATACCATTAACAATGAATCAATTGTGAATCTTTCAAAATATGAAAAATTGACGAGGCCAATTAAACATGTTAATATATTTCAATTTTTTATTAGTTTAACTTTTGTTCATTGGATTAATGCTTTAATTTATTGTCTTTATGATGTTCCTCTTCATTTTGAGTGGGTTGAACTTTTTCTAACTATTTATAAAATATTTATGATATTTTTTGTAGACTTTTTGAAAGATTAACTAATTAATTGGCTATTTATTTGTAGAATGTTTGTGTTCCTTTCTCGTAACAAAGTGTACAACTTCTATTGCAAGAAGAATGTCATAGGGAGTTACAAGTTGAACTCAACATGAAAATAAATGTAGTTGCCATGGTTGAGGTTTTAAATCTAAAAAAAGAACATTTTAAGGGAAAAAGATTTCATGAATGCCCAAAATGTGATCATTGTGAGAAAATCGATCACACCGTTGCACGGTTATCTTTAAAGGCAAGCAAATGCAGCCCAAGTTCAAGTGGAGAATAATGCTTTAAACAATGTCGTTCAGCTTATCATAGAACAAGTTAACTCCTTTCTCTCGTCTCGACAGGTAAACAACAACCCATAGCCAACATGTCAACCATCTCTCAAACTCTTCTTTCCCTTCTTATTTTTGGATTCTCACCACAGGAGCATCATATCACGTGTTCTCTTTCTATTTTGTCATCCATCGAAAGTTCTAAATCTTCCAAACCCATGAAACTTTCAGATGAATCTTTTTCTCTGATCACTCATGTTGAAAAAGCCCTTGTTACCCCCAAACATTGAACTCACTAATGTTCCTTATATGCCATCCTTCAAGTTCAATTTAACTTTTGTCAATAAGCTTACTAAATCCATTAATTGTAATATTGTTTTCTTTTCTAATCATTGTGAAATTCAGGACCCTCACTAGAAGTGGAAGATTGAGGTGAGTAAGGTGCATGCAGGCTTATACAATCTTGACATGGATTCAAATAAGGTTGCTGCCATCATCATTGACCAATTTCCAATGTTTAATCTTTGGCATTGGAGGCTGGGTCACCCTTCCACTCAACGTCATAGAACTTTGTCTCAGATTAATGATTTAATTATTTTTAATAATTGTCATTATCAAGTCTGCTCACTCACTAAACAAACCTGCTTGCCTTTTCATTCCAGTGAATCTCGTTCGTCACATTCTTTTGAATTGGTACATTTTGATATTTGGGGGTGGGTATACAACACCATCCATCATCAGAAATAGTGGTTGATGACTATAGTCTAACCACTTGGGTTTTCTTCAAACCAAAGATCTCTTAAAAACCTTTGTTACGATGGTTAAAACCCAATTCCATTCACAAGTTTGATCAGACAATATATCCAATTTTGTTTTCTCATGATGTCTAATATTTTCTGCATAAAAATGAGATTTCACACCAGCACAGATTGTTGAGTACCAACACATGCACTTACTTGAGATTGCAAAAGAGACTTGCATTTTCAAGCTAACTTGCCTATCATTTTTTGAGGTGAATGCATTCTTACGGCATCGTATCTTATAAATTATTTTCTACTAGATTAAATTTCTTTATGATATTTTTTATGATTCTATACCAAAATATAAGCATTTGCATGTTTTTGGTGCTCATCATGGTTCCCCATCCCATTGATGACTTTACTTCTAGTCCAGTTGGTCAAAATGCAACTCCAAATCTCAATATTCAAAATCCGGTTCCAAACCAGTCTACAAATCAAAATGAAAATGGATCCGGTGAGAATCATGATGTTTGTGACAGCGCGTTGTGGTTTCCCCCCAACATCTTCTGTTGTTTGTGAGCAGTGAATGTTGCCAAAACGCTTGCCCAGGGATGAAGTTGGCAACCCCAACACCACAGTTCAATACCATCCACCCCAATGCTTTTGGCAAATCCATCGCCAGTATATTTTGGCAACCACTGGCAAAACCATGGTTTGGCAATACGTGTAAATGGTGTTTCCATCCCAATCCAATGCTCCCCCAGTAGAACCTCAAGCTTCGTTCTGTCATTTTGGAACCGTAGGATCTTCAATCTGTGGACTCCCAATAAAATGTTTTTGCGTATGTCATGATGATTGGAGGATGCAGGATTCGATTTGACACCAATTATATATATATAAACGGGACACGAGGATGCAACATTTTTTAATTTTTAATCAATAAAAAACTATTTTTAATATTTTAACATTAAAAAATGGTTTTTTATTGAAATAAAATTAAAATATAATAAAATATTAAAATAATGTCTTATGCATCCGTGTCCTAATGTCCAAGTGTGCACGCGCGTGTAGCCAAGGACAGCCAAAATGGCGTGTTCCTGTGACAGGCTTTTGCAATTCTAATAGTGAATGCCAAAGTTAATTTCTTCTTCTAAGCAATTACTACCAATTTTGGTCAATTCAAACAGTTTGATCTTTAACTGATGATTATGACCAAGAATATTATACCCGTTGAGCTTCAACGGTCATTGCTTAGACTTGCATGGTTGGTTCAAACAATTGGAATGTGGCAAGAAATTTGGAGTTAAGATGGGGGGAGCAATTCAGACTTGGCAGCAACTTCAGAAATTAGTCAGAAGTTTGATTCCTATGGATTGATTGAGCTATAGTCGCCATGCTCAATGGCGTAAAACCTTGAGGCTGCCGCCTGCCCAACAGGGAGTTTGCTGTTTTGACCTTGCAACAAGAAACACCTGGGTATCGAACTCCTCATATCCTTCAGCTTGAACATTTTAAGCTGACTCACTTAGCCAGTTATGCGAAGCCCTTGTGGGTGCAGGAATGAAATTTTAAATGAAAAATCACCCTACTACGCCAAAAATGATCATTTTTTCTAAATGCCCTGCAATTTTCAAAATCTGCCCAATGTCCTAATTCATAAATTTTAGCTTATAAAAGGATCTTTTTTTCCATCACACAAATGAATTTCCTCGAGTTATGTAAACTTCCTTCCAAAAATCCAAATATGCGAATTTCCTTCTACATATGTAAATTTTCTCTCAAATATGTAATTTTTTTCTCAAATATGAGAATACATGAATTTTCTCCTAAATATGCAATTTTCTTTCCAAATATGTGAATGTCCTCTTTCCTGTGCCATTTTTTTTTTTACAAAAGTTCTCACATGTGGGAGAACATTCTCAAAGAAGGTTTGTACATTTTGAGACTTTTGAAGCATTGCTAAAGATTTTTTTTTACCTTTAGCAGTGCTTTTGCAAATACATTATGACATTCACAACCATGAGTCACAAAGGTAACCAAAATATGCGAACTCTTTTTATTAAAATTGCATAAGGAGCAGAAATAAGAGGATGTTCACAAATGTGTGAGGACATTCGCGTGATTATTTAGTTAAAATAGGTGCACACATTTTGGAGACATTCACAACTCATAGTTGCGCATGTCCCCAAGAGGACATTTACAAATGTATGAAAGAAAATTTGCATATTTGGGAAAAAAATCACATATTTCAATATTTGGGAGGAGGTTTGCATATCGGGAGGAAATTTGTGTGTGCAAATGGTAAAAATGTTCTTTTAAAGTTAGAGATTTATGAATTTGGACATAAAGCAAAATTAAAAAATTATAGGGTATTTCAAAAAATGTGTCATTTTTATCATACATTACTGTTATTTTCTGAATTTTAAAGTGAACAACTCTTTGCACATGAAAATTGTAGGGACACTTACTCTTTTTTCAGAGATGGATAGCCTCAAAATTGGTACTATTCTTTGCAATCTAAGGTCAAGATTAATAGGCTTAGTATTCTCATTTTGTAATTTGGCTTCTATCATCAGGTCAATAGTGAATACTGACCTCAGCACCTCAGGAAAAAAAAAATACAACCAAGGATCCATAAATATAAAGATAAAAATGAAATAAAAAGTAAATATTAAAATAATAAAAATGGAAAAAATGTAACATACCTTGGGCCTAGGGCTAGGGCTGGTAAATGAGCCAACTGAGCTGAGTTTGGGCTATTTGGGCTCGGTTCGTTATGGGTACACTTCTGCTAAGGCTGCTCGTAAGCTTGTCACCAGTTGAACTGAGCTTAAGCTTGTTACAAGGTGAGATTTACAAGCCTATCATGAGCTATTGTATTTAAAAAAAAATGTTTTTATGAGGCTTGATTATATATATATGGGTTTATCTATGATTTTTTTATCAAAATAACTCTTGAGAACTTGAAAGGGAAAAAAGTTAGTAACACATATGCTTGTAGCCCCATAAGTTAAGGATGATATGGAAAAATCTCTTATCTTATCTTACTACTTCTTAAAGATGGAAGAGGGCCATTGGAGCGCCAAAATAATTGGCCTTAGAAACATTTTGAAAATTACATGAAAGTTTTTTGGGTCAAATGTTAATTTAAAAATTTGAAGATATTGTCATAATGCCACCATCAAGAGAGAGAGAGAGAGAGAGAGAGAGAGAGAGAGAGAGAGAGAGAGAGAGAGAGAGAGCATAATAAGTTTTTTCCTTAAATTTTATATGTATTTAATATATTTTTTGGATCTTATGATCACTGTCTTGATATGAGGGTTTTTTCTTTTTTCATTGCTCCGTCCGAGAGGATGGGCCTTTGATCTAGTACTTAATTAAATAAGTGGACTTCAAAAGCTTATCTCTTGAAAAAAACATCTTCTAGCAAGTTTTATGAAGGCTGCCTTTCAATCTCTAGCTATAAAAGTTTGGCTTGCCATTATAAAGATGAGAAAAAAACAATATTGAATGCAAAATATATTGCTTCTATTAAGGCAGAGATCTAGACATAGGCAAAGATCTAGACTCTAGAGCCTTCCAATGATAATGGTGTGAACCTTTCCAAAGATAATAAAGGAAAGAACAAATTCATAATAAAGAAAAATTATCAACCAACTAAGGGTAAATTTGAGAATCATCTAATGCATCTAGTAACTTCCTCTATTACTAAATTCTATCCGGTAAAAGAAGAAAATTGAGAGAGAGAAAAGAAAAATATTAATAGGAAAGAATCATGTAGCATATCAGCTACTAAGGAAACAAATTATATATATAAAGGCAACCTTGGTGAATGAAGCAAGCCAACAAGTGATTCTATCGTGGATGTAGGCCTAGCAGCTGAACCACATTAATATCTATTTTATTTCTTCTTTCCTTTTCTATTATTTTCATTTTTATGGTATTAGAGCAGGAGGTACAACAACTCGTCATGGCTACTATATCCTCTTCATCTGTGCTACCAAAGTTTTCATACCCTGCAACTCTCAATTTTGCAAATTTTGTTTCGATTAAATTATTTCATGTGAAATTATTTGTTATGGCACACACAGGTTCTCAGTCTCATTGAGAGCCAAGACCTACAAGGTTTTATCAATGGAGAGACGTGGATGCCTAAGTAATTCATGATATCAGGTGATGGTATTTCGGTTGAAAACCCTGACTATACTGCATGGTGAAAATCTGACAGGTTACTTTGTCGATGGATTATAGGAACCTTGTCAGAAGAGGTCCTCGAATTTTCCATAGGACTTAACACTGCAGCCCAAGTTTGGGCTGCACTTGAAGAAACCTTCACTCTAGATTCTTAAGAGCGTGAGTGAATTTTATTACAAAAATTGCAAATTCATCAAAAGAGGAACCAATATGTTAGTGAATACATCGGTACCTTCAAAGGCACATGCGATGAGTTCACAACCATTGGAAAGCCGGTGAATGATCGAACAAAGGTGTTACCTTGCTTAACGACCTTGGGCAAGAGTATAAAGCATTTGTGACTACAATGCGCAAACCTTCCATTCCCACTTTCAAAAAGTTGATTCCCCTTCTACAAAACCATCAAACCATGAAAAGTTTGCAAAGCCTTGAGAATAATAGTGCAACCCATTAAAATGTTGCATTTGTCACACAACGTCAGGGGAATACCAACTATCAGAGAGGTGGATATCAAAATCATTTTACGTATAAAGGTCGTGGGTTCACCTAGGTGAGACAACAATCATCCAGGTAGAATCAATCATACAGATCTAGTGCAAATCAAAATCTCAATCAGCAGGGTGCCAACTTTAAGCAGAACACTGGACAATAGAAAGACAAAGGGGCAGTTTGTCAATTTTTTTTTAAACCTAATCATACTGCTCTTAAATGTTATCACAGGTTCAATAAGATGTATTAGGCATGAGATATCCCACAGGCATTAGCGGCTATGGCCATTTCTAATAATCAGGATTATGGTTGGTTCCTTGACATTAGAGCTAGTTCACATATGATAGTTGACTCAGGTAAGCTTAAAAAACTCGCTAAATATTATGGTCTTGAAAAAATAATGGTGAAGAAAGGAGAAAAGTTGAAAATTATGCATATTGGTTTTACTACTTTGGATCTTGGAGAAAAAAATTAAAACTGGATAACGTTTTAGTTGTTACAAAGATCAAGTAAAATCTTATTTCCGTTAGTCAATTGACATCAGACCAACCCCTAACTTTTGAGTTCTTTAATGATCATTTTGTGATAAAGAACAAAGAGACTAGGATGAAGATAGCATCGGGTGTAGGCATAAAGATCTTTATGTTTTTGAGCCTTGGACAAATAAAGCTTTATTTTCTGCAAGGCAAAGCACAATTAATAATGAGGTTTGACACCAACACTTGGGACACCCAAATATGAATAATGTGAATCACTTGGTTAAAAATAAATTTATTGGCAGTAGTGGTTGTGAAAAACATAAATATTTGCTCTAGCTGTGCTATGGCAAAATCATCAAAATTGCCTTTTGATAGCTCAAATTCTATATGTGTCAAGCCTTTTGAAAAGATCCATTGTGATCTTTGGCGACCAACATCTGAATCATCTATTCATGATTTTAAATATTATGCAATTCTTGTGGACGATTGCACCAGATTCGTCTACTTTTATCCTTTAAGGTACAAATCTGATTTTGAGCATTGCTTTTATGAGTTTCATAAAATGATCACAAATAGCTTCCAGAAGCACATCAAGATTTTTCAATCGAATGGTGGAGGTGAGTTCATAAGTAACTCATTTCAAAAGTACTTGAGAGAACATGACATTCATCAAAGTCTTTCTTGTCCCCGAACTCTTGAGCAAAATGGTCGGGTGGAGAGAAAACACCGTAGTATAACTGAACTTGGTCTATCTATAATTTTTCATACTCACATTCCCAACAGGTATTGGGTAGAAGCTTTTCGAACAACTGTTTGGTTGATTAATAGGTTGCCAAGTATGGTTTTAAACATGATTTCACAATTTGAAAAGCTCTTTGGAAAGAAATCCGAATATTCTTATCTAAGATTTTTTGAGTCAATATGTTTTTCATGCTTGCAGGATCATGTGAAAAATAAGTTTGAACCACGAGCATTGCCATGCATTTTTATGGGATACAATGAGCATCACAGGGGTTATAGGTGTTTGCATGTCGAATCTGAGCATGTTTATATTAGTAGACATGTAATTTTTGATGAGAATGTTCTTCCTTTTCGAGAAAACATCTGAAGGGACATGGATAATAATGAAGTTACTTTTTCGAACTGGGTATCATTTCACAATGAGAAACAAAACAATTGACCGAATCAGATTAGTACTACAGAGCCTACCTGTGAAAGTGATCATTGAAATCGAACTTCTGAACAACTAAAAATGGGTGAACAACATGGGCACATTCAAGATGTACAAATTCAAGTTGAAGATAAACCTACTCAAACAGATTAGTTGAACCAACAGGAAGTCACCGCTAGTAGCATCTCAAATATACAACATGGTTATCCGATCCAAACACGACATCATCAAACCAAACCCAAAATATTTTTTTGGCTCAATGTGATGCCCCACTAGAACCAAAGAGTGTTAAATAAGCATTGAATCACCTTGGGTAGAATAATGCTATGAAGGAAGAAATGAATGCACTATACAACACCAACACATGGGAATTAGTGCCTAGGCCACCCAATGTCAACGTTGTTGGGTGTAAATGGATTTTTAGGACTAAGTTGAAAGACGATGGAACTTTAGAAAGACTCAAAGCTTGGTTACTTGCTAAGGTATTCAATCAACTTTCTGGAGTAGATTTTGTTGAAACTTTCTCCTCTGTCATAAAACCAACTACCATACGTATTCTGTTATCCATCGCTCTTGCAAATAAGTGGGATATTAAGCAATTGGATATTAAAAATGCATACCTTCATAGGTTCTTAGGCAAATCAGTATTCATGGAGTAACCTCCAGGGTTCAAAGATCCAACCAAACCATACTATGTGTGTAAACTTACACGTGCATTATACGAGCTCAAGCAGTCTACACAAGCCTGGTTTGACAGGTTACCACATTCTTACTCACCATGGGGTTCTATTGTAGTATGGCAGACTCCTCTTTGTTTATTTGCTGAGAAAATATGAGATGTGTATTTTTGCTTTTATACGTAAATGACATCATCATTACGAGAAGCAATACCATCTTTATTTATGAGATTATCAAAAAACTATATCAAGAATTTTTAATGAAGGATCTTGGATCTATTCATCATTTCCTTGGCATTCAAGTTCAACGCTTCAATGAAGGTTTATTCTTAAACCAGAGTAGATATGCTTATGACATATTGAATCGAGCAAAAATGATAGATTGTCGGCTCATTGCCACTCCTATAACAGACAAACCTCATCCTCCTCAAAATGATAAACCATTTGAAGACATCAAATTCTATTAAAGTATTATTGGAAGTTTGTAGTATTTAATTTTTACTAAACCAGACCTGTCTTTCAGCGTCAATTACGTCTGCCAATACATGCACGCCCCAACAAAGTTTCATTTCCAACCTGTTAAGAGGATTATGAGGTATATCAAGGGCACAATAGAGTATGAAATCTGATTATTATACAAAAATCCTCTTGTTTTGTATGGGTTCTCTGACACCAACTGGGTAGGATGCTCCATTACTCAGCGATCCACTACAGGGTACTGCATCTATCTCGAAGGCAACTGCATCTCATGAAGTGCAAAAAAACAACCAATAGTAGCTCGATCAAGCACAGAGAATATTGGTCCTTGGCTTTAACTACTATAGAAATCACATGGATCACTTACATTATACAGGATCTTGGAGTTTTTTCTACACAAGCTCCGATCATATATTGTGATAACATGTCAGCCTTACACATGACCATCAATCTCTTTTTCATAATCGGTTCAAACATATTGAGATTGACTATCACTTTGTACGAGAAAAGGTGGCTCAGGGTCAACTCATCACTCAGTTCATTCCTTTCAATCTACAAGTAGCATATAACTTTACCAAACCTCTCACAAAGAGCAATTTTCGAATACTAAGGCTCAAACTTGGACTTTGTTTAGCACCCCAACTAAGTTTGAAGGGGGGTATTAAGGTAGAGATCCAAACTCTAGAGTCTTCCAATGATAAGGTGTGAAGCTTTTCAAAATAACAAAGGAAATAACAAATTCATAATAAAGAAAGATTATCAACCAACCAAGGATAAATCTGAGAATCATCCAATGCATCTGGTAACTTTCTCTATTACTAAATCCTATACTGTAAAAGAGGAAAGTTGTGAGAGAGAATTTTATAAAAGAAAAAAGTTGTGGGAGAGAAAAGAAAAATATTAATAAGAAAGAATCATGAAACAACTACTAAGAAAAAAAATTACATATATATATACAAGGCAGACTTGGTGAGTGAAGCAAGTCAACAAGTGATTCTATCTTGGATGTAGGCTTAGCAGCTGAACCACATTAATATCTGTTTTATTTCTTCTTTCTCTTTCTATTGTTTTCATTTTTAGATTCAATGTCCTTGACCACCCCAATATGTGAGTGACATATTCTAGCAGATGCCAGAAATCATGTTGTTTCAAAGAAGATAAAACTATAGAATGAAAGGTCATAATATATATAAAACCCCAAGAAACCACACACTCCGTACCAAAACCTGGTTGCGCTAACTCAGCCTGCCATACCTATGGTCATCATGCCGGCAGCATAAAACTTTGATGCTAGGACCACTGCGCCTGGGACCTATGCTACGCATTGGCTTGCCCAGAGGGGTGACACCCATGAGAATTAAACCTTGACTAACCATTTAGCAGCAAGGCCCCACCCCACTACGCCACCCCCTTGGGGCCATAATCCATTTATACTTGAAATTGCTTTTTGTGTAAAATGCTTTTGGATCCATTACAATAAAAACCATTATAGCTTTCTAGATAAACGGAAGTTTACAGTCCTGTCTACGTCAATGAATTTCCCTAGCCATTTAACCGCATGGCTCACCAGATCTTTGGGATTTAATTGATCTCTCTGATGACAACATTTCTTTAAAGCTTCAACTCCTTTTACAGTATTGACATTTGCCAACAGGAAGGCACGATTATGAAATTCATTTTCTTAGACAGGCAAGCAGGGGTTAGGCAGACCCTACCCACCATATTCCAGGAAAATTCATGTGAAATAAATCACATCTCATTTGAAGAAGGAAACCGGTCAGTTGGGTTGTCCTTCCACACACGATCGTGGCTTAGGATTCATAATCTTGATAAATTGATGGGAGTGTAATTCTGCTATTTCCATACCCATCTTATATGACTAACCTTATGGTATTCTTAGAATTGCAAACCAAAATAAAAAAAAATGTTGTTTTGATTTACTTGCTTAGGACTGGTAGAATCTTTAACCATTTTTTCTTATGATGAGTAAAGCCTGCCTCCAACAACTTAAAGGTATAGATCTAAGCATTTGTAAGAATCAGAATATTATAATAAACACAAGTAAAAACAGGACTTAAATATGACCTTTCCGGTTGGCCCTGACAATGGACTGAAAACACCAAATGAGTCGGGCTGCGGGTTTTGAAAAGAGATGGTTAAGGTGTTAGAATTATTTTTGCAAATAATCAGGGTGAGAGTAGGGAATGGTGCAGTCACAAGTTTTTGGCGTGATGCCTGAATTGCGGAAATTCCATTAAGACTGAGGTTTTCATAATTGTTTCACATGTAGAGGCACGGGCGACACTGTTGGGCATCACTGGTCGGGCGCTAGGGGATGGCATCTAAGTGTTGGTCGTGGCTATGATGCGACCACAGTCCGACAAATGAGGTATTTGATGACCCTACTGAGTGGGGTGACAATCATGTATGGTACTGATAAACTTAGATGGGTACATGATAAAGACAATGTATATTCAGTTGCATCAGTTATGAGGTGCAAGGTTCGCCATCAATTTGGTTACCAAAGAAGAGTCTATGAGAAAAGGAGATACAGCCAAGGTTTTCTCTGTTTGTTTGACGATTGGTGTTGCATGGGAAAGTTAAAACATAATGTTTCTTGAAAGATCGGGGGTTCAGGTTAACGAGTAGGTGCAACCTATGCAGGAAGTCAGTCGAAAGTATTGAACATTTGTTTGTAAGATGCAGCTGGTTCGGAGAACTTCACACCAGATATTGGGGAAGAGCGATGTCATACCAGCATGCTGGCCCTGGGGGCCTGTTGCTCTCTCATCGACATCATGGTGAGAGGGTTTTTGAATGGAGACACTGGCTATTGATTACTTGACGAAAGGTATGGCTGCACAGAAACGAACTTGTATTTGAGGAGGGTGTTCCTAATTTGCAGACCATTCAAAACGGAACGTGTACGGAGATCTGAGAAGGGTCTTTTGCTGCAGTTCAGTTATAATTTCAGATTGTAATTTAACCCGATATATCTGCTGCTGGGTCCAAAAAACGGTTGGTTCTTTAGCCACCGATTGTACTATGTAATTTTAGCATAACAGCACTGTATCTTTGTCTATCTGTACATGTTAACAGGAAATAAAACATTTGCCACTTCTCTAAAAAACAAAGCAATGTGAACGAAGGTCTCTCTTTATATCTCCACTGGTCCAAGGTATATGTGGCTTTGAGTCATGTTTAGGTAATTGAGCCATGTCCAAGCATAGATTGTCGTGATGTGAATGAATCTATATTGCAATTGAGCCTCTGAAAAGGAAGACACGAGGGATCTGTTGCATATCCTTGCATTGCAGTCCCATACAGGCGGACCATGTGCAGATATCAGTTTGGCTTACTTGGAAAAGAGAGCATGATGGGAACAAGCTACGTGCACTTGAGAAGTATGGACCAACTTCACGAGTCACTTGATAAGTTTTGCTTCATGTGGTGATGTGTCATATCCCTTCACTTTCACTTTCTCTTTTGCTGTTTACTGCTTTACTTTAATCCAAATCCATGCGCAAAGAGGGATCCACACACAAAATAAAATCAAGAAACAAAAGTAAAAGCAAGTTAAAGCTGGTATACATGTGTCCCCCCTTTTTCTTTTTTTAAATTTTGGTTGCCATTTTTATGTATATAAAATGCATAAAAATTTATCCTTGTTTTCTTTGCTGTATCCCATGTCTCCCAAGTCTGTATCTATTACTCATCTCTTCTTTATTGTATGGCTTTGATGGGGAAAAATTGTAAATAAATTATTGTTAAAGATGATAATATATACGATGTGTACATGGAGCCTATAATGTATATTCATGTACATTGAAGTTTCCTTTATTATGACATTATCCCATAATGACCCGCACATGTGGGTCACCTAGAAGGGTACAACATGGGGCAGGAATCTCTATGTATTTTGTCCTTCTCCGCCCTCAATTTGCTGATTTTCTCCTCGCACCAATGCAACTGTTCTTCATTGATTTGTGCCATCTTCAACACCCTTAAAATCACTTTGACATCTATCAAAGCCAATAGAACTTCAAACTCTTCTCCTTTCTTCATCATTAATCTTCTTTTTAAACATTTACATCTTCTCTGCATCTCCTTCAATTCTTTCCTCTTCTGCAGAAACATCAGCAAAGTTTAACTCCACTTGATCACAGAACTATCACACACGTATACCAACCGGGGGCTCCGCTTGTTTGGTAGGAGTTTTTAGGGCAAGTCACCATGTGTTGGGACGTTGCAAGTTCAAAACCCAATAGTATGTTGTGTAACAGATGGGGTCTGCCTAACCCCAGCTTGCCTTCCAGAGAAAACTGTCGAACATGTAAACACTGGTTCACATTTATGCGCAACACACATACACATGCATGAGGAGGGATCCTAACATATCATAAGTGCATCTATTTGAGTGAGGCCGGCGTTCAAGTACTATGGGACCCATGCAATCATGACATGTGATCATCAATATGATATTGCCTATGACATTGCTGATGATTGGATATTTGGGTTCTTTCACACGCGTGCGTACACACATAGGGATGGCAGTGGGGGCGGGGGACAAGGTCTCCACCCCCGCCCCGCCTCAAGATCAGAACCTCCATCCCTGCCGGGGATGGTTTTGAACCTTCACCCCGCCTTCATCTCCGTTTCACGTCCTCCATCCCCAGTTCAAACGGGGATGAGGCGGGGCGGGGCTATTGCGGGGAAAAGTGGCGGGGACGGGGACGGGGTCAGGGCAGGGATTAGGCGGGGATCGTGGCGGGGGAAAGTGTACGTCCATCCCCGGACGGGGATGGATTTTAACCTTCGTCCCCGCCTCCATCCCCGGTCCAAACGGGGCGAGGTGGGGCGGGGCCCCGCTTTCCCCCGGTCCACTGCCATCCCTATACACACATGTATCCATGCACATGAGCAGATCAAGTGTTTGGGGGCCGAACACATATAATGTATATGACCCAACCACCGGATGCCACGACACAGACTGCCCACCACATTTAGAGAGGGGCTCCACGCCTCCGCCGTCCTCAAAAGGCCCCAACACTTACAATGCCTTCGGCCCGATCACAGGAACACTCCTCAAGTGCGCACATTTACACAGGCAGTACACACACACGCACTTTTTACCGAACACGGATCCCATCATTTGAAATAAGATGGGTTACATCCTATTTCAAATGATGTGATCCGTGTTCCTTCTTACCTTAAGGGCAGCTTTCCTTACAGCACGAATCCGCGAAGAGTACTCGGAACTAAGCATCCTCCTACACAATGTTCTGAAAATGATGCACTTATTATCTTTTTCTGCCTTGAGAAATTCCATGAAGGTTCTGATTGATTCTTGCATGAACTCAAGAAGTTCTACTGTCGATATCTTTGTCTCATCTCTGGCCTCTCCCTCCGTATTTTCTTCTAATTATTTTACAAGAAGCAAAACAAAGAGCGTTCAGATACCAGGACTTTTATTGTAAGAAAGGAATTGATTATCAGTGAGAGCTTTATCCCTCACTGACAAAAAGCCAACGGCTTCATATGCTAACACTCATAGCACAAAAGAATAGGACTAAAGATAAGAGCTTTTGACCTTCATTAACGAAATAGAATCGTGGGTACCTCGAATTTCTGGGACTTGAAGCAATTTAGGCCTAGAGATCCTCATTCTTGCATAAATCTCAGGCCTCCTACCATGTTCATAAGGTTCTATCTCAATAAATCTCTGCAACAAGACCTGAAATTGCTGAAACTGTTGAGCAACATGAGCATAATAGCCAGAATCCCCATCTTCCTTGCCTGTCTTCAGTTTCTCGAGATTCTTGTAGTTCCAATTGAGAGCTTCCCACGTCAAGCAAATCTGTGCAACATATGCGGCCTCGAGTTCTTGTTGTGGATTCCTTCCATTTTGCCAAAGCTTTTGTGTGTCTTCTAGGGCCCCTTTCAAGTTTATCATTATTCTCTTTGATATTGATCTTGGCAATGGATTTGTCATTCTGAAGGATTCTGAGATTTTTCGTTGTTTGGAAAAAGCCGTAAACACCCATGTTAGAACTTCTTTCCCAAAATAAAGGGGCCCAAGTTAAAAACATGTATCAAACTTTGGTACCATTTTATTAGAAGCAAACAATGAATTCATGACATATTTTTTAATTTAAACATTCGAGGAAAGAAAGCACAAGTTGTAATGGAGATTATAGCACAATTACAAAATAAATGAAAGTTTTATGGGAAAAGAAGGAAAACCTGCATATGTATTAGCCAGATGTTTAGATTAGTGGCATTCCAACAAATTAAGAGACCATGAATTCATGCTTGGCAATAATAAGTTTTCAAAAAAAAAAAATGATTGGCAGTATTAAAGTTGAATCATAGCAGAAGTCTTAATTAATATTGGCTTACAATTTACAAAGGAACACATGGAAGACATCATATCATATCAAGTTTCTTAATATAACTAACTAGAGAAGATTTACCTGTTTCTTGTAATTTTTGGGCATTAATTCTGTCAAAGAACAGCATCTCCTCATCATACTTTTTGATGAACAAGGAATCAGCAGAAGAAGAAGAGGAAGAATAGAGATCTTCCATTTCTGAATCCCTATAATTCGTGGAGCTTCTCCACTCCCACGAGCGCTTGGACGTCGTCTCTGCGGTAAACTGTACCATTGCCATGAAACCATCCTTCTTTTCTTCACCTCTCTCTCCCTCATCCTTCTTTTCTTCACCTCGCTCCCCATCATCCTTCACTTCAAGCTCCTCCTCGATTGGCAGTTTAGTTTCTTCATCTTCAGTGATTTTTGTCTCTCCACACGTTTCATCTTCACCACTCGGATTAGACTCTTGAGAGAGGGTAGAATCGGACCTGCAGATGACTTCATAGTCCTTAGTTAACTCACAAATCTCATTAACGGATTCTCTTCTTTCAGTTTTGTAAGGCAAGAACATGAGAGTTTCCCCATTGAGAACGTCTGCAACAAGAGAATCTTCTTCCTTAACTGGGCACTCTTCATTTGAGAGGTTCAAACTCTCATCTTGTGGTCGACTGATTTTTTCAAGAAACCTGCAAGAAAAATAAAGATCATCATGTGGGTACTTGAGATTCAGGAAGAATGTCACATAAGGCGTTTAGAGAAAAACCTTTTGAGGATGTTCTTAAAGAGAATTGATTGAAGGAAGTTGCAGATCAGAACTGAGAGATAGAAGAAGAAAGAAAGATGGAAAGTTTTGAAGAATGTTAAGAATATTGTTGGCATTCTTAATGGATGTGTTTATGGCTCATCACACGCCATTGCTGTTCAAGAGTTTGCTCAACTCCATGGCAGAGAGGCTCTATAAAGGTGTTATTGAGTGCCAATGCTGAAACAGTGACGGTGGAACACCCACTTGGTCATCTCTAGCTGGACCGTTGATGTCAATGGGTCGGACTTTATCTGACATCCAATCGCAATTCAGCTCCCATTAGTCGGATTCAGTAAAAGAAACGAGATCCAATTAATAATCAAATTCGGATTTGGTTTGGAATTCTTAACCAAATCTGGCGGATATCTAAATCCGATTACATGTATCCAATTGGATTCAATAATACCTTTTCTTCGTTCAAATCCAAACCTAAATCGAACTTGGATTATCCATTGATCTGATTACTTGAATCTGTTATAGGTCACAACCGACCCGAATGTGAACTATTTACATAGGAACGAATCCAACAGAGGATGTTCAAGCTTGGCTCATTCTTGTGGTGAGCTGAGTCGAGCCGAGCTTGAACTCATGACCAGTGTAATTTAAATGAGCTAAATAAATAAATAAATAATTGAATTTGGGCTCTAAATCTGCTGAGCTAGCTCAGACTGACTCATCTACAACAAAGTTCTAAAGTCTTTTACATTGTTTCAAAGTTGCAAGTAGTAGGATTTGAACTCTAAACAAGCAATTTATTGCTTACAATCCAAACACTTGAACAACATATACTATGCTATGATATATATATATATATATTATTGGTTATAAGCCTATACAAGTTGAGCCGAGCTGGTTTGGCTTGCTGAACTTATTTCACGAATTTGAGTGAGCTCTTTATGAGCCGAACGCAAGCCGAGATATGAGCAGCTTGTATTTTTTTCCCAGTTCTATATGAAACTGTATTTGATTACTAATCAGACTCAAGAGTACTTTTACATCTGAATCCTAATCTGAATCTGTGTTCGACCCAGAATTGGATAATCTGCAAGCCCAACTACATTTAAATGCATATCTGATTAACGAACATATATAGCCTATATAATCAGACCAGTTCAGCAGAAGAATTCTTCATCTCAGTCCAACTCAGAATTCAATTAACCTAGATCCGACTATATCCAACACGTTTACATCCCTTGCTTCTGTTTTTTTTTTATATTTTCATTGATTAGGGTTTTTTCTTTGATTTTCATTGATTAAGGCTTTTTCTTTAATTTTCATTAATTAGGAATTTGAATTCATTTGATTAGGGCTTTTCTTGTATTTGATTATTACTGTTTTTTTGTTCTTTGATTAGGGTTTGAATTAGTACTTTTTATTTAATTTTATGGTTTATGATAAACTTTCATAATTAGGTGTAATATGACATTGATTAAATTATTTATATTTAACAAATATCAATTCTTATTTTTTCTCAAATTACTCATATTTTAAATATTTTTAGTTTTTAGATCCAATCCAAGATCCATATCTAAGGCTAAAATCCATAATGAGCATGTTAAAACACTCATATGGTTGGGCAGATAGAGTTGTACTATCCAAAATAAAGTTATCCTACCCATTATCCGTGTGTTCATGCTGTTCACACACAACTTAAAAAAAAAGTTGGACACAATTAGCACAACTTTTTGTACAGTCTAAACAAACATTACCTTTAGTACAATTATTAAGGAACAAACAAAATATGAGTTCAGTCCGTTATGTTCTTCATTCTGTCTAACCTTGGACAAGACATCAAACAACCCAATTACGTGTATGCCCACTCCTCTCTGCGGGTTAAGAGACAGTGGTCTGGTTATGGTTGGACCAATCAGCCATCAGGCATCTTAGATTTTTACTGGATTTGGATTTGAGAATGCCTTACGAGATTGGACCATTTAAATGCTGGGATAACATAGGGCATGCTGGATCCAATTAAATAGGTATGGGTTGATGGGGTTACTGGATCTGCTCATTCACAGCTGCACATGTTTTCTAGAAGTTTCTTTTAAGAGAGTGGCTTCTATCAGGCCATTAGTATAAGTTTTCCATCTATAGTCAGGAGTGGGCAAGTCCCGATCCGGCCCAGTTTTTTGACGGACCTAACACCTAATTAATGGGCTGGGCAGGGCAGGGTCAAGCCTGGCCTATCAATAAGCCGGGCCGAAAAAGGAGTCAAAATCCTGCATGTAGGTTCGCCCTAGATGAGCTGTGCCAAGGGCCACCCATGAGCTCGCCCAATTTTTCGAAAAGGAAAACATGGACTTGGCCAGGCTGGCCTGACTGGTTTCTATTTATATACAGGCTGATAGGCTGGTTGACAGGCTATGGGTAGAGCTGAGAAACGCAACGAGCTGCTCGTGGCTTGGGTCATGATCCTATTATAACAAGCTCTCACTCGAACTCATGAAATAGGCTTGGCAAGCTAAACATAAACAACAATTGTTCAGCTCATGAGCTTGGTTAAACTCGTTAACTACTAATAAATATATTTTACATCAATTTTATATCGTAGAGTGTAGACAGTTTTCGCGTTTGACTTGCATGCAATAAGATTTTTTTTAAAGAAAATTTACAAGCAATAAGTGTAAGCATGGCTCAGTAGGTTTAGATTCCAAATTCATTTACGGTTTAAAAAATAAATCTTTTTGTAAATGAGCTGACTAAAACGCAACTCATTTAGCTTGAGCTGGGCTCAGCCCAAGATGGGAATGAACCGATCGGGTTGAACACCCTCTGTTCAGTTTGTTCAGCTTAATTACCAGCCCTATCTATGTATAATTTGGTAAGCCTGTGGCTCATCATCGGAGCTAAGCCAGGTTCAGGCAGCATTGAGTTTCAGAAAGCCAGCCTAGCTACAGTCCAAACTAGCTGCTGGCAGCCAGCCTGATTCCCACTACTAATCTCTGAGTTTTTTTTTTTATATTTACATGAAGAAACCACCCTCAAGAATAGAGACCTAGCCGTACTGGCTGTGCCTGCCATACTTACGGTCACTATCTTGGCAGTGTAAAACTATGTGAGATATGATTACCCCTTGCCCCCAGGCTCTATGAGTTCTTTTAACACCACAATTTTCTTGTGTGATTTGACATAAACTGCTAGAATGGCAATATAAACTAAACCAATTTGTGCCGTAAGAAGGCTGTCTCTTATTGCAACATGGAAGCTGAGTGTACTACTCTCCTGCGGGCAGGGAGGACCTCAAGGGTTTTACCAACTGAAGGCATGTCAATGTGTAGTATCTGATTAGAGGGCTTTCCCTTGGCCTTAAAAACAAAGAGGTTAATTATTGCAATTCAACTAATCCTAATTCCATCATTCTATTTAATCACCACCTTGACTTCCTCATCTTGAATAACAAAGAACCATGAAGAAATCAAGATCTTGCCTACTATTACACATCCCTGGTAAGCCAAACATTAATATATTTTGAAGCAAGGAATAGAAAAAAGTTTGAACATACAGAAAAGCAATTACGCGTGCATTGCTTTGTGGTGCATATAGTATGCAAGATTCCCTCTCCAAAAAAAACAAAAGAAAAAGAAAAAAAAGAAGAAGATGCAGTACCCAAGATTAAGTTAACAATGGGATTGATTCCTTAATTGTGTCAAAAGTATTATGGATTCATTAATTATAACTGCAAGTCTGGTGACAAATATGAACATTACCCTTTACTTTTCTGGGTCAAATTTGATGGTGTAAATTGCACTAGTGCAACCCTTTACACAATAAACATTTTCATAATCATTTTAGTTCAATCAATATGATGTAGGATGAAGTAGGGCCCGGGAAGATCATATCAATTATACTTTGATTTATTCTCCAAATCTATAGGCACTATCACGTGAAAGTCTTGGATTCTATACCACTTTGGATCTTACAGAGAGCATCACTCAGTCATCCTCCTGCCTCTTAGTCCTCAATCAACAAGTAATGAATTGATTCAAAAAGTCAAGTCGATGGTTAGAAGTTTTTTTTATTTACAGGAAGGAACCTTTCTCAGAATAAGAGAGACCTAACCGTGCTGGCTTTGCCTGCCGATCATTGTCCTCATGACAGCGTAAAACTCTGGAGGCGTACCCCTTGCCCAAGAGGGTTATAAGTTTGTTTTTCAATAATGTCGCATATTTAATGCTTAATCTTAAGCCAAAAGCACCTTAATTATTTATCACTAGCCACAATGAAAATGAATATTTGGTTACACACTCAAGTGATTTTCAGTCAAACCCAGGTCAAGTCCTTGCAAAAGGTTTTGCATATGAAATGATTAATAGCTTAGGACTTGACCTAGTTGGTGAAGGGATTTAAATCAATTTTTTTTCCGGCTAGGCGAAGGTAAACTACAATCACCCAAATGACCGACTGCATTTTCACAGGCTTACCATTGATTAAACCCTTGAGGTCTTCTTGCCCACTTAGAGAAAACCCACTTTCGACCTTGCGACGTCTTGTGTGGATTTCAAACTCATGACTTCCCTTCAACCTGTTCAAAGTTCCCCCTGCCAGATGAGCCGAATCCTTGTAGGAAGATATCTGAATCTTGGCTTGCCACTCCTTAGCGTACATAGGTTAATCATTTTTTTGCAGAAAGACCAAGAATTCACAATGCCCATATCTTGAGCGAAAAGCTGTCTTGGCCACATCCTCTTCCTAGATTTTCAACTGGTGATACCCAAAACATAGATCCAACTTGAAAAAATAAGCTGCCCCTTGGAGTTGATCGAATAAGTTGTCTATCTTTGACAATGGATACTTGTTATTTGTTGTCACTGTATTCAATTTTCTGTAGGCGATGCACATACACAATGACCCATCATTCTTTTTTATGAACAAAATCAGTGTGCCTCAAGGTGACACTGATGGTCAAATAAATCCCATATCCAATAACTCCTGCAGCTGATTTTTGAGTTTCATGAGCTCTGCAGGTCCCATTCTATATGGTGGAATAGAGATGGGTGCCGTGTCAGGAGCTAGATCTATCTGGAATTCGACTTCCATATTGGGTGGAAGTCCTGAAAGTTTTTCAGGAAAAACATCCACGAATTCTCACATAATCTTTACCTCTATGATTGAGAGTTTATCATCGATTTTGGTCTTCATATAAGCTAAATATCCAATACAACCCTTTTGTAGGTAATGGTTGGCTTGAAAACATGAAATAATTGTCGACTTTATAAGTTTTCTAACACCTTGAAAGGTGAAAATTGGTGTTTTGGGGTGTTGAAAACTGATACTTTTTCTTCAATAATTGATCATCACATGATGGTTAGATAATTAATCCATGCCCAAGATAACGTCTACTCCCTTAAAGTCCAATATCAGGAGGTCTACCGGTAATAGACGTTCTTTGTCTTGTACTATGCATCCTTTCTACACAATCGGTCTTTCCCATTGGTCTATCTACTTGATATTTTATATCTAGAAGTGTAGGTGAAAAAGGTAATAATGTTGCAAAAGTAGGAATAGTGAAGCTATGTGTAGCATCCGAGTCAAAAAGAACATGTGCACTAACACCAGTCAGAAGTGTACCTTCCACCATGTTTGGTAATTAGCCAACACTTCCTGCAAAGTTGCCGCATAAACTCGACCTAAAGTAATTAGTTTCTCTATGGGTTTTGTTCCGTCTCTCTGCACTGGCTGAGGGTACTTCATCACGATGTATCTCATCTGTCCGCAATTGTAGGACTTGATATTCTTTTCATCACAGTGGCCTTTATGCTTGAAGCCGTAAGTCCTACAATTATTGTTGCCCTTGGAAGGTGACCTTTGGTATTGAGGCTTGTTGACTTCTAGTTGTTCAAGCTTCTTTCCCTTCTACTTACCGTTGCTTCTCTCATTGCTTTCCTTCTGCGCCTTAAAAAAATTGCCATTGCCTTACCTCTTTTTGAAGAAACCACGAGACGATGAACTGGATTGTCCTTGTTAGACTTGCTTGGGTTTCTCCTCTGTCTTCGGCTTTGTTGTTCGAGCATCTCAAGACTCGTAACGAGATGCCATCTCCACCAATCTAACGAACTTTTAAATTTACAATGGTCGCACCATTATCAAAATCTCAGGCTTTAGTCTGCGCTCATAGAGCTTGCATTTTTATTTTTCTTTAGAGACTAAAGCCTTAGTGAATTTGAACAATGAATTGAACTTGACAGTGTAGGCCGCCATACTCATGCTTCCTTGTTTCACCTTTCTAAATTCTTCTTCTTTCTCTATTCTCTCGATCCCGGGGAAGAATTGTTTATAAAACTTATTCCTGAAAGTAATCCAGAAACAAACTCTCCACTTTCCAGGACATCTCTGATGGATCACCACCAGTACTCAGCATCACTCACTAAATTGGATGTTTCGACTCAAGCCTTCTGGTCCTCTAGGCACTGTATCACATTGAGTGCCTTCTCTGCTTGCATTATCCACTTTTTGACCGCCTCTCCTCCAGGAGTTTCGTCAAAGGTAGACACTCTTATGTTCTTGAACTTTTCAACCCAATAATTGCTTCTTGATGTTACCTGGTTTTGATTTTGTTGCAATAAATTTTTTAACAACTCGTACAAAATTCTCTCCATGGTATAGCCAGGAGGCACACCACTACCCACCATAGCATGCTCCTATCGAAGTGAAGCTCGTGAAGATCCTCCACCTTCTGCTCCTATACTCTTTGGAGGCATACTACCTGATGCTTGTAGAGACACAAGACCACTGAAGCTTGTAGTACCCCTTCTTGCAAAACCCTTGTTTGCTTGCGTTGCCTAAGAAGAACCTACTCGATTCCTGCTTGCATGAGAGCCCTTCGATTGGTATGATGTACCCTGACGAGTTCTCATACTGTAACATTAGTAGAGTGTATTATTGAATAGTTATATTTTCTTACTCATTCATATTTATGCAAGTTGACACATTGATCACACCATATTTTTTGTTTATTAAAAAAAATATCTTTACAACTTTTCATGGGTTCTTTCGTAATACAACCCATGACTTATTATGAACAACTAGGCCACAACGACCATTATGACTAACAAGACACTAGACCAACATCATAAAATCTCCTAAGGTGTAGGGGTACTTGGGGTGTAAGTGGGGTCCTCTTCGTCTTCAGAGTTTGAAGGAACCCTAGCCGATGCTGGTGCTACCGTGTTGCTAAAAACACATATGTATGTATGCTTATTCATATGTCCTCTACCTCTCCTAGGTAAGGTAGCGACATTCCTCAAAGTGGTTGCAAGAATCTTCTTGCTTGATCTTCTTTTGAGACGGCAGTGCTTTTGTTTTGTTGCACTACTGTCCTCCTAACACCCTAGTGATAGAATATTTTGGATTTCTCCTGACTTCTTCTCTCGCTACTAGTAGGTATAGTGTTGCTCGGCCCTGTCTCGTAGTGATCGTAGCGAGTCTTACTGCAACTCGAAAAATACACTACTGCTCCTCTACCTTCACGGTTTGCCAATGATCCTCTCTTGATGTGCCTATAAGAAGGACATTCCTGTAACCCTGGCGATCTCCCAACGTGTGGTTGGGGTTTTGCTACCACTTCTTTTTTGACATTGTGCTCCCAATCATTGATTATGACCATAACTGAAGCTGAGGGAGGAATGAGAGGTGTCATACTCCTAATTAAGTTAGTAGCAAGCATCTCATGTGGTAAAACACTATCAAAGATCAATGGCGACCCTTTCAAAATTATCATCTTGAAAATCTTTCACAAGTGTCCTAGCATGCACTCCTGATATGATGCGTACAACTGAAACTATGCAAGCTATAATTGCTGATAAAAAGGCCTGCACTTAACTATGCAAAATATACAAATCATTTTTTTTTTCAACTATTCATCGAAATATGAATGGATATCTTTTTTTTGAAAGAAAAATATGAATATGAATGGATATCGAGTCATAGACAAGATGCGTTATGGACAGCTCATCGCTATGTCTAGAATTTGGTTTTGTATTTTGTTGAGTTGGAGAATTTTTTCGCTCTCAATAATAGATTAAGATTTAGATCATTACACTATGCTAAGGGTTGCACAACCAGTAAGGTGCAGCATGGTACTTGTTTTGCAGACAAGCATGACGAATGACATATATAGACAGAATCTGCCTTGGGCATGTCTAAAATCTAATCCAACTCACTGGAAAATAACATAGCCCCAAATTTTAAGTTGAAGCATGAAAACGTGGTTACCTAGATCAAGTTACGTTCATCTGTAATGGGATTCCTATTGATCACGAAGAGAGGGTAATGGGAGAAGCATTGAATTTTGGTTTGAACCATGGGGTTCATTTTTCTTTGATTCGCTTGCTAGAAGGTGCATTTGATACAAGTACATATAGAAGGCTTAGGAGTGCCCATATTTTAGATATGCTTGATAGGTCAAAACAAGTAAAAATTTTCTGGCTATCTCTTCTATGCAAGTTCTTAGGATTGGTGCCACAACAAACATGCAATCCCACAAAAGAATAGTTTAGCTTCAAAGAGGCGTGGAACATCATAAGAAAGGGGGCATTTTTTGTCAGCAAGTTAATTTGGTGAACCAGTCATGTCCCTAGAGTATGTCACTTAGAGACTAGTGGTGGATCAGCGAGCGAGGCATGGTTGTATGTTCGCAGCCGAACACCCTTATGAGTGTTCTCCCTTTTAACAGCAGGGTCAGTACACTGGGCCTTACCCGCTCATGAGGGCTTCGTTTTCCTGGTGAGGAGAGAATGTGGTTTGTCACCTGACATGATATGGCTATGGTTCGAAACCCAAAGGTATACTCCCAAGTGGGCAAGGCGGACCTCAAGGGTTTTTACCAACCAGAGGCCTGCTAATAAGCAGTTGGTTATGAAACAGTTTCCCCTTGGCCTAGTTAAGAAAAAAAGAAAGGAGAGTCTCGAATCCACTTGTTCATAACATGCCCCAGTTGCGAAGTCTTTTTTGGAAACCAGCTGCTGTGAGTAATTCTGGCGACACAAAATTGCACAAGCAGATGTATATGGCTGAAGCACTGGAACGATGGGGCAGCTTGAAATTCAAAGACAAAAAAAACTTATCGAGTTGGCTGGTGGCCATTCAAGTGGTCATCAAACAGTCATGAGATATCAAGAATTGAAGAATTTGCAAGAGCAATTGCTAATGGCACAATCCTTTTATACTATGTATTCTTAATGTAGTAAGAGGGCAAGTGCCAGAGTTACCAGAAGCTTCTTAGTTAGGTGGGAAGTTCGCTTCCCAAAAACTCACTTTGGAAGCGCGATACTCCTATCTTCAGAAACTTGATGGGAATCTCGATTCTCCTATGCTTCTCCTGTTCTTTTCTCACATTTCATCTATTCTTTTTATATGCTTTCTCACTCTATTTCATATTTTTATGTGTTTACTCTCATGCTTCTCACTCGCTTTTATATGTTTTTTCTAAATTGACAATCATCATTTTTTAGATTTTGTTAAAAATTTAATTATTACACAAAAAAATCATGAAATTTAAGAATAATCACTTTTATTTTAGTTTTTATTTTTGTTGCATTTCAATTCTTATGTTGTTTTTTTATTCATCATTTCCCATTTCCTATACATTTTAAAATGCATCGCTTTAAAATGCATCGCTTCCCGCTTTCGCTTCCTGGTTTGGCAACCTTGCCAAGTGCTGAAAATGTTGCATCACAGAATTAAAATTCTTTTCAAAGAAATAAACAAGCAACTCAGTATCAAATACATGTTCCTCATACAAATAGGGTCTCCGCTAGTTTGGTAGGAGCTATTAATGCACCCCACCTTATGTTGGGACGTTGCAAGTTCAAAACTCAATGGTATGTTGTATAACTGCTGGGGTTCTGCCTAGCCCCAGCTTGCCTATCAAAAAAAAAAAAAAACTTGGTTATGGTGGTATAAATAGATAAACATAATTCAAAACTAATCTGCTTAATTGATTTCAAATCTGATGTGGATACACGCATTCAGATCTTATTTTAAAGGTTTGTTATCCGACAAACTGTTAATTTGGATGGATGAGCTCTCCACGTTTCTTTTGTTTGGAATGTTAAAGTCTTCTCCTCAAACAATGTATTTTCATTGTATATGGCATTGTTGGCTGTTAGCTAGTATTATAAATCAGTAGCAGATTGTCAGTTTATTAATGGGAAATGAACTATTAGTGTGCTACCAAAGCCGGTTGTTTTTCTTTGTTTAATGCTCAAAAGTGGGAGATTATGTTTTAAAGTTGGACTAAGAGGACCAAAGCGCGTAGAATTTGTGGGCTCATCTGTTTCATGAATGGAAGATACTGAGTCAAGTTGGATTTTGTGGGTTTGTCTTCTTGTTTCCACGTTTCTGCCAAAATCCAGAAAACTTTTTTGGTGTTTGGTATTTCTCCCCACTTTCCTCCCTGTTTCTTGTAGGTCCCTGTTCATTTTATTAGACAAAAGTTAAAAAAGGCAAAATATCGGCAGTCAAAAAACTAGGGAGATTTTGAAAATTTTCATAAATCTCACATTTTTTTGGCAAAATCTTGGCAATAAAAAATAAACTGAAAAATATAAAAATATATATTTTTATAATAAAGTATAAATAAAATACATTTAAAAATAAAAATCTCGGGGTTTTCATGATAAATATTTGTCATGCTTTGAAAATCTCGAGAGAAATTGCTGTTTTAAACTTTCAAGCAATTTCTCGCGATATTTGTCACAGAGACAGGCACTACCCAAAATGTGACTGTAAGTATGTCCGGCAGAGCCAGCGTGGCTAGGTCTAGCTCATTACACTGTAGGTGCAGGAACAACAACTCAATCAACAACCGTAGGGACGAGGTCTTCGCTCCCTCTATCTCACCACCAAAGTGATTTTGAATAATTTAAGGAAAGGGAAAAGATGGAATTTTAATTTTAAAGAATTTGATAGAACTGGGTGATATGAAAATAACTCCGACTGTCATCCCACACCGTGTATAGATCTTACATTATTTAATAATAAATCGGTAGGGGTCTGCCTAATCTCAGTTTGCCTATAAAAAGAAAAAATGATGACTGTAAATATATGAAACTCTTTCGACTCAAAAGAACACGGTTTTCCTTTGAAAGCACGACTATAAGGGTCAATCTCTACTAAATCAATAAGGGTCAATCTCTACCAAATCAACCATGTTTTGTATTTTTTGTATTTTTTTTTTACAGAATGCATTAGAAAGGCAGCAACCTGTCACAAATAGCTATTAAAGAGCGGCACATCTTTGAATTGATGATGAACTCAACAGGTCAGAATCTGACCTGCCAAATCACGGTAGATAAATGCCCTAATTAACGTCCTTGTTATGCAAACCACAACCAAGAGCCAAGCAAACTACAAGAGAAAAGAGGAGCAAAAATCTACTAGCAAGATCTGAGAAAATAAAATATAAAGGCGAGATATAGAGCCATTACAGGTGACTCTTTTTCAATGAGAAAAATTTTTGCTGTTATTGATTAAGCAATAACGGCAAGATTTTTGTCCTCTCTAATTGATAGGTAATAGCATGAACATAAATATCTTATCGTGATTACTCTACTACGGTCATGAATCTCACCGCTATTAGCTTCATCAATAATGACGAGCTAGATATCTCTAGAATGCCTTACCCCTGCACACATCTCATCATTAAAGACATGTATAATAGTGAAATTCTCTAGCCATTAGATATTGCCGTTAAAACACTTTAATGACTATAATTAACGATCAAAAGATCTCACTGTTATAGGGTTTTGCTCTATAACAATGAAAATTATGTTGTCATTATAGAGTGACGTCTATAAAAAAGACCCGACATACCCTTTGTATATTTATCTCTTTTTCTCTTTGTGATCTCTCTCTCTTTGCTACGTTAGGGGTTGTGTAACCCTTCACGCTCTCAGTGTTAGAGACTCTTTCTCACCCTCTAAGAATTCTCAAACCACCTTCACTAGCACCGACCCTCACTCTTTGTCCACCACTGTCGTCAACGCCGCCCCTCGCTCTTCGACCACCTCTATTGCAGGCTCCCATTGTTTATGGGCCAAACTCTCCCTCTCTCAGCCATCAGCCACCCCACTGCCTCTCTGCCCACCTCCATCGCCTCTCTTTGCCTCTCCAACCGCCTCCATCGCACATCGATGCCAAACCCTCTTTCTCTGGCTACCACCGCCACTTGTGCCAAGCCTCTCCCTCTAATCACCACCAATGCTTCCCCTCTCCCTCTCTAGCCACCTCCATAAGAGGAAATCTCTGGATCACTTGAGCTCTCTCTCTCTCTCTCTCTTTGCAGGATCACAATTTTCTTCATTGTGATTCCATCCAGATTTGTTGTGTTACTTTTTTGAGCTATTTTGTTATCCTGGTTGTCGATGGATTCATATGGAATGCAAAAGCTACAAATAGGGATAGGTTTGGTTGATCCCCTTTCCTATTGAATTGGACTTGTAATCAAACTTTGTCGATTTCAAGTTGCTGGTATCGAATTAAGAGAACCCCATTTTATTTCATTTTTTGTTGGTTTCTCTATTTAATTTGGTTCTCTGGTTTGATGTTACTTTTTTAGCGTTGGTGAGTGAATTCATTTCATTGATCATGTTTGTAATCCTTTTTGGTTATATGTACTGGTGATTCTTTGGTTCTTTATTTTATGGTTGTTTTCTTTCTTTTCTTTTTGACACTTAGCTTCTTGCTCGTTAAGTCATTTTATGATTATAAATTGCATAAGCATACAATTGTGGATTTCAAGTTGTGTTTGGTGTTGATCTTCAAAGTTTGAAGAATTTTATGTGATTTCTTAAGTAGAGTTTTTTTTTTCTTTTTCTAGTTAGGTTTATGCAAGATTTATGAGTTTTTTCCTTTGATAAGCATTTTGAATTTGGAGTTATGTTACTTTAGTTTTTGTTTTGACATTCTATTGTTTGAATGCATGCTAAATCCAAAATTTGATTTTAGATAGGGTTAAGGTTTTAATAATACATGTTTATTTATGCTTTGATTTTAGGATTTTTTTATACAAGCATTGTATCATGTATGTGCATGCGAAATATATTTGTAACAAGCTTCTCTTGTTGAATACAGTGGGGTTGTCATCTATAAATATGGATTAATCGTGGATACATAATCATGACAGAAGTGTATCAACATGTTTCACCCATCATAATAGGTACATGCGTAAGGATGAATACTTTACATGTGTCAACATGTCTCACCCATCATGCCAGAAGAATCCCTTTATTTTAGCTTCTCAAGCTACGCATATCAAGAGTTTGATTGTAGAGGGGTTTATTTATTATTTCACCATATAATCAATGAAGATTCAATGTCCTTACACCACAAGAAAAATGTCAATTAGCGACGGATATTAGCAAAGGATTTTTTCTGTCGCAACTTTGCGACGGATGTAGCAACAAAAACTTATCCGTCGCTAAGATTTATAATATTGATGGATGTAGTGACAGAAAACCTTTCATCACTACATCCGTCGCTACGTAGCGACAACCCATTTTGTCGCAACACGCGACGATTAGCGACGAATGGTTTTCCATCGCGACTTAGCGGCGACGTTAGCGATGAAAATATTCTGTCGCTAAGGGGTCATATAAATTTACGATAGAGTTGTGATGGAATTAAGCCGTCGCTAAATCCATCGCTAATTTTCGCGTAAATACCTAATCAGCGCTCCTTTTCCTCTTTCCTGTTTCGTCTCTCCCGCCTGGCCGATGCAACCCTCCGCCGTCCGCCGCCATCCTTCGCCGCCTGGCACACTCCCCGGCCCACCGACCGCAGCCCGTCGCTCCCTGGCCCATCGCCCCCGGTCTGCCGCCCTCGTTTCGCCCGGCCCGTCTTTCCTCGTTCCGCCACCCGACGCACTCCCCGGCCCGCCGGCCACCGCCCGTCGCCCCCCTCCCGCCGTAGGTAAATCCTAGTTTTTTTTTACCTGCGGCAGGGGGGCGCCTGCCCTGTGTTTTGTTTTTTCCGACAGAGGGTCGACCCCCCTGCCACATTTTGTTTTTTCCGGCAGGGGGTCGACCCCCTGCCGTGTTTTGTTTTTTTCGACAGGGGGTCGACCCCCCTGCCTTGTTGTTTAATTATTCGGGCAGGGGGTCGCTCCCCTGCTTTTTCGGCACGGGGTCACTCTCCTGCCACTCATTTTTTTCCCGATAGGGGGTCAACCCCCTGCCTCGTTGCCACTTTTTTTTTCGGCAGGGGGGGCGACCCCTGCATGTTTTTTTTTTCCCGGCAGGGGGTCGCCCCCATGCCTCATTTTTTTATTCGGGCAGGGGGTCACCCCCTGCCTCTTTTTTTTTTCCGGCAGGGGGGGCGACCCCTGCCTCGTTTGTTTTTTCCGGCAGGGGTCGCCCCCCTTGTCGTTTTTTTATTCGGGCATGGGGTCGCCCCCTGTCGTTTTTTTATTCGGGCAGGGGGTCGCCCCCCTGCTTTTCCGGCAAGGAGGCGACCTTGCCTCATTTTTTTTATCCGACAGGGAGTGACTTCATTTTAACACAATGTCTCTTACAGATTTCTTAACAGAACCCTCTTGTGCCCCGCCACCCGTATTAAGTGACAAAAATAATGTAAATCGGGTAAATACCCATGGTGAGTAAGTGATGCAAGCACATCGCATGTTATTTAATTTATTGGATGCAACACTTTACTGTTTACACACTCACTTAGTTGTTGATATCTAGGACTGCTTTGTTGGAGTTTGGAGATCATGCTTAGCATGATTTTAATGTATGAGAATAAAAGTGTTCTTATTTTTGGAGTACGAATTCTATGTCAGGCATGATAGTAGTTAGCGAGATATTGAAGTATGTTTGCTGTAGGTACATGTTTGACATTTTTTTGATATGAATGATTTCCATGTATTACAATGTTTGATGTGATTGTATCCATGCTTGCATGTAGTTACTTTCAATTTAATTATGACTTCCATGTAAAATTGTATAATGAAAGTATGTGTCAAATTAATGTATCGTGTTATGAATAGTTTGCACATGAAAATATTAAGTTATCAACGCATGCATCATAATTCTTGTAATTGTATGACATCATATATTGCATGATAAATTTGATATATTCTTCATCATAGCATTCTGATGGTTCTCTTTTAACTGGTTAGGATACTATTCATAACATCATACGACAAAATGACTGCAAACCGTGAATGAATATATCATAGGATAGTTGTCAATGAGTTATCGCATGAATATATGGATGGTGTTGAAAGTTTTATTGAATTTGCAACGACAAGTATCAGTACAGTGGATCCCACAGGTTGGATTAAGAGTCCCTGCAAGATTTGTAAGAATAATCAATTTGTAGAACCTCATGGCGTTAGACATCACCTATATAAGAAGGGTTTTGTGAGTGATTATCAGAATTGAACATTTCATGAAGAAGAATCTAGAAATAATTTTGATGCACGAGTGAATGTGGTGCACGTTAATCCATATATGGATTTGATATTTGATGCCGCAGGAACAAAACTCGGTTATGCTATGGGTCCTAGTGATGTAAGAACTGCCGTAGATGAAAAATCACCAAACGATGCAACTAGTAGATTTTATAATTTACTTAAAGATGCTGATGAGCCACTTTGAAACAGTTGCGAGAGTCACACTATCTTGTCTGCAGTTCTTCAACTAATGAATTTAAAGTCCGAGTATAATTTGAGTCAATCATGTTTTGACCGTTTGTGCATGATTGTGAAGAGTATGTTGCCCAAAGATGAGAAATTGTCACAAAATTTCTATCGTGCGAAAGTTATGGTCAACACTCTAGGTATGGGGTATAAAAAGATAGATGCTTATCTAAATCACTGCATGTTGTATTTTAAGAATCAAGAAAATAACATATCATGCCCGTCATGTAGGCATCCTTGGTTCAAGCCAAAGATAAGAGGCAATGGTAGCATGAGATCAAAAGAAGTTTCATACAAGTCGCTTCGCTACTTTCCTATCACTCCTAGATTGCAATGATTGTATATGTCTTCAAGGACAACTAAACACATGAGATGACATGCAAATAAAGTTCGACATGATGAAGACAATATCACACATCCTATTGATGCGGAAGCTTGGAAGCACTTTGATCGTACTCATCAGAACTTCGCAATGGAAGTGAGAAATGTTAGACTCGGTCTATGTACATATGAATTTAATCCATTTGGGGGTAGATCAACTTCATACTCATGCTGACCAATATTTGTAACTCCATACAACCTTCTACCAAGCTTGTGTATAAAGCATCCAAATTTTTTCTTGTCTCTATTGATCCCTGGTCCGACCTCACCTGGCCAAAATCTTGATGTATATTTAAGGCCATTGATTAATGAACTAAAACTACTATGGGATGACGGTGTTACCACGTATGATGCCCACAAAAACAAAATTTCAAAATGAAGGCCACTGTTCTATGGACAATCAGTGACTTCCCTGCATATGGTATGTTATCTGGTTGGAGCACACATGACAGGTTGACATGTTTGTACTGCATGGAGGATACAAAAACTTTTAGATTGATATATGGAAGAAAGCCTTACCGGTTTGAGTGTCATCATCGATTTTTACCCAGCGACCATCCGTTATGATGACAAAAGAATGCGTTTCGAGCAGGCACAATTGAAATGGAAGGTCCACCCACAAGATTGTCTGCATAGAGATTTTAAAAAGATTGTGATACTTTTCAGATGTATTAACAGATGCCCGTAGTCCGACACCCTTTCTTGGATTTGGGAAGGATCACAATTGGATAAAGAAATCTATTTTTTGGGAACTACCATATTGGTCGACCCTATTGATACAACATAATTTGAATATGATGCATGTGGAGAAAAATGTGTTTGATAATGTGTTCAATACAGTAATAAATGTTAAAGGAAAAACAAAGGATAATCTGAAGGCCCGTATGAATTTAAAAGTAATATGTAAAATACCAAAATTGAAACTCAAAGAGTATAATGACAAAGTACTGAAACCAAAGGCAAGGTACGTGCTTGGACCTGATCAAATAAAGCAGGTATGTCAATAGTTGAGGCAGTTGATATTTTTAGATGCATATGTCTCTAACATTGTTCGGGCTGTGAAGATTGACGATGGTCAGTTATATGAGTTGAAGAGTCATGATTGTCATATCTTTATGCAACGATTGATACTCCTAGCATTTCATGATATATTAGACAAACCTATATGGGGAGTATTGTCTGAGTTGAGTGAATTTTTTAGAACATTATGCACATCGAAGTCGTAGTATCTGATGTAAAGAATCTCGAGAACTCTGTCATCACTACTGTTTGCCTGCTAAAAAAGATTTTTCTGCCAGCATTTTTTGATGTTATGGAACATTTGATCATACATTTGCCATATAAACTAAGGGTTGGTGGTCCTGTGCAATATCGGTGGATGTACCCATTTGAAAGGTATATATTTTCTTATATTTGTCTCTTCAATGACAGATATTTCAAATTTGAAATGTATATTTTTGACAAATGCATGTTTGACCTCAAAAAAAAGGATCGTAATAAAGCAAGAGTAGAAGACTCTATTTATGAGGCATACACTTTATAAGAGATTTCAAATTTCTCATCTATGTACTTTGAACCTCATATTTCAACACATTACATATGCCCGCCTTGTAACGATGATGGAGAACAAGTAACTGTAGCTAACAAACTGTGGATATTTCAATCACTTGGGCATGCATTTGGTAGTTGTCGATTAAGACTCTTGGCAGATCGAGAGCAAGACGCAACACACATCTATATTCTTTTTAATTGCTCAGCGATCGACCCATACATCGAGTAAGTATATGTAGCCGCAACACAATTCTAAATCCTTTTATGTGTTATACGCGCATACATGGTCCGATAATATAAATATTTGTGGTTTGCAGACGATTTGATATTGAGTTGCGAAGAGAAGTTTCACATCTTACTGATGCAGAAGTACAAAAAGAGCGTGAAACTAAGTTTGTGGAGTGGTTGAAATAGTTGGTAAAGACGCTCACATAAATTGTGTACTTGTAAACAAAACTAAGTTACTTAATTGGTCGTGATCACAATCATTGTTTATTTTTGTGTGTAGGTCCGTCATGGTGATGTGAATTATTATAATGTTTTGAATATATTATTGCAATACTTGATGTGAATGATTTGAATAATTTGAATGTATAGAAATGTAATGCAATGATTTGAATGTTTTGAATGTATTATTGCAATACTTGATTTGAATGATTTGAATGTTTTGAATATATTATTGCAATACCTGATGTGAATGATTTGAATGTATTATTGCAATACTTGATGAGAATGATTTGAATGTATTGCAATACTTGATTTGAATTATTTGAATGTATTGAAATATTTGATGTGAATGATTTGAAACAATTTGAATGTATTGCATGACATTTTTTATTTGTTAGAATATGGTTCGTGGAGGTTATAGTGGTCATTCATCCAGTGGTAGCTAGACTCGGCCTTCATCTTCACGGGCTCCTTTGATAGGTATATCATTTAACTAATTGGATACTTGATTAGTTGAAATATACATTCTGAGAATTTTTAACGTATTTTTTTACAGATGATGTTTTGCCTGTACATGACCCACCTACACCAGTTGATCATACAAGTCAGGAGCCAACACAAGATGCAGAGTCTTCTCAGTCTAACACAAGAAGACTCATTCAAATAGTGTATATTGATAATCGACCGTAAGTATTTTGTTTTCACTTATTGCATATCTTATAAATATTGTATATTGATATTTACTGTGTACCAATTCATGTGTAGCACGGGGTTCGAGCCACAAGAAGTAGTACACGAAATTAAGAATTCACTACTTCAACATCTACCAGGACCGATCGCGCAATGAAAAGAG
This sequence comes from Nuphar pumila, assembly GCF_984573655.1. NCBI lineage: Eukaryota > Viridiplantae > Streptophyta > Magnoliopsida > Nymphaeales > Nymphaeaceae > Nuphar > Nuphar pumila. The sequence goes on from NC_143255.1 coordinate 38,371,872, forward strand.
TATTCAAAAGAGCTGATAGACATATTGTGGTCCTCATTCACGGTATAGAGTTGCTTGTCATAGTTAATGTGTTTCATATTTAGTTTTTTGTTATAGTCATGTCTATTAACTTTCTGAAAATATTTGTAGGCTTCGAATTGCTTCGCGAATATGGTGGAGGAACATGATACAAGGAAGGTATGGCAGAAGGTAACTGTCTATCAATTTGAGGACATGTTGCACAATATGAAGACTGCAACAAGAAAAGCATCTGGCAGGATAGATGATCCACTGTAGTGGAAGGGCCATGGACCTCCTACTATCAGGTCAGATGTTTGGGATGCAATGTGCGACAAGTGGGCTGGGGATGCATTTCGAAACCGCCCAGTGAAGGCTGCACAAAATCGAGCGAAAATGCCCGAAGCCCATATACACACAGGTGGATCTAGGACTTTTGGGAGCCACCAGAAGAAAATGGTAACTCATCAATATATATATATTGTCAATTTTATAAGTATTGTTGCAAACCTGTTAACTAAATCTTTTGTCATTTCACTTCGTAAGAAACAGAAAAAGGAGGCATTGTGCCATACAAGGATGTGTTTGTTGAAATACATAAACGTAAGACCACGAGAGATTTCGTATCAGAGAAGGCAAGAGCGACAATAATATGTATTTGTTTTATTAATAAACATTGTAATAGACAAGTTACTATGAATTACGTTATCATAAATATTATAATTCTTAATTCATATTCTAATCATTACATTGTAGGAGTCATACGAGCAACAAATGATACAATAATATGACAATGACTCCACTCAACATCCGCCTTTTGATCCTGCAGCATGGGTGACTGCAACCGGTGAATCCAAAAAGGGTCGTGTGTTCGAGTTTGGGAGTAACATGAACACCACAGCAGTCGTTGCCTCCTACAGCCCGGACCCATAGATTTCTCCCACCAGCATCAACTCTCAACATCCTAATGACCCTGCTATGTCTTGGGATGGTGTCTGTCAGCGTCTTGAGGACAAAATGCAGTAGTTTTTAAATGAAGTCATTCCCAACATTGTCTGTAATAAGTTGTGCAACTTTTTTAAGGACAAAGGAACTTCGTCTGCATTCAACATGAGCTCTGTTGCCCGTCAGGTATAAAGTTTTTTTACTGCCTTAGAACACATATGAGCATGATAGAATCACGTATGAAGTTTTTTTATTGCTTTATAACACATATGAGCATGATAGAATCATGTATAAAGTTATTTTATTGCCTTAGAACACATATTAGTATGATAGAATCACATATAAAGTTTTTTTACTGCCTTAGAACACATATGAGCATGATAGAATCACATATGAAGTTTTTTTACTGCCTTAGAACACATATGAGCATGATAGAATCACATATGAAGTTTTTTTACTGCTTTAGAACACATATAAGCACAATAGAATCACATATAAAGTTTTTTTACTGCCTTAGAACATATATAAGCATGATAGAATCACGTATGAAGTTTTTTTACTGCCTTAGAACACATGTGCATGATAGAATCACGTATGAAGTTTTTTTACTGCTTTATAACACATATGAGCATGATAGAATCACATATAAATTTTTTTACTGCCTTAGAACACATATGAGCATAATAGAATCACGTATGAAGTTTTTTTACTGTTTTATAACACATATGAGCATTATAGAATCACATATAAAGTTTTTTTACTGCTTTATAACACATATGAGCATGATAGAATCATGTATAAAGTTTTCTTACTACTTTAGAACACATATGAGCACGATAGAATCACATATAAAGTTTTTTTACTGCCTTAGAACACATATAAGCATGATAGAATCATGTATGAAGTTTTTTTACTACCTTAGAACATATATGAGCATGATAGAATCAAATATAAAGTTTTTTTACTGCCTTAGAACACATATGAGAATGATAGAATCACATATGAAGTTTTTTTACTACCTTAGAACACATATGAGCATGATAGAATCACGTATGAAGTTTTTTTACTGCTTTCGAACACATATGAGCACGATAGAATCACATATAAAGTTTTTTTACTGCCTTAGAATACATATGAGCATGATAGAATCATGTATGAAGGTTTTTTACTGCATTAGAACACATATGAGCATGATAGAATCACATATGAACTTTTTTTACTGCTTTATAACACATATGAGCATAATAGAATCACATATAAAGTTTTTTTACTGCCTTAGAACACATATGAGCATGATAGAATCACGTATAAAGTTTTTTTTACTGCTTTTGAACACATATGAGCATGATAGAATCACATATAAAGTTTTTTTGCTGCCTTAGAACACATATGAGTATGGTAGAATCACATATACAACTTTTTAACTGTCTTAGAGCATATATGAGCATGATAGAATCACATATATAGTTTTTTTACTGCCTTTGAACACATATGAGCATAATAGAATCACATATAAAGTTTTTTTACTGCTTTATAACACATATGAGCATGATAGAATCATGTATAAAGTTTTTTTACTGCCTTAGAACACATATGGGCATGATAGAATCACATATAGAGTATAATTTATTTTAGTATATTTTGTTTATCAATACTGACATTTCTTTTTTCATGTAAGTTATTGTCGATAATCAGCGTAATGAAGCTAAAGGGACAGATCGAAACACTGAACAAGAGGACACACAAAATCTTGACGATGATTAGATTTATGTGTTGAATTTGTTCTACCTTCTTTTTGTTTAAAAAATGTAAATGTTGAATTATGAATAATTAGAACTTGCAAATTTTATAGTGGATCGATTAATTGTTTCAATTTCCTTTTATATGTATTTTGACGTGTACTTTATTTTTTATTCATAGGAAATATAAATTGTACAGGAAATATAAATTGTATCACGAGAAAATTTTTCTCGATATTTAATTTTCAAATATATATATTTTTAATTTTTTCCTGTTTTTGTGACGGATTAGCGACAGATATATCTGTCGCTAATTACTATAGACGTTGAATTTAGTGACGGATTAGCGACGACTAGAAATTCATCGCAAAACCAAACCTCCGCAGAGTAATAACGACCTTGCGATGGATTTTGGCATTCGTTAATCCATCACAAGTTAGCGACGAAACAGGCCACATATATATTCCGTCGCTAATTAGCGTCAAAAGATTTGTGATGAAAGCTATCCGTCGCTAATCCGACATTAATCCGTCGCTAAACTGTTTAGCGACAAATTAGCATCGGATTAGCGACAGATTTAGGTCATCGCTAATCCACAGATTTCTTGTAGTGTTACACCGAGTTGATTTAGAGAATGATTAATAAATATTTTGATGTGAAGGATAGTAATGTATATTAACCTAGATAGTAAATATTCTTGAATGTTAACCTAAATTATATTTTATATTAAAAGAGTTTTGATAGTGAATATTCTTGTATGTTAACCTAAATAGTAAATATTCTTGTATGATTAAATTATGTAGTGTAGTCTGATATAATATTGTTTGCATAAAATTAATAGATGTGAGACATATTCACAACAAAGACATGGGTGTTTTTCCTCTCTCAAAATCGGTTCACCACCCGCCAACCAATGTGAACATCTAGACGGAATCAACTTTATATCACAGGTGGGTAATACTTCAAGGGAAGAAAAGGTGCCCCCTACATAATATACATCACTGCAACTACAAAGCAGTTCACGACAACCTTAGGTAAATATTACAGTAATTCGTTAGTATAATTAACAATTTATTACTGTCATTCCTATTAATATTTGTTTATTACTATAAATTAACAACTGTAGAAATTTTTAGTGCAAACGTGGGAAGAACAAGTACGTAAACCACCACAAGCAAAAAAAATGTAATGAAAGACTTCAGTAACTATCAAGCTTGGGACGCAAGGAGACATGGGCGAGGGTTCTTCCACATTCTATAAGAGACTTTCATGCATCATCACAAAGTGGGCTATACTCACTCACAACTTGTGGATGAAGGTCCTAAACAACGAGAAAATGGTGTTGCGTGAGGCAATTTATGTAAGTATATCGCCTAAGTATATTTTGATAAACATATTAATCAATAAAAAAAGTGTTACTAACTATATTTTGATATTCTAGTGTCGGACTAGTTTGATTTAAAAAAAAATGTACTTGAACATCATGTGTTCATGGAGAAATAGCTTGCACTATCATACTCAAGGGTTCAAGAAAGTTTCCATAAGTATTACCAAAAGTTTGAAAACCATGATATAGCAAAATAACATTCTTATGAGGGATGTGACTCTGGAGTGCAAAAACTGATTTACAAGTTTTTCACTAAAGACTATTGGATATATATTTAAAAGTAAATAAATATTAAAAATTTTAGAATTTTGTTTACTAAGATCTTTCTTTGGTTAACAGTGGGTGTTGAAGAAAAAATTGATGAATAGAGCAAAACAGACGGTACTACATACCAGTGTATCATCTTCGTACGTCTAGAGGTATCTTATGAGGGTAAGTTTTTTATTTTCTAAATTTATTTTTATATATAATATAGTGCTAAATATGTTTGATCTAATAAATTCTTAATTTAATATTTACAGATTGAAATAGATAGGTAGAAACCAACGGCGAGTGCATTCTATAAAGAGATGCACACTCTTTCAGATCGCAAGATATTCATCTGTAGTGAAGCAGAAAACATCGTTGTAACTCACACTTTTTAGTATCATATTCATTCATTCTATTTTGTACATTATCGTTAGTTACTGATAATCAATTATTAACATATAGACAAAAGTGCAATCTGTGGTGATTGAAAGTTCAATATCTTCTTCACAAGGAAGCTCGTTGATGACACTGCGAGACATCTTTGGCAAGGTCCTTGAGGAGCGATACGAACATGTGAGGAGAATGAGTATATTTATCATTCCATCCAAACCATCTTTTTACAGCTAGATCCAAGTTTCAAAGTTTTCTTCTCAACTAGATGCGACACAAATTGAGTTCCAACAATTAAGATAATAACAAAGGATAGACCGAGAAGAACGAGAGTGAGAAAGAGTAGAAAGAGAGCGAGAAAGAGAAGCAACTAAGAAGTTCAGAATGGAGATGCAAGTTCAGAACTGAGACACCAAACCCCATGCATGTCCCACCCAAAGGCATTGAAGAAAAAGATGAGCCTCATTTTCTTCCTCTTTCTTGCAAAGTATGCACCTACTTGGCATATGGAAGCCCAATTTTTTTAACCGGTTTTGCGTTAATAGCTAGTCTAAGAATGATATCCGCTCCGGGAGGTGCTTTTTTGTACCATACATTCTTGAAATCATCAATACGATGTGTGTTCCCCCACATTCCTCATAGAAAACTTATCAACTGAATTCCATTGGAGCGTATCTTTAACCCCCATTTGCCAAGTGTGTTCTCCAACCTCTATCATGACCAAGGGGAAGCCTCACTCGGACATTGCGAAGTTGCATATTTAGGCTGATGTTAGTATCAATGATATCACTAATGTGTATCGCTCGAAGATCACTATATAAAATATTTTTAGAATTGGTAGGCAGTTATAGAAAAAGGGGACTTTCTCCATCCAAGGATCAAAACCATAATTTTGTTTCTCTTCCTCCCCTGAATGATCCCTCGAATCCCTTCCAACAAAACCATTGCCCCAATCCGGACACCCCTCCACCCATGAGATACTAGCTGGGATTTCTTAAGAACCCACATAGATTTCTTATACAAGTATATAGATTTAACTAATGAAATCCAATGACTATTTTCATTTTGGCAGATCCTCTATGCAAGCTTGGATAATGCTGCTTCGTTGTACTCTTTCAGATTCTTTATCTCAAATCCTCCTCTAATTTGGGCTTACATCCCAACTAAGAAGGTGAGTGTGCCTATGGGTCTCATCATCATGCCAAAGGAAGTTGTGTAAGATTTTACAACTTATCTAATAAAGAGGGAAAGAGCTTAGCAGTGAGTTGATTAAAACAATTCTAGCATCTATAGCCAGGAGCTTTCCATGCCATGATTTCAACTTTGCTGCACCAACTTCTCATACATGCCCTTCTTTAATGTTTCCTTAAACATGGGAGGACCCAGGTATGTTACGAGAGATTTTTCACCTTCCATCCACTACGCTATTGAATCTTTGAAATCCTAGCTTGGGGGAGATTGAAGGGGGTGAAAATAGTTTTCTCCTTGATTACTTGGACACCCGACTGCTTCTCAAAATTACCCATCAATGATAGAAAGTTTTTAATCAAGTTTTTTTGGTCTTACAGAAAGAATAAAGCACCATCTACATAAAAACTGTGTTGACATCTAAAATCTTTTACCTTCACTTGAGTTAGGCAACCTTTCTTTTCATAACTAACAAAAAGAAATAGGGTGACATGGGGTATCCTTGTCTGGGCCCTACCACTGGGAAGAGGTTACAAGTTTTCCCATTGTTGATAACTGCAAAGAGAGAGGTCAACATACATTGCATGATGAGGTCAATCCATTTATCTTCAAAATCAAACCCATGTAAGGTGTTCTCAAGGAAGTTTCACCCTATTCGATTGTAGGCTTTAGCCAAGTCTGTTTTGAACGCGATACATTTCTTCTTTCCATTCATCATAGAATCTACCACTTCATGGACGAGAAGAATGTTGTCTTGTATCGATCTATACTTCAAAAAGCCATTTGATTACCACTGATTATATGTTTCAACACCCCTCTTATTCTGTCAACCTTAATATTTGCAATTACTTAGTACACAAAAATGACATAAACTGATTGGCCTGAACTGGCTAAACTTGTTGGCCCCCCTCTACTTTAGGAATCAAAACTATGTTGGTGTGGTTAATGCGCTTAAGCATTTTCCTTTTCTTGAAAAAAATCCATGACTGCCTTACAAAGATCCATTCCCGCTATGGTGGGAAAGAAAACACCTGAGAAGCCACCGAGGCCAGGAGCGCTATCCGGGTTCAACTTGATGAATCTCCTCCACCCTCATCTCTGCATTCATTTGAGCATTTTTCTCCATAGAAACTTTTGGTTAGTTGACTATTTCACGAAAGAACCGTGTGTTCCAATCTTCCTCCTTAAGCCATTTCCATCTTGACTTCTACTTTCACAACTCTTCATCCATTTGGTATAGGACTTGGAGCTCATCACGCATGTATATATCTCCTTTAGGATGTTCCCTTCATTGCCGGCCTCTAGTTCCTTTTTGAAGGTATCCAGATCCTCGATACATATGGCTTTAATTTTAGAGGGAATATATCCAATATATTCCTTATTCCATTTTTTGAGACCTTCCCTCAATGCTGCGAGCTTAGCTACCAAGCCACTAACTCATTTCTCCCAGCAATCTTTCACAGTAGAGTCAGTCTTTTTGCATATCCTTCTAGTGACTTTTTGTTCAATCTCTATTTGTTGGCCCCACATCTGATGTTGTGTGGATATATACTACTTAAATGGAGGAACTTTCCCCACTGTTTGGGTAAAACATGTTTCTAATGGGGCCTATTGCAACCTTGACTCAAGTCTATCTGACCCAATAGCATGTATGTGGACCCAGCATGAGTCCAACAAGGATCAGACGAGGCTAGTTGATGGGTCACCCACTATGTTTAGAGGCCCATAACCTTGTTGCAAATGTCTGTATCAAGACATTCATTTTTTCGTTTGGGTAGCCAAGAAAAGATGGTAGATTTGTATCTACAATTAGTTGGTAGCATCCGTTGGTGCAAAACCATGGATCTCTCCTTTCCACTAGAGAGTACATCCAGCTTCCGCCTTTTACTAGAAAACATGTGCAATGAGTTTTGTCATGCAAACCATGGACAAACATGAAGCAGACCACAAAGTCTCGACCCACCCTTCGCTAACTGAAGAAGCAAAGTAGGTCACAAGTTTGAAACTCACACGGGCTATCCTTTGCCACAAGGTCAAAGCTAAGCGTATTCCCTATTGGGTAGGGGGAGCTCAAAGATTTTTAACCAACCGGAGGCCAAACAGAGACAAAGAACAGAAGGGCACTTCACAAACAACCTGACTAGGAGTAAAGTCCCCTGTTCCTATCAGGGGTTTGGGACTCTCTGGCAATAAGGTTTGACCTCAACGGACAGTGGTTGGCCAATCACGTCCTGCTGTCCGAATGGATCTGTTCTGCACACAAAGGACGGAGGCATCGGTCTATTCAACTGCCCACTTGTGCAACTTGAGGCGAGTGTCCATGCCAACTGGATTCCTGCCATTGTTTCAATTTGGAAGGGTCGCAGTCAATGTGTGCCCCAGCAAAACTAAATTGATGGGAGTGAACTTAATGAATTTTTTATTTGGTAATAATAAAAACACAGCTAAAACCATAGGTTCAAGTATATAGCATATGATCACAGTTCCCTGGGTTTCGACGCGAGTACTGCTCGTCTTTCTTGTCCAAGGTCTCTTGGATGCCATCCATCATCAAGATGAATGGCACCCAAAATTTGTCAAAAAAGAATGCCCCCCCCCCCCACTTAGATGGGTCCCACAAATATTTTGGATGCCATTCACTTTCTAGATGAACGGCATCAGTGGTAGGAAAAAGTGCAGCTGAGGTTCGTTAAAAACAAGGAGTTTTTGATGGTTTCTGGGTGCCCTTCATTTTGATGATGGACGGTAACCAAGGTACCTTGAACAGTTTTCTGCCCAAGGTCTCTTGGATCAGATCTGCTCCTCTAAAAACCCACAGTTTTCAGATCTCAGATCTGAAACCCTCTGTTTCATAGGAGGTTGAATTTGTTGCGGTGCCAAAGCTTTGATTGATTTGTGGTTTAGATCCTTGGCATTCAAATGCACTTAAAGGTCTGCCCTTAAAGGGGGTCTCATCAATAAGGACGCTAATTGGTTGGAGTTGGTCGTAAAACGGATTTCAAATCTGGTATTCAGAAACAATACTGGATCCAAATTCCGATATGAACTGGATGTAGTGGACAGGATTGGATTTTATCTGTTAATGCTGGATCTGGAAGGGGGGATTATAAAGAAAAACAATGGTTTTACACTAAAAAACAGAGAACAAATGGGATTATATGTGAATCTGAACATAAATCCAGCAAAAAAACAAAACAATTTGGATCCTAATTAAAGAATCAAATCACATAAATTTGAATCCAGTTCCATTGCACATTTTGTGCTTATTCAATTAACATCCGAGAACACTTGATCAGATTCATGTTGAGAGCCTCTTGATCTGATTTTTATGTAGAAAATGCAGCAGCTAAGACTGGGTTATGCCCCATCCTTGAGTCATTTGTAGGGATGCTAATGTGTTGAATCTAGGATGGAGGTTTGGCAATTTTTGACTATTCCGATCTGATGTGGATCCACTTCCAACATATTTATCTGCTTTGGATCCGGCCCGTTTGCATCCCTAGCTATTTGACCAGTTTTAAGTACAGATCTCAACCAGGGATAGAGCCGGTCATGCATCCCAAACAGTTTCTAATATGGGTCGGATCCGGCTCAGATCCGACTCAATTGCATCCGTAGAGTCTGTCTAAGTCTTACTCATAATTAGGGGTGCCAATGGGTGGTTTAGCCACTAAAATGTGTGGGTCCAAACCCAGATCCAATAAGTGATGCAGGTTTTGAATCTGGATTTGGGACTGACCAGATTTTTTTTATAGAAAACATACCTGGATCCGATAAGAATTACATAAACCAGACATGGTCCATACCCAATAAAATAATATATATTTGTTTAAGTTTTTTAAAATTGAAAATTGCGGATCTTAATATCGGGGCAAACTCAGGTTTGGTATAAATTTTGATAAACCATACCCGACCCATTTAATAATAGGATTTTATGTATGTCCCATTGGATTGTTAATTGATGAACCCCATTTCTTTGTAACCAAACCCTGAGAATATAGGATCCGGTAGGGGTTGGAGATTGGGCCATACTTGCTTCGTTGGCAGCCTTACTTTGTGGATGACGTGGGTCCCACAGGGGCCCCGCCTCTCCCCGTTTGGACCGGGGATGGAGGCGGGGATGGACGTGCACTTTTCCCCACCACGCCCCGTCCCCGCCACCAGGGGCGTACTCCCCCAAACAGTTATTTTTTTTTTAAAAGCCCAGTTCTAGCCCTGCCCCGATTCCATATGAAATAGATTTTTATTCATTTTTTAGCCCAACCCTGACTGCAGCAAATAGTTTGATTTGTCCATATGAAATAGATTTTTATTAATAATTGTAGCCATTTTTATTTTATCTCAAAAAAAAAATTTTTTGGGGCGCTGCCCCCGAACCCCCGACTATCACACAAATAATTTTTTTTTTTGCTACACCCCTGTTTGCCCCCCCCTCACATGAAGCCTAGCTACACCCCTGCCCGCCACGATCCCCACCTCAAACACTTTTCCCCGCAATATCCCCGCCCCACCTCATCCCAGTTTGAACCGAGGATGGAGGACATGAAACAGGGATAAAGGTGGGGGTGGAGGATAAAATCTTGAGGCGGGGTGAGGGTGGAGACCTTGTTCCCCACCCCACTGCCATCCCTAGGGAAACATGTCACTAGGGGTGGGCATCGGTAGGGTTCTCAACGAGCTGGGGTTTGAAGAGAAGCCCATGACCCGGCCCTTGGATCAACGGGCCAATGTGAAGCGGTCTGGGTTCGGCCGGGCTCAAACCCATTTATTTTTCATTATTTTTCTACAGCATGAAAACTTAATTCTTAATTAGTGTAACTAATTAGGTAAATAATAATAATAATCAATAAATAGCAAGTTTTCATGCAACTAATTAGATAAATAGTAATAGTTATCCAAGTTATTATGTAAGAATTGATTTTAAAAAATTTTAAATTATTAAAAAAAAAATAACTTAAGCCAATCTAACCGGTCCGATAGCCCATAGGCTGGCCTGAGTCCTGTCCATATATGTAACGGGCCGAGTTTTAGACTGATACTTAATGGGCGCAAACCTAAAATCATGGCTCAAGCCCCGCCCATGACGGGCTGGGTCGGCCAGTTTCCCACCCCTACATGGCACGGTTGGGAGACAAGGGAAGGTGCGCGTCTTTTCCCCAATTCCAACTCCGTCAAATCTTTTTTGAACTTCTCCACAGCACCGAATCCAAACTCTAGGGTCCATGAATCGGGCTGCGGGCCCCACTTGTAAATATGACCATCCCGCCCATCATGAATGATATTGATTTAAGAGCAATCCCCTCCAAACCCCAAAGTCCAAACTATATGGTATCACTCCCAAAGGAGTTTTTGTTTCCAAACCGAGATAATTGTCCCTTTCATAACGCTGTCTTTCTCATCAGAAAAATATAAAAATCATAGCAAAACCAGCTACAGAAACCACCAACCCCCCCCAACTTGGGTCTCCCAAACTTTCCCAAGTTGTAGGATCGCGGGCCCGGCATGCTTTTTCCCATGAGAAAAATCTAAAAGAAAGAAAGAAAGGAGAGATCAGTTTTAATAAATGGTGGGCTTGTGGAAACGGGGGAAAGTCATGGGCGGTATCGCTGCCCACCAAATTCCACCGATTCCCTGACCATACAAAAACTCGGAAAACATTTTCTCTTTTTTTTTTTTTTTCTTTTGCTTTGTTCTACTTCAGTTGCTGTGGAGAGGAAGAAAGGACAGAGCGATCATGCACCGAACGTTGTGGTGGGGCCCAATTAAGAATCTAATTATTTTGTAAAACTACTATTCAGATTTTTTTTTTCATTGTCCCCCCTTACAAATTTGGCCAATTTTCTCGGACCCCTTTTTTAGTTTGGAGAGTGATTAGTCAAGCCCTTGTTTTGGTTTTTTTTTTTTTCATTCTTGTTGCAAAGGTCGTCAGGGAGCGTTTGATACACGATACGCACGGACGGGACAACGAGAGCTGCGCAGGATGCAGCACGTCCTGGTGAGTACCGGAAAATTTCTGTGCATTCTGTTCGTACGGCATTTGTCCACTGTGTCAAACACGACTAGTTTTGGAGCAGGTGTGTAGGAGCAAAGACGAGAGTGGGTATAAAAATGGTAGGTGGGAATTGAGTTATACCAAACTGTTCGCTCGTGAAGATGTGATTCAAAATGGGGAGATTATTTCACTCCCGTCTCTACTCTTATCTTCCAGATTCGGGTGTCCCAAATACCACTCTGATGTGTGATTCATTGAATCCCCATCTTTTTTTACATTGAAAAATTACCTACCCCATAAAATAATATCTTTTGACATTGAAATCAAATCTTTTCACTTTTTTTATTGATTAAAAATTTAAAAAGTTAAATATATACCGGGTAAGTAACTACATCGACCAGCCACCCCGTAAAATAATATACTTTTAACTTTTTTACATTGAAAAATTACAGATCTAATTGGCATGGGTCAGGCATGAAATTTCACAAACCATACCCACCGGCTCCATATGTTAATCGGGGCCCTTTGAGCTTGACCTCGGTTGTTATTAAATCCTTTTGTTTGTCACCAAACCATGACTCTATAGGGTTTGGTACAAGTCGGATCCGGGTCAAACCCAATAGATTGACATCCCTAGTATCCAGGAGCGAAATTAGGTCTTTCTGGGTAATGCACGAGCTAAGTTTCACCCGACTCGATCTTGAATCAGGCCCAGAAACTAAACCTAAACAAGAACCGGCTGGCTCAGGTTCAGCTCTACTAGGTAGACAGTTCATTTCGAACACAGATGAGTCAATGGGTCGGGGCGACGGCCGTCCGTTTGGTTTGATTATAAAATCCGGAAAGAGCAAACCAAAACAGGGTGGAAATTGGAATCCCGGGGCGGGGCCTATTTAGGAAAGATAAAACCAAAAGGGGGGTGGAAGGAATATTCCAAAGAAATTAAGGTGAGTGAGCTTAAAAAATATTTGTAATCACCAGTATTCAAAATCCGGTAATATATCATATTATATTGCAGCAACAGCCAGATTGAATCTTAAGAACAAGGTAGTTTGTCCTTGCGTAGGAGGGTATGAGATAAGCATGGTACCCCCAAAACCGGTGGGCGAGACCCATCGGGCGCCCACAGTCCCACGGTGGTGGGGCCCGCGCAGGTGGTTTTGAATGGGAGCGGGGCGGGGGAAGCGAAGGGAAGCGGTTTCGGTGGAGGGGGTGTGGGGGCCCCAAGAGTTGGGGAAACCAGGAGCAGTTTGCTGGTTTTCGTACAGGGGTTTCCCCGAAAACCAGGAATCGTGGTTTCCCCAGGAAACGTGGCGATTCGGCCCCTTGAACGTGCCCTACACGCGCCCCACCATCACCCTACCACCTTCGTGGTTTTCTTAATATTACGTTTTGACATCCCTGCCCTCACACCTTTTCTAAAATGACACGTTCAGTTTCCCACTTTCCCTTACCCTTTGACCAAACCTTTGTATCTCTGTACACATTCCTTGTTTTACTTTTTTTTTTTATTAGGACCTATGAATTACAAGCGCTGTACACATTAGCCCAGCTTTAACAACAACATATAAATAGATAAAATAATATATCATATATATGAAAGTACCATCAATATATCATATATTAATATGAAAAATATAGATAACAAAGAAAGAAGCCAAGAGAAAAAATGAGTGAGAAACAAGTGGTAAAAGATAGGAAATGGTCAAGAAATAAGGTTTAACAGAGGAACATTTTGAGAAGCAGATTACACAAGAAATCTTCTTCCTTCTAAAAGAAAGCGCGTTTTATGAAAGTTTTTTTTTTCCCAAAAAGCAATTAGTCTATCTTCACACTTCAAAATCTATTCGGGTAACTTTATTTTATCTAAACTAAGCAGTAAACAGTAAACACCATTTTAACAGTTTGTAAGATAGATAAAACAAGCAAAAAGATGCAATAAAATAAAATGGTGTGCGAGACTCATGAGAGAGAGAGAGAGAGAAAGAAAGAGACAATCGATCGAGGGGCATTTGATTAACTTGAGCAAGAATCCAATCTGATGGTACACCCCTTGGGCGCGTCTCCCAGTTTCCATAGTTTAGTTTAGACGAGTAGTCAGCCACTATTTTATACCATCAAACCCGGAAACCACCTGCTGTGTTTCACCAAACCTGCGGGCAATTCCATTTATATATCCACCCACCCCCTCCTTCCATCATTCCCCCTCCCCTCCCCGCATTCCTCCCATCAGTCATCACAGGGACGTTTCCTCTGTGTTCTCCCTCACCCATTTGGCTGTCTCCATTCTCCTTCTTTTCTTTGATACTTGTTTTTTTTTTTATCTTTTGATCTCTCCATATATATTCAAATAAAACTGAAGGGTTTCTCGCATCAGAGAAGAAAGCCTCAACCATGAGGATGAGTTGCAACGGATGCAGGGTTCTCCGTAAGGGCTGCAGCGAGAACTGCAGCATAAGACCGTGTCTCCAATGGATCAAGAGCCCCGAATCCCAGGCCAACGCCACGGTTTTCCTGGCTAAGTTCTACGGGCGAGCCGGCCTCATGAACCTCATAAATGCCGGACCCGACCACCTTCGTCCTGGTATGTACTTGCCTCTCTTTTTGCTCTTTTACCACCTTCCTCCTCTTCTCGTGATTTGTATCTAACGCTTTGAACCAAACGGGTGCAGCTATCTTCAGGTCCCTTCTCTATGAGGCCTGCGGCAGGGTCGTGAACCCGATCTACGGCTCGGTCGGTCTGCTCTGGTCCGGCAGCTGGCAACTGTGCCAGGCCGCGGTCGAGGCGGTGCTCAAGGGCGCGCCCATCCTTCAGATCTCGTCCGAGGCTGCGGCCAACACGGGTCCGCTCAAGGCCTACGATATACGCCACGTCTCCCGGGAAGAAAACTCCGGCGCCTGCGCCGAGTTGCACAAGGTCAAGAACCGGAACCGGTTCAAGCGCTCCGCCAAGACCAAGCCCAAGACCGATATCTCCGCCGCTTCCAACCCCGAAACATTAGACGAGTCGGCTGAGGTCTGCAACCTCCGCTGGCGAAGGTGCTACCCCGATGGCTACAAGTCCAGCGAGTCGTCCAGCCACACCGAGCCGAACGCCGAGGCCGATACGGACAGCATGTTATCGAACGAGACGGTCGAAGCTTCGCTTTTGGGTCAGGCTGAACCGGTCCGGGCGGCGTCGATGCCCGAGTCTTCTTCAGAAGAGGAGGATTTCGGGGACGAGGTTGGGCTCGAGCTCACCCTTGGGTTCGAGCCGGTCTCTCGGTCTTCGCCCGAGAGAGACCACCACGGGAAGGCGCCGTTGAAGGCATCGTTCAGCTTCGATTTATCGGTTTAAAGTTTGAACCGGTCCGATTCGAGAGACCGAGTTTTTTTCCTGCGGCTTGTGTGATGTGACCATGAGGAATTTTCAGAAACAAGTTTCTTGTGAATTACTGTTAGAGCCTTTATTTGTTTATATACCTTAGATAGGTTTTATCTTTTTAATTTTCCATTTTTGCTCCCTTTTTTTTTATCAAATATTGGAAGGACTTGTAAGAATAATAAGGATTAATGGAGGAATAGAAATATTTTGTTCTTTCAAAAATTTCATGTACCATATAAAAAATCTAAGATGGTATCTTAAAAAGGTGAATGGAGAGATCTGAAAAGGATTGGTTTGGATTAATTTTTTAATCTGATCATGGTCAATAATTGCGAGATTAATTAATTTTGATTTAAAACAAGTTAAGGCACACCTAGTCCTTGTTGGCCACACGTTCTTTTCGATGAGAAACGTCTTTTAATATTGAATGAAGTCGAAACTAACTGGTCATAAACTTGTTTATGGCCTCATTTTTTCGGTAGGATTGGAGTAAACAAATATCATGGAATTTGTTTTGGGTGGCGAACATGTTGAAAAAAAATAAAGCCCACTTGGCGTTTGTTAATATTTTCCAATTTGGTATATATATATATATATATATATAGAGAGAGAGAGAGAGAACATTTATCATTCAACGTTACCAAATATTGGATGAGAGACGAACATAAGAGTAAGACAGCCACCATTGTGCACAGTTCAGAGTACAAGTAGATTCAACCCCCCGTCTCTACTATGCAATTTAAGAGTCAGATACACATCAGACATAACCCGTTGACATAGTCTTCCAAAATTGAATTTAATGCCCCTGAAAAAGATATTGTTTCTTTCGGTCCATATCATCCGCTATGCTGAAAACAACCATACCCGCCACAATAATCTCATTTTTTTTTTGTTTCGTAAACTTATGGGACCAAACAAGAGGTCCCGAATAACAAAACTTGAACGAGTTTGAACAGGCGGTGCACCCCAAGTTTGAAAGAATAGGTCTAGAACTACCAGACAAAACCAAAATAGGTGAGTCGTGTCCTCTACTGCCTTCTCGCAAAGAACACACATGCTGGAAAAATGAAGCTCCCGTTTCTTGACATTAATCTGGGTTTGAACACGATCCAGAACCACTAGCCACGCCAACGCTTTTGCCCTTGGAGCGGGCCCCTTACCCCATATACAATCAATGGAAAATCAGTCTATCTCGGATGACAACAAAGAATAGTAAACTTACTTAATGGAGAACCTATCTCCGCTTGCCATAGCCCAGTGAAGCTACGGGCGGCCATGGCCAGGCCTAAGATCCCTGTCACTGAAGGAGCGAAGTGTTTTCCGCCACTCCAACCAAAGAGACGAATGACACACTGAACTGAGCGTCGAAAGAAGGGAGTCAGGTAAACTACCATATTTTTCCCTAACAAACGTAGCCCAAGAAGATGGAGATGTGGAAGCAACCCATGCCCACTTCAAGACTAAAACAATGCTCTTCTTTCTCAGAGCTGGAATCTCCAAGCCGCCTCGGGAGAACGATCTGCTGCCAAGAAACAAGCAGGTACTTTTTGTGAGACGCATTCTCATATCAAAGAAAGTGTGAAAGCAAACAGTTAATCGTTCGTTCTACTGTCGTTGGTATAATGGACATGCTCATACGAAAATCTGTTAATCTGGCCAAAACATGGCGAATGAGCGTCAATCGTCCCGTAAAAGATAAATATCGGGCCTTCCAAGACTGCAATATTCCTTGCACCCGCTCTATAATAGACGTCGAAGACGAAGTTCTTGACGACTGCAGTGAGCAATGATAGACCCAAGAAATTAACAAGAAGGTCAGATATTGGGCAGTTGAAGATGCTTGCAGCAGCCGATTGGAGGAGAGAGTCAGCATTGAGTAAGACCAGAGCGCACTTACTCTCATTCAGGTGAAGACCGGAAATTATAACGAATATTTTAATAATAAAGCACAACCTAGACATTTGATTAACATTCGCATGACCAAATATTGAGCATTGGGTTTTAAAGGTATTTGGTCGTGCTAAACCCATTTGGTGCTAAATCACTTGTTAAATGGGTTTTTTTAGTTTCTTTTGCGCTTTTTATGTGGTTCTGACCCTATAAATGTTGGGCATTTGGCATGGTCGATTTACTAAGAATCCATACTAAGATCAAACCCTTTAAGATCTCATTCCTATAAAATCAAGTAAATCAAGTATACGTTTAGAATTTAAAAATAAAATGAAAAAAGCTCGAAAAACCCATTTATCATGCAACCCATTACTCATATATATTATGATTTGGATCATATTTTTTTTATATAAAAATATTGTTTTTTAAGTTATTAAATTTTGATACATTGTGAGCCGTTGGTTTTTAAAGGTATTAAAAAACTTACATGCTATAATTACATGATCCTTGTTTTCTACTAAATAATACTTATAAATTATATGTATAGGGTCTGATCAATAAAAATAATTTGAGAGCGGATCCTGTAATCACCCAGCGTTTTACAGCATCCGCTCTAAAAAATTCAAGAAGTTTGAAAATCTAATTTTACTATTAGGTGGGAGTAGGTGCTACGGGAGCATCATTTATTTCTCTCTCTCTCTCTCTCCAAAATAGGAAAATGTGCAGCTGGTTTGGCCTTTTTTAAAGATGTACAGCCCGGAGTCCCGGACCTTTCTTAGCGGGGGGAATGGTTTTGTTTAAGTCGGTGCAGCTAACTTTTTTCCAAGCTCAAATTCCACTTTTCTATGCGCAATGAATTTAGTGATTTGGTCGCCCAATGTTTTCACTTCACTTTTTTATCAACTGGGGAAGATTGTCATTGTCATGCCCCAAAATCTTCATTATTGAGGACTAAGCCTATTGGGGTTCTCTTTCTCTCTCTCTCTGTCCTAGGTTTTGTCTTTAAATCCGAGGCTAGTCACGTAAAAACAAACATGGTCCTAGTTCTTACTTTTTTTTTAGTATTTAGATAGGAAAATTGAAGACACCACGTGGGTTAAGAGATAAGCTTTGCTCGTTTGTTTGTTTGTGTCACTGTGTGTGCAGAGAAGGGATCGAGATAGAATCTAGAGAGCGGTCCATTGTAGGTGGTGGGGGATCAGATGGAATAAAAGCACTTCTGCTCAGCAGTCACTGCCTCAAAAGTTTAAGGGATGCCAATACTATATAGATGGTTCATTTTTCATAAAAGATACATTGTCTTATATCTAGGAGCAACAGAAATTTGATTTATAAAACCTAGTGTTTTTTTTTTTTTTTTAAATATTTACACGAATAAACCACCGTCAGGATCATAGACCTAGCCGTGCTGGCTTTGCCTGTGATATTTAAGGTGGCTGTCCTGACAGCGGAATTCATGTTAGACTGTTATGTGATATAAAATATATGTAGAATATATTTGTTACTACTTAATGAGAGTGTATGAGCAGAGATGAGCACCAATTGTTCGTGTTGAATGCCTGAGAACTGATCAGAATGAAGCTGAATGCGAGTATTGGAGATTGCCTGGATTGTGGGGTATATTCCTTTAGTTGAGTGCAGATCCAATCCACAGTTCCCGGAGCAGATCCAGCCAATTATCATCTCTCTCTCTCTCTCTGATGGGGAGTAGCTTTTCTTTATTTTGATTCATGTGGGAATCCCCTGCTCTAGAATTAAGAACCTATACTCATAAGCCCATAAAAGTTCCATGTTCTTAAATACTTGCACAAGCTTTGCAACAACAAGAGAGATGCCAATGGAGTAAAGGGGGATGGATGACAATGCCTTCCACCATACACTTAAATGAAACCAAAAAGGATACATGGTACTCTCAATCAGGATCCATTGTGTAGTATCCCATGAAAAGATATGATAAGAAGTAAAGAAGAAAGAAAGAAGGTGCCTTCTGCTTTCATTTGAGGCGATATGATATTCCACCCATTGGATTCCCATCCACAGATGATCAAACAATGAATAAAGAAATTGTCTGCTACACTCAATTACACATTTAATATGACATGAGTTGGCCACAATCCTGGATTTAATAGTGGTAGGAAGTTTTCAGGTCACATTCATGCGAATATATTTTAAGTTTGACTAATGAAATGATGCCTTAAAAAACTTGCAAAACCATGTTGGACAATAACAATTAATTCATTAAATTCCTGCACTCATCAAAAGTTGTTCCTGTTATAAAATATAAAATACCAAGTTGTACATTCACCAAGAGGACGTAGAAAAAAAGTTTAAATAGATTAATAAAGCACCACATGTGAACAATGCAACCTTGGGTGCAATGAAAGGTAATGACTGATTCTATCGTTTGACCAAGGTAAAATATAACCAATTGGAGCTCGTACTATACTGTTTCATGCTCATTAGAAGGTACAACTTGTACTACATTGAAGAACATATTGCTGTGTGATATAAATTCCAATTAAATGGGTTGATCAAGTGCAACGTTTTGCAGACCGTAAATACCGGGTTGCCACTTTCCAAAGAGTTTATACTCACTTCCACGATCAAGGTGCAATGTTATTACACACTCTTGGTGTGCTGCTGTTCCTGATCACCATATGCTATTGGGTCCCATGACAGGTTTTATCTTAAAGGTGGTAAGAGATCAGGTGCAGCAGCATACTAAAAGTGTGCAATCATATTGCACCTGATCTTTGCTCGACACCTAACCTATAATGGGATAAAAATAACAGTGGTAATTCGAAGCCTGATGTGCAAATGGATCAATTCATTTGACAGAGTTTTACTGAAAAGCATGAAACGTACTGCAAGGGGGAATGGGGACTAAACAACTGAATTTCAGAGAGATTAAAGATAGATATTGGATTCACAGGCTATCTTCCACATTCATCACATTCTTATTTTTCATTTTAATAAAGATGCCTACCACAAAGCAGCTACTTCCACATTTAACTAGGGATGGCAGTGGACCGGGAAAATAGCCCCCCCCCCCGCCCTGCCTCACCCTGTTTGGACCAGAGATGGAGGACATGAAATGAAGATGGAGGTTAAAATCAAAACTCAAGAGGGATGGAGGCGGGGATGGACTTACACTTTCTCTCATCCCGCCCTGCCCCATCCCTAATCTTTCTTTAGGGATGGCAATGGACCAAAGGCAAATGAGGCCCCGCCCCGCCTCGCTCTGTTTGGACCGGAGATGGAGGACATGAAACAGAGATGAAGGTTAAAATCAAAACCCGTGCGGGGATGCAAGACATAATTTTGAGATGGGGAGTGGGTGGAGACCTTGTCCCCCGCCCCTGCCCCGGTTCACTGCCATCCCTACATTTAACGCCGCTTCTAGAGGAAAAACCCCAGGTGGAGCCCCACGCCCATACGACTTGTATTTCTCAGATTTTTTTTTTAAAGAAAACTTGTATTTCACAGTTATTTGTTTAGATCAAGTGCAATCAGATAGCACAAAATTTGTGCATTAATCACCTGATTGCCCTTAATCAGGCCTTGGGCCCCACTAACAGGCATATCCCCAAGATGAAGGTGATCAGGTGCTTAATGAACAAATATTTGTACAATCATATTGCACCTGATCTTTTCACGCTTGATCCCCAACGATGATGCTTGCACTTGAGGAGATCAATTAATATGACATTGTCAATCTATCGTATGGTGTAAGATATAATATCTTAAAGCTTGCATGCAATTCACTTTCAAATTCTGTAGAAGCTTCACAAGTTTTTTCTTTATGTTCGTTCTGCACAGTGTATCCCTCTTACTGTAGTCTTCAAATAAATTAGGGCTCGAACCCGTCCCAGACCAAGTGCAAGCCTCGCTAGATTCTATCCGGGTTCCATCCATCTAGATCCCTATCAGAATTCATAGGGAGGGATGATGAGAGCAGATCAAGTGATCTGCCAAATCACTTTTAGAAAAATGGTTCCGCATCCTCACCGTCCATAATGTATACGAGGACCATTGAAGCAATGGACGGTGAAGATGTCAAATCACTTTCTTAAGGTGATTTGACAGATCACCAAATCTGCTCTCCTTTTGCTATGTTGTGGCTCGTGATCACCAACCATCTTTGGGATACAGCCTGTCAGCTGTGGAGCCCAACAGTGGATGGCGTGTGATCTGTTGCAGTAGCACACTTAAAATGTGATTGCTCAGCTGTGGGGCCCAACGGTGGATGGTGGGTGGGTGATCTGTTGCAGTAGCACACTCAAAATATGCAATTATATTGCACCTGATCTCAGTTCATACACAGGTGAGATAATATTTTAGTCCACTCTTGTTTATGAATTAGAGAGTTGGGTTGGCCAGCCATTGATGCAATCTCTCAAGTTTGATTCAAAACATACAAATCTTTCAATGGGACGAGGTCTCTCCCAAATATCGTGGGCTGAGATTGTTGCAACTCTTTTACATTCTGGTTTGCCATTTGAATGAAATTCAATTCACTCTTTTCAGAAAAAATTCCTGATTAACATGATATCAGAGCAGGAAATCATCCTTAGTAAAAAAATACCTCTTCTTTCACGTTAAGCCTACCTAGCATTGGTTGCGGCTAGATCGCCTTATACTGTAGCACTTTTCATAATCCTGCTGCCTGTTCTTGTTCTTGATTCCATTGTCATTCATTGGACATTGCCATCGTTCTCTGTTGCAGCAATCAGATCATGGTTCAGTTCTTTGGAGCAACTTTTATTATCAACATAGCATCTGAAGATGGTTCAACCAGCATTAATGAAACCCAGAGCTCAGTGTTGAATCACGACAGTTCATTTTGTCTCCACCACTCCGATAACCCATGTCAATGATCGTCTCTAGTATTCTTATTGGGGATAATTATCCCTCTTGAAGTTGTGCTATGATTGTTGCCCTGTCAACTAAAAATATGATTGGGTTTGTTGATGGGTCTGTCCCAAACCCGGACCGATTATCATCATCTTATGCAACGTCGATTCGCTGCAATAACATGGCATCTTGGTTATTAAACTTACTCTTAAGAGATTTATCTGAGAGTGTCATTAATGGGGGCAAACTGTTGCAGCAGTTTGGACTGACTTAAGGGAACGTTTTTCACAGAGAAATGGGAGGAGTATCTTTTAGATTCAATGATATCCATTGTCAGTCTTCCTCAAAAAAATATGTATAGTTGCCTATTTTACAAAGATCAATTTTTTGTGGGATAAACTATCGACCCAAGTGACTCTCCCTACGTGTTCATGTGGGGCTGCTAAGGCTCTTGGTCATCACCCATGTGCACCAACAAGAACGCTTTCATTCAATTTATAATGGCGCATAATGAGACATATTTTGCTGTTTGAAGCTCGAACCCTATCATGGATTCAATTCCTACCATCAATAGAACCTATAATCTGTTATTGCAAGAGGAGAGCAATATGGCAACGACTATTGAAAGTGGGTCCCATGTGCAATAATGATTCAATAAGGATTTTTGAGGAAAAAATGATGCAGCAAAAGACTCTGGTTCGTAAAGATCCATTCATTTGATTCTGATCTGGATCAAGGTTGGTATGAATGATTATTGTACATGAGACTTTGGTTTATTGATCACATTTGAGGAAAAGTGATGCGGAAGCGGAAGACAAGCTAAAGATCCGTTTATTGGTTAAAAAGGAATGTGTTTGACATTTTAACACATATTTTAACAGTTTGGACTACTTAATTTATGAAGCATCACACAGATCCAGTTCTTTATTATGAGCCCATAACCCATAAAGTAGAACTAGATTGAAAAAAGCACAAGAGGGATCCATACTTGAGGGCAAGTCTTCTTCAACCCAAAAAAAATGATGCAAGAAAAGAGCAAAAGACTCGAGTTTATAAGGATCTGTTGGATCCACTTTAATGTTATTGATTTTTTTTTATCATTTAGATCATTTTTTTAATATTTTAATCATTTTATAATAGATCTTAGATCTGATATTCAGATTTTATTAAATTAAGATAATTACGAAGAGTTTTATTTTTTAAAGAGTTTATCATATTAAGTAGTTTACTTGGTTTGAGATTTGAAAGACCTCATACAACAACAACAACAACAACAACTACGCCTTCATCCCAAAACAATTGGGGTCGGCGATATGAACCAACAAAGAAAATCATTCTGGGTCTTCCACATGAATCCTTCTCCTCCAATCATTTCTATCCAATGCCATGTCCTCGGTGAGGTTCAAAGCATTCATATCCTTTCCTATCACCTCCATCCATGTCTTCCTAGGCCTACCCCGACCTCTTTTAACTAATATATTTTCCCATTTTTCCATCCTTCTAACTGGAGCAATATCATTAGGCCTTCGCCGAATATGTCCAAACCACCGTGAACAATTCTCTCTCATCTTATTTTCAATGGGTGCAACGCCTACCTTCTTACGTATCTCCTCGTTCCGAATCTTATCTTTTATTGTATTTCCACACATCCATCTAAGCATACGCATCTCAACTACACTCATTTTTTGAATATGATGTCTCTTGGCAGCCCAACATTCCGTACCATATAGTAAAACGGGCCTAATAGTTGTCCTATAAAACTTTCCCTTTAACCGCAATGACATTTTACGATCGCACAACACTCCAGTTGCACTTTTCAATTTCATCCACCCAACCTTTATCCTATGATTTACATCTCCATCAATTTCTCCATACTTTTGAATGATAGATCCCAAATATTTGAAACAATCATCCACCAGTATCTTTTGCTCACCAAGCTTCACTACACTCCCATCACTACTTCGTTGCTTACTAAACCGATATTCCATATATTCTTACTCTTATTTAACTTAAAACCACTTGCTTCCAATGTTTGTCTCCATAATTCTAACTTAGCATTAACCCCAGCTCTAGACTCATCAATCAAAACAATATCATCAGCAAACAACATACACCACAATATATTTTCTTGAATTGATCTCGTAAGCTCATCCATCACTATAGCAAATAGGAAAGGGCTTAAAGCAGATCCTTGATGTAACCCAACCGTTATAGGAAAATTGGTTGTCACCCCTCCACAAGTGCAGACATTTGTTACTACTCCTTCATACATATCCTTAATTATACTAATGTACTTGAGAGAAACACATTTCTTCATCATTGACCACCAGAGAATGTCCCTAAGTACTCTATCGTATGCCTTCTCCAAATCAATAAAAACCATATGCAAATCTTTGTTCATCTCTCTATTTCTCTCAATAAGTTGTCTAAGAAGATGTATAGCTTCCATAGTTGATCTTCCAGGCATAAAACCAAATTGATTCTCCGATATCATGACAACCATCCTCAACCTAGACTCAATCACCCTCTCCCAAAGTTTCATAGTATAACTCATGAGTTTTATACCACGATAATTTGTGCAATCTTGTATATCACCCTTATTCTTATATAGAGGCACCAAGGTACTCTTCCTCCACTCATTAGGCATCTTATTTGTCTGCCAAATCTTATTAAAAAGATTTGTCAACCATTCTAAACCTTTCTCTCCCAAGCATTTCCAAGCCTCGATAGGTATACCATCTGGGCCAACTGCCCTTCTTGATTTCATTTTCTTGAAAGCTTCTGCAATTTCTTTCTTTTGAATTTTGCACATGAAGTCATGATTCATCTCATGAAAAAGAATGAATACGTCTCTAAGATCCTGAGCATGACTTCCATTAAATAGCTTATCAAACTAATCTTTTTATCTCTCCTTAATCTCCTCATCTTTGACTAAAACCCTGTGTTTCATCTTTGATACATCTAATCATACCCAGATCCCTCGATTTCCTATCTCTCATCTTTGCAAGCCTATAAATATCCTTCTCACCCTCTTTGGTATCCAACTTGTTATAAACCTTCTTATATACTTTATCCCTCGCGTTTTGAACTACTTTTTTAGCTTCCTTCTTTGCTATCATATACTTCTTCAAATTCTCATTATCACGACTCTTACTTAGATTTCTATAACACTCTCTTTTAATCATAATAGCTAATTTGACATCCTCGTTTGACCATGATGTATCCTTACCTAGCGGTGCACCGCCTTTAGACTCACTCAATACCTCCTTAGTCACCTTTCTCATGCCATCCGCTATCTTATTCCACATTAATTTTGAATCCTCATCGAGACACCAATCGACTTCCTTAACTACCTGCTCTACAAACATTCTTTGTTTAGCTTCTTTCAGTGCCCACCACTTAATTTTAGGATCTATCCTATGTCTATCCCTTTTGCGGGATTGTCTAATTCTAAGATCTAAAATTAATACTCTATGTTGTGTAGCTACACTTTCTTCCGGTATAACCTTACAATCGATGAAACAACCCCTATCTCTTTTTCTAAGTAGAAAAAAATCTATCTGACTCGTATTAACCCCACTTTTAAATGTTACTAGGTGAGACTCCCTCTTCCTAAACCAAGTGTTTGCTAAGATCATATCATAGGACAAACCAAAATCTAAAATCCTTTCTCCACTTTCGTTTGTTGAAAGACCTCATCTATTGATTAATTATTCAGAACTCGATTTCCCTTTGTATTTCCTTATTTTGTCTCTTCTTTCTCTCCCTAAACCCTATTTCTTGTTGTGTTTTTTGTAATTGATGGCGTAAATCGTAGATCATAACGTAGTTCTTCACAAATCAAAAAACCGGTTTGCATAAAAAGGGAAAGATGATCCAAGAATGGCCAAAATGTGATCAATGCAAAAAACTCCAACATATAAATAAAAAATGTTGTCAACTTCATGGTTTTCCCCCAAGGAGCCCAAGTGCCAACATAGAAAATGCAGCCCAAACCCAAAATGATGGCAATTTCGGTGGATCTTTGGTAAGTACCTTTCCACAATTTACCATGGAGCAATATAATCATTAGCTTAGTTAGATTCCTTTAAGCACCTCTCATCCCATGGCTAATGTTTCCAGTAATAGTCTCTTTCGTTCATCAGTTTTCATTCTTGATTAAGGGCAAACCCACCACGTACAAGTCTTATACCTCAAGGGAGGCCAGCCAATGTGCAGTTGGTGATGAGGGATTTTCCATTGGATTATCCAAAATAAGGTCCTGTACTTCCTATAAACCCGTCAGACTTCTTATTGGTCTCACTTCTAACACTCATAAAGGAGATGAGTTTATTTCTCCTAACATTCATCTTACTCTAGTTCTCCAGGTTCCTGCCTTCAAGTTTAATTTGATCTTGGTTGCAAAAATTGCCAAATCCCTAAATTGTGAAATAATATTTTTTTCATCATTGTGAAATACTGAACCCTCAATTTAACATGGCAATTGGAGTGGGTAAAGTGTGCGGCGGACTCTTTCGTTAAAGTTTGATCCAAATAATTTATCAAATAAACTTGCTGCTATTACTTCCTGACCTATGTTTGATTTTGATTTTTGGCATTGGTGCTTAGGCCACCCCGCTAGTAGTCTTTTGAAATATTTGGCTGGGCATGTTTTACCTGCACCCATTGAGGATAGTCATGAAGCTTTACTTGGGCATGAGAATGACCTTGGAAATGAATCCGAACCTTCTATAACGAGACAAATAGTGAGAACCCTAACTCAAAATGAGACCTAACGACCTAGAACCTGAGATCCACAATTTCAAAAGATTTTGTACCAAACCATCTTATAAAGATGAATAATTTTGTTCCAATGTAGCACTTACGCCCACACTTCACCATCTAAGATAAAGAGGACTTTGTTCCTTATCTGCCATTACCTTTTTCACACAATTCTCTACAACTCATCAAGCTTTCTTAGTTTGCATCTCATCCAATAATGAACCAAGAGGCTACCAAATAGACATTCAAGATGAAAGGTAGAATGAAGCTATGACAGCTGAGCTTAGAGCTCTGAAAGAGAAATAATACCTGAATTATTTTGGATTTGCCCTTAAGAAAACATGCTAAGGGTTGAAGTGGGTTTTTAAAGTTAAATATCATTCAGATGGGTTTATTGAAAGATATAAAACCCACTTAATAGCAAAGGGGTATACCCAACAAGAGGGCTTAAATTTCCATGATACCTTCCCTTTGGTTGCAAAATTGGTTTTCATACTATTTTCTTTCAATGTACCAACTGGATGTTAATAACGCGTTCCTGCATAAGTATTTGGATGAAGAGATTTATATGAATCTACCATCATGATATCTCAAAGAGAGGGTGCACCGGTATGGCTTAATTAATACAGGCCTCACACCATTGGTTAGTAGAGTTCTCACAGGCAAGCTGTTTTTCAACAATCCTTGGCTGATTATTCTCTTTTTTATCTCATTTATGGAGACAAAGGAACTCTTGTCTTGGTCTATGTTGATGATATAATTGTCACCAGAAATAATGAGAGAACTATCACCGGCTTGAAGAAATTCCTACAAAGGCATTTTCATATCCAAGATCTTAGGTTGTTGAAGTCTTTCTTCAATTCCGAATTAAGGTGGCTTGATCCAAACATGAGACATTTTTAATCAAGAAAATATGCCCTTGAACTTGTGAAGGAAGTTGGGTATCTTCCATCTCGACCAAGTGAGATCCCTATCAAGCAACACTTAAAATTGGATCAGACTAATCTAGTTCTCAAGGATCCTACTCAGTATCCACACTTAGTACTGTGGATGACTCATATATTTTACTATATTAGGACCAGATATCACCTTCTTAGTGCATATTGTTAATTCATGAATAAGCCACATCAGCAACATATGGATGCAATATTGAAATTAGATATTTCTATGCAATTATCTTGTTACACGGATTTCGATTGGGTCCGTTGACTTCTTACAACAAGAGCCACTTTAGGATATTGTACATTTCTAGAAGATAGCTTTCTTTCTTGCAAGACTAAGAAGCCGGCCACTGTTTCTCAATCCTCTACAGAGCCTAATATCCGGCCACCAACCATGGCAGCCAACAAAATTACCTGGCTAAAATATTTCTTAGCATCAACAACCAACACTATTATATTGTGATAATAAATCTGTTGTCCATATAACAGCCAATCATGTCTTCCACGAGCCAAACATATAGATTTTGATTGTCATTTCATTTGTGAGAAAATTCAACAAGGTTTAGTCAT
This sequence comes from Nuphar pumila, assembly GCF_984573655.1. Lineage (NCBI taxonomy): Eukaryota > Viridiplantae > Streptophyta > Magnoliopsida > Nymphaeales > Nymphaeaceae > Nuphar > Nuphar pumila. The sequence continues at coordinate 38,400,139 of NC_143255.1, forward strand.
CACTCGATTTGTATCCAGCAAGAATTTTTTTTATTTTTTATTTAGTTTATTTTTTAAATAGCATAAACGTTTAATTAGAGTTTTAACTTTTTATTTTTAAAATTTTTTTAATTAGCATTAGGAATGTAATGAGTGTTTGATTTTAGTTAGAATATTAGTATTTTTTTTAATGAACCTGAATTCATGATTTTTTTAGAGATTAGGGTATTGGTTTGAATGTTTTCAAATGATGCAAATGTTTAATTATAATTTTTGGGTTTTTTGTTTTATTTTTTTGTTTTATATATCATTAACCAAGATTTTCATTAATGAATGTTTGATTTTGGTTGTGGAGATCAGCTTCCTTTGCATGTGGGTAAAAAGTCACAACCTCCATGAAAACCGGGTTTGGTTGTGGCAGATGAAGGTATGGGACTGTCCAGTTGGGCTCTAGCAGGTATGGGTCGAGCTAGTACCCCAACATCCAGCTATGCTAACAAAGATGCCCCATCTTTTTCTTATCTGTTATGGTGGAACTGTCAAAACCCATGGCTTCCAAGTTCCAATGGGAGGTCAATTATTTTTTGTTTTCACTTATTTGTACTGCCTCATTGCTGACAAAAAAAGGCAGAAAAAGGGCCATTACTGCCCACAGTTACTTGTTGCTGGCGAGCTCCCCCCCCCTCAACCACAGATCCCAAAATCAGCAGACTCAGGCTTTCCAAACCGAGGCCTCTCTCATCCCACCTTAACAGGTAGCACACAGAGGAAGAAGAGGAGGAAGTGTGTGGAGTCCCAAGAAATTGACGTATTCAAAGTTGGCATCAGGAACAAGTTACGAGAAAGTGGGACCCACGTTCACAAAATGTGGGCCATGTGTCTGATCAGACTCCCCCCTAGATTGCCAAAAAAGTAAAATTCGGTGGGTTTTTCTCACTCAACATCCAGGATGGGTTTGAATTCTTGTAATCTCAAATTCAAGAAAGATCCGTTTATATGTAGTATCAGATTTAGAATCTTTCTCTCATTCTCTTTTGTATGTAGTAACTTGGTTTCTAGACCTGAGACTCTTTTTATGAGAAGCCAAAGTCCTATAAAGCCTGAACCACGTGATCAGCTTGCCCGACCCACCTAAAAAGGAATCCTACTTTCTGATTTATAGGGTCCGTATCGATCCGAATGCCGTGCTTCTTTCAGAACCTCGCTACACATTTGATTACCTCCTATCACAGATCCAAGGTTTTTGAATTAGAGATTATCGGATCTCTAGTCCGAACCACCCTCCCTCGTAAAATGGACTTGTAAACCTCGGTTTTGGTGGGGGGGGGGGGGGGGGGGGGGGTAGTGGGGGTATGTGTTGTCCTAAAACAGAGATCTCAAAACCTTGGTTTGTCAGGAGTAGGGGGTGGGCATTGGGCCCGACCCATTAGTCAGGAGTAGGGATGAGCATTGGGCCCAGCCCGTTAGTTTTAGTCTGGTTCTTAATGGGCTCGGGATTGAAGAGAAGTTCATGGCTCGGTCAATTGCCCCAACAAGCCAATTTGAACAGGCAGGGTGCAGCCCAGCCTGGCCTGGCCCTATCTTAAAATGCATAAATGCTTGACAGAAATTATGTGTTAACGAGAGAATAACAAGTTCTCATGCAACTAATTCTTAATTAGTGCAATTAATTAGGTAAATAGTAATAATTAACAAATATCAAGTTCTTATACAACTAATTAAGTAAATAATAATAGTTATCTAAGTTACTATGTAATAGTTAATTTTTTAAAATTTTATATTATTAAAAAAATTAATAAATAACTCAGGACTATCAGTCCAGCTCGAGCCCGGCCCACATATATAATGAGCCGGGTTTTTTGGCCCGGACCTAAAATCATAGCCCAAACCTGGCCCATGGCGGGCTAGGTTAGCTTGGCCCATCTGGTTGCCGGGCTGCCCACCCCCAGTCAGGACAGTTCAATTGGTGAGGAGGATGGATGAAAGCGTGAGACCCATGCCTTGATCCACTAAACCTCAGGTTTCTTCAAAGATCTGAGGTAACCAAACACACCGATAATGTCTTGAGTATCTATCTTGATCCTAGCCATCCAATTGTTGTATGTAGATGGCCAGGAATTGTCTACATTCAAGCCAGAATGTCGACTAATCTAGGTTGTTTATTGAACAGCTAAAATTAATCAATGTAGGATGGATGTAAAACCTGCACCTAGCCAAGCTGGGTGGGTTCGGGCCCACCAGGCTTGGCTAGGTTGAAACCAAAGTCAACCCAAGTCTAAAGCGACAAACTGGGTATTTCTCAAAAGTGTAGGCATTCAGGGCATATCCATGAGTGATCAAGAGCAGAACAGGTATACTTTAAGTAATAATGTTATTAAATAAAATATTAAAATGAAGAGAAAGAGAGTAGTGGGAGTCTCTCCCTCTTCCTCCAACATATGAGAGGGTGTTGTGTGTTATCCCCAGAACACAAATTCGCATGTTCCGGTGTGTACGGAGGAATATCTTGGGACCCACGATAATTCATATGCCAATGTTGTCCACGATGACGTTATAATAAAATAACATATAAAAAAAGTAGATATGCATTTGACGGAAATGTTCTCCCATAAAATAGATATGTGTTGGATGAAAATGTCCTCCCACTCCCCGTAAATAGATTTGCACGTTCTGCCTTTGTTTTTAGCTTGTGTTACAACACATGACCGCCTTCTCATTCCTGCCTTGTGTTAGATAGAAAACTTTTCTGGGTTCGTTCCTACCTCGTAGAGATAACTACAAATTGAACAACTGGTTCGGTCATTGGTGGGTGTCATAGGAGGATTTGTCGGCCATCTCTTTTTACAGTCTTCTCTTCTTCTTCATTTTTGTTAGGCAGTATGAAAAAAAGCAATGACACACAAACATTTCAACAAGTGCCATTAAAGCGTGGTGAGTACCTTTCTATGTCATCATGCTATTGTTGAAGAACGTATGTCGTCATGAGTGTCATTAAGGCATTGTTTTGTTATTGCAGGTAGATTTTATCATTTTGACGGTTGAAAACTTGAAGATATTTATAAGGCGGTGGGATTTGTTGACAAGAATGCTTGGTTATAGATGCGAGCAAGGGCCTCTACCCCATCAAATATTGTCCATTCACTCAGTATATGCAATGTAACGCAAATCACAGTTGTAGTAACATGAGTATCGATTTATGAGATATTGTTAATATCGATTTATAATATATTATGCTAAATTGCAGTATATCGATTTGTAAGATATTATGTATTTTCTAGTATCAATTTGTGGATATTGATTTGGTCATTAATATCAATTTGTAATATATTATGTTGAATTACCGTATATCGATTTGTAAGATATTATGCTGAATTGCCGTATACTGATTTGTAATATATTATGTTGAATTGTCGTATATCAATTTGTAAGACATTATGTGTTTTCTAGTATCGATTTGAGAGATATTGTTTTGGTTGTTAATATTGATTTATAATATATTATGCCGAATTGCCGTATATCGATTTGTAAGATATTATGCTGAATTGTCGTATATCATTTTGTAAAATATTATGTGTTTTCTAATGTCGATTTGTGAGATATTATTTTGTTTGTTATTATCGATTTGTAATATATTATACTGAATTGTCGTATATCGATTTGTAAGATATTATGTGTTTTCTAGTATCTATTTGTGAGATATTGTTTTATTTATTAATATCGATTTGTAATATATTATGCTGAATTATCGTATATCGATTTATAAGATATTATATGTTTTCTAGTATCGATTTGTGAGATATTGTTTTGGTTGTTAATATCAATTTGTAATATATTATACTGAATTGCCGTATATCGATTTGTAAGATATTATATGTTTTCTAGTGTCGATTTGTGAGATATTGTTTTGGTTGTTAATATCGATTTGTAATATATTATGCTGAATTGTCGTATATCGATTTGTAGGATATTATGTTGAATTGCCATATACCGATTTATAATATATTATGTTGAATTGTCGCATATCAATTTGTAAGATATTATGTGTTTTCTAGTGTCAATTTGTGAGATATGATTTTGTTTGTTATTATCGATTTGTAAGCTATTATGTTGTTGCTTTGATATCGTGATTCATTCAATCGTTTCTTTGACTTGCTTAATTAATCGGTAGCTATTGTTATACACTACAAAAAAAATGTCAATTAGCGACGAAAATTTGCACCGAAAATAATTCATCACAATTTTGCGACGGATTAGCGAGAGAAAATGAGCCATCCCTAGAATTTGATTTAGTTGTAGAATTTATGAAGAAACAATTCTGTCGCCAAATCTGTCGCTAATTAGCGACGAAATTACATCTATCACAAACTATGTCGCAACTTAGAGACGGATTAGTGACAACTTTTTTTCGTCGCTACTCTATCGCTAATTAGCGACGATGTTTGTGATAGAATGTTTTCGTTACGAATCCATCGCTCAGTAGCATCATTGTTGATGATGACATTGTTCCGTCGTGAATCTGTCACTAAGTTTCGATGTAAAACCTCCATCTAGAGCACAAAATTAACTCTGCTCTCTCTCTCACACGCGTTGTTCGCCCCGGCCACCTACTGCTCTCCGACGACCGCTTAGACTACCTCCTCCTCCCTGTATCTGTTAGAGACCTCGATGACCCCGAGAACCCCCCTCTTTGTGTCTCCTCTCGTTTCCTTAGTGGCCACTGACAACTGCGTTGACGATCTCCCCATCGCCATCCCTCTCTGACCTCTCTCTCCACGAGCCTCCCTCGGCCGATGACCTCTTTTCCCCGGTGACACCTCCCTCAAACCCTCCTGGTTGTCGTCAACATAACTCCGAGCCCCATTCGACTGCCAATCATCACTGTCGTTGTTCCGGCGAGCATCACCATGCCTCTAAAAGCATTTTGTGACTCTGGGCATGATGTTTGGATGCTTGATGATCAATATCCGAATATTGCATGTTTCTAAGTGATAGTCCTATCTCATGGAAGACTAAAAAGCACACTACAATATCCAGATCATCTGTTGAAGCAGAATATCGAGAAATGACGAATGCAACTTGTGAGATAACATGGTTGAAATTCCTATTATCGGACTTGCAAGTTAAACTCTCAAAACTGACAAATTTATATTATAATAACCAAGATGCAATGCATATATTCACAAACCTAGTTTTTTATCGACTGTCATTTGGTTCATGAAAAGATTGCGGCAGGAGTCATTCACACCATATATGTGAGTTTCAAAAATCAAATAGCTGACCTATTCACCAAATTTATGGGCAAGGATCAATTTTTGTATCTTTTATCCGTGTTTATGACTTACACACGATAGTCTGACTATTCCCTTGTGACTTACATTGTAAAGTTGCGTTTACAGTATGTTTTTCTTTTGTTGAGTCTGATGTAAGTTGCTCGGTTCAGGTGAATCAATACCCCAAAGGGGCAACCCATATACTTGAACTGTAATAGCCTGCGGGCAAAATTATGAATGAATTAAATGCGTTGAGGCTTTTTTTTTGTTCATTCTCATTGTGATTGCAATTCTTCTCCCTCTATTCTCTCTTGCTCTCTTGCACTTTGATTACAAGCTTCCGTGACTGGCAAACGAGTGATAAGTAGGCTTGCGGCGGTGAGAAAGGACCATCACACTACGCTAGCCTATTGAAGGAAATAGGTCTGTGATAAGTGGTACCAAAGCCCGTTCTCGTGTTGAAAAAGGGACTTCAAAGTTGGTGTCAATAGACACGTCGACAGACTGTGATTTGTGAGCACGACATTGTGGCGCCTTATCAAAACTTGCGCAACACCAAAGGCAAGGTAATTGCCGAAGTTGAGGAGATGGGTTCACCTCGAGGCCAAGAAGAGATGACTGCAACTATCAACAGGCTGGTGGAAGATGTGACTTCGCACGAGAAAGCCATTTCACACGTAGTTGAATCATTCGGTGACTGAATGATGTGGTGGCGTGCCTGCAAGAGCAGGTGAACATACTAATGGGGCAGGTCACTTCATTGACGATTACAGTGGCTGACTTGCAGACTAAAGTAGGAGAGCTTTAGTTGAAGAACTGACATTATAGTGGTCAGTGACCCTAAATGGTGAAAATGGTGAAAGACCATCAAAGATTGATGTGCCAAGACCAACAAAGTTCAATGGTTCTCGTGATAGCAAGGCCATTAAGAACCATTTGTTTCAAGTAGAAGACTACTTGGACATTCAAAACATAACGTTTGAGGATCTCAGAATCAAGGTTGCAGCAGCTCTACTTGATGAAGATGCTATCGCTTGGTGGAGGCAAAAGCGCAGTGACATGGAGAGGGGTCAATGTGTGATATACACCTTTAACGACTTTAAAACAGAGCTGCACAACTACTTCATGTTGATGAATGCGCAGAGGCAGACGTATCAGATGGTTGGCGAGCTTAAACATACTGGTTCATTATAAGACTATGTCAGAATGTTCTAGATGCTTATGCTGGTGGTGCCTCACATGCCAGAAGACGACAAGCTCAACTGGTTTATTGTGAGACTTCAATCATGGGCACAGTCTGAAGTGGAAAGGAGCAACCTCTATATTTTAAAAGATGCATATGTGGCGGCCGAGCGCTTAGTTGACACTCAGCTCAAGCCTTTCACCCCATCAACCAAAGTCGAGAAGAAGCCTGACCATAGAGAAAAGAAGGACGAGCAACGCGACAACAAAGGTGAGGCATCAACACGCCATCAATCTGACAAGAAACATAACTACACAAAGTATAACAACAACAACAACAACAACAACAACAATAAAAACAACAACAACAACAACAACAACAACAACAACAACAACAAGAATACAGTTGTGACATGCTAGTTCTGTTGCGATAGGCATATCGTCAGGCAATGCCCAAAGTGCCTCATGAAGGACGACGGGCATGCCAATCTTGTGCAGGCAGAATGCAGCCACACTGAGGCTATGCAACCACGAATGAGAGCCATGCAATTGATCAATGCAGTTAGAAGTTGCACAATTGAGAACATACAAGCTAGCAAAGAACTGATGTATCTCAAAGTCATTATGAACGAAAAGTCTACTTCAGCTATGGTAGACTTCGGAGCCACACACAACTTTGTCTCGCAGAAAGAGGCAGAGCGGTTGGGCTTGAAACCTGAGCCAAAGCAGAGGACCATAAAAAAGTAAACTCTGAGACCAAGCCCATCCTTGGTGAAGCAAGAGATATGGCTATCCAAGTGGGGAGTTGGGTCGACAAAGCCAACTTCTATGTGGTGCTCCTAGACGATTTCAAGATGATCTTGGGTATGGAGTTTCTGTGGAGCCACAATGTTATGATGTTACCAAAGTTTAACACGTTGACAATTATGAGGCCAAACTTGTCCCACACAACGCAGTGCCTTATGCAGAAAGGCAAGTCTTCAGTATTATCAACGATGCAGTTGAAGAAGAGTGTCAAGCATAGGGAGCAAACATTCTTAGTTGCGGTGTACGCAAAAGAAGGGAAGGTGGAAGCAGCAGTACCGCCAACCCTAGCCCCATTGTTGGAGGAGTTTCGGGGGGTGATGCCTCCGAAATTACCAAAGCATCTTCCACCAAGACGTGAGGTCGACATTAAGATTGACCCAAGAGCGAAGCCTCCCACAATGGTTTCATATCGCATGGGGCCTAATGAGTTGAAGGAGCTGTGTAGGAAGCTAGATGAGATATTGGATGCAGGCATCGTTCGTCTATCGAAAGCCCCATTTGGCACCCAGATCCTATTTCAGATGAAACATGATGGCTTCAAACGGTTATGTGTGAATTACCGTACTTTGAATAAGGTCACGGTGAAGAACAAGTACCCATTGCCACTGATAGCGAACTTGTTCGATCAACTAAGCAATGCACGCATCTTTTTTAAGCTAGATCTACGATCAGGTTACTGGCAGGTGAGGATTGCTGAAGGTGATGAGTCAAAGACAACTTGCATTACCCGCTATGGTATTTACAAATTCTTAGTAATGCCATTTGGGTTGATGAATGCTCCAGCCACGTTCACGGCTTTAATGAACCAAATTTTCTACCCTTACTTAGGCAAGTTCATGGTAGTCTACTTGGATGATATCGTGATCTACAGTAGCAACATGGAGGAACATGTCGGGCACTTGCGAATAGTGTTTCAGGTGCTAAAGGAGATTGACCTCTGTGTCAAACGAGAGAAATGTCTCTTCAGGCAGGAGGAGATCAGCTTCCTTGGCCACGTTGTGTGGTGTGCTGCGTATGGATGGGGAAAAGATAATGGGTCATCCAGGAATGGGTTTCGCCAAGCAAAGTTCCATATTTGCGGTCATTCCTTGGTTTGGCAAACTACTATCGGTGTTTCATCGAAGCCTATTCTCTCATTGTTGCGCCCCTCATAAGATTGCTAAAGAAGAATCATGTATGACTCTGGACAGAAGTGTGCCAAGATGCCTTTGATGGCTTGAAGAAAGCCTTGGTGAGGGAGTCAGTGTTACGACTGCTTGATCACTCAAAACTCTTTGAGGTCCACACAAACGCCTCAAAATTTGCCATTGGCAGAGTTATTATATAGGAGGGTAATCCAATTGCATATGCAAGTCATAAGCTGAAGGATGCAGAGAGGCGTTACATGGTGCATGAACGTGAGATGACCGCCATCGTGTATTGCTTCAGAACCTGACGACACTACCTCTTGGGTGCCCAGTTCATCATCAAGACTGACAATGTTGCAACAAGCTATTTTTAGATACAGAAGAAACTGACGCTCAAGCAAGCTCGGTGACAATTATTTTTGCTTGAGTTCGACTTTGCCTTAGAGTACAAGGTTAAAAAGACCAACGTTGTTGCAGATGCCTTGAGTTGTAGGGCTGAACTGACAGCTGCACGCGTGGGGCCTTCTGAAGTGCATTTAGAGGATGCATTGCTGAGCCACATCTGCGAAGGTACGCAGTAGGATCCAACAATGCAACACCTTGTCTCTCTAGCGCAGGCAGCGAAGACTCAACAATTTTGGCTACAAGACGACCTCCTCGTGACAAAAGGGGGATGCATCTTTGTGCCGTAGTGGAAAAATCTCCGCCAAGAACTACTTAAGGAGTGCCATGATACACTATGGGCCGACTATCCTGGTCAGAAGCAGACCTTAGCACTCTTTGAGCGCGGCTACTATTGGCCATATATGAGGGATAACATTGATGGGTATGTGCAAACATGCTTCATCTGCCAACAAGATAAGGGGACAAACCAGAAGGCTACCAGTCTCTTTGTCTACCAATTCCAGAACGTCCTTTGGATAACATCTCCATGAACTTCATTGTTATTTCGCCAAAGTTAGAGGACCTCAGTTCCATCCTTGTTGTGGTGGATCATTTTTCAAAGTATATCATCTTCATCTCAGCTTCGAAGGAGTGCCCTGCAGAGTTGTTTGTAAAGCATATGGTGAAGTATTGGGGCATACCAAAGAGCATTGTGAGCGATCGCGATGCTCGCTTCACAGGCAAGTTCTGGCGTGAAGTATTTCAGCTACTCGGCTCTAATTTGTTGTTTTTAACAAGCTTTCATCCGCCGATAGATGAGTAAATAGAGCGCATCAACAGAATACTTAAGCAGTACCTTAGGCACTTTGTTAGTGCCAATCAAAAAAATTGGGTGAAGCTCCTTGACGTGGAACCATTTTTTTACAACATGTAGAAGAGCGAGTCTTCGGGCCACAACCCATTTGAGATAGCCATGGGGCAGCAGCTACTGACTCCACACAAGAAAATGGAAGACCATCCTTCGTCTATCAGTTTGTTCGCGACTGACACAAGCAGAATGAGTTGGCAAATACATTATTACACAAGGCAACAAAGAGAATAAAGAAGTGAGCAGACAAGCATCGTCGGCCTGCTGGGTTCCAAGTTGGGGACCAAGTGTTGGTGAAGTTATATCCAAGTCGCACACCCATCTTTCGCGGGCGGCACCGCAGTCTGCTTAGAAAGTATAAAGAACTCTTCACCATCACAAGGAAGGTGGGCAAACTGGCATACAAGCTGAAGTTGCCCCAAGACTTCAAGGTGCACTCGGTGTTCCACGTGTGCAACCTCAAGCAGTTTCATCTAGACAATGAAGATCCGGAATGCAGCATGCCACAACGCGCTCTTATTATGTAGAGGGCCTCAACAACACAACGGGCCGAGAAGCACCTCAGTAAGATCCTTTGTCATATGGTCAACTACTTGGGCGAAGCAAAGAAATACCTAGTGCAGTGAGAGAAAACAATGGAACCAACATGGGAGCTTGCATTCTGAATGAACAGCCGCTACCCGGTTGAAGTCAGGACTTACCATGAAATAGATGGCACCGAGGACGACACATGATTTGAAGGGAGGGCGTGTTTCCTTGTGACTTACATTTGTAAAGTTGCGTATAAAGCCTATTTTGCTTTTGTTGAGTTTGATGTAAGCTGCCCGATTCAGGTGAATCAATACCTCGAAGGGGCAACCCGTATACTTGAACTGTAATAGCCCGCAGACAAAATTATGAATGAATTAAATGCATTGAGCTTTCTTTTGTTCACTCTCGTTGTGATTGCAATTCTTCTCCCTTTATTCTTTCTTGCACTTTGATTACAAACTTTCGCGACTGGTAAGTGAGCGACAAGTAGGCTTGCAGCAGTGAGGAAGGATCATCGCGCCACACTGGCCTATTGAAGAAAATAGGCCCGTGACAATGACGAGGAGTGATACAATATGCTATCGTGTTCACGTTATCGTGAACACATTTGGCAAGGTGGTGAGGTGTGTGACCACATTTGGCAAGAGGGTGTTGCGTGTTCTCCCCCAAACACGCACTGTAGCTACAGAGTGTGTGTGTGTTGGTGGTGGGAAGGGGGGGGGGGGGGGTGACATATAACCTGCCCCCACATTTGGCAAGTTAGCAAGTTGTTAACAGTTATTATTGTAAACACATCGTTATCATGAAAACAGTTGGGCAAGTGAGAGACTCATGTAGCATGTATCATTTGGCAAATCATTACATTGTATATTTCTTTTTGTTCTCGTCCCACAAATCATGGGATTGATTCTGTGTTGTTCTCATCTCATAAAACATGAGATTGTAACTATAAAATTGGCCGATAGACCTCCCCTCAAGATAAGAAAACATTACCTTTTCTTTGATTCAATTTTCGTATATCTACAACGGCCACCTGCAGCTCAAAGTCTGCAACTTCACATAATGGCTCTGCACGCCTGGTTCTTGGCTAGGTGTGTCTACTTGAGACATTCAACTTGAAGAACGTACATCGAGTTCCATACACGAGGTGCATATCCCTTGCCTTCAGACTAAAGCAGCATACTCCCAGCAGGCAAGAGGGCAGTCGAGAGGTTTTAATTCCTTAAGGGTGGGTTATAAGGCGTCAGACCCTCCCGGTTTGCACCACTTGAACCAGGGTTTCCCGAGTTCAAATATGGTGATATGTCAATACACAATTTTTTTTTTGTTGTTTTGAAATCACCACTGTTCATAGACACAAGTGGTGGGATTTGGCCACTAGAGGCGTGGTCAAGTTTCTATTCCCATAAGTGTCAAACTCCTTGCATTAATGAAAGCAATGGATAAAGGGCCAAGGGTGCAACTACGGATTTACACCATCGAGAAAGCAATTGCAAGTGCATCAGGCTTAGCCAGCCGGACTAGGTCTCGGGTGGTTTCTCATCCATCATGGATAAAAAAACAAAAGAAATCACCACTGTCCATGGTCTTCATCAAACGGTCAACGTTGATGTCATGACATAAAGATTAAGACAACATACGGTTGTGATCTCAAAAGATTTCACCTGATCTGACCTCGGGTTTACCAATGATAAATATCGAAAAAAGGAAAAAAAAGTTCCGACAGATTAGCACTTAAGCGATCTTCCTAAACGTCTAGCATGTGTGCAGAATTCAATCAACAAGTGAGTTGAATCCCATAATCAACAAAACCTGGTTATGCCATCTTGATAGAATTAAATTGAGGACCGATCATCCAGGTGCCTCATTGCTGCTGCCTCTAAATGATGGAATCATTGTGTCGACATGAAACTAGTGGAATTCATTTCCACCGAGTCTTGTGTAGCTGAAGGGGAGGTTTTGTGCTGGCGATTTTCCAAAGAGACATCCATCTTGGATAACCCTTAGAATCTGAAATTTCTAGTGGATCAGTTTTTTCAAGATGCAACTTCTTTCGTCCAGCTATTAAAATAGAGTAATGCACTTGTTCTGCCTTGTTAGGTCTTTTTAAAAATGGTAGTCTTTGTTTAGTGGGAACTGGATTTTGGATCACCGAAATTTTACCTGTATACAGGTTTTTTAGGTCATCCAAAATCAATGGCTACGAAGGAATCAATTTTTTCTGGCTCATAAAAATATATTTTTTCATAAAAAAATATGATCCAAGAGTTGATTCCCACTAAATCGAATATGCTAAACTCATCTAACAGGTCAAATCTATCATAATCAAACTATAGTGAATAACTGGGCAGAACGAGAAAAGAGGGTTGGAGGGTTGTGTATGTTCGCCCCCGATGATTCACTGAATCCCACGTCTGTGTTCGGGGCTTTGAATGAGCACCACGTATACAAGCACATGGGGCTCGTATTCCCGTGTATGTTGACATAACTTTGCATCGGACTCTGGTGTTGTTGCAAAGACTTAAGTACCCTTTATTGCTATTCTTCTCATAAAGTGATGGTTTGAGAAAATGACAAAAATGTCTTTCATTCAAAAAAGAAAAAACAAATAGTTCAAAAAAGGACAAACATGTCCTCCATCCAGAAAGTCGAGGATGATGTTGACTCTTCAAAGTCTTCTTCTTTTTCTGTTCAAAAAAAGGACAAACATGTTTTTTTCTTCTTTCTCCGTAAAACACTGCAAAACCCTTTCTCTCTCTAGAGAAGAAATCAAGGGAAACAAAGAGTTCTTCCTGGAGAAGGCCATGAACATCAACCCTCTCACTCTCTCTCCCTTCTCTCTCTACTTTTGTGCACATCCAACAGACGATCCTACATTGCTGCATCGCCATCTTCTTCTTCTTTCTTCTTCGTAAAACACTGTAAAACCCTCTCTCTCTGTAGAGAAGAAATCAAGAGAGGTAAAGGGTTCCTCCTGGAGAAGGCCATGAACACCAACCCTCTCACTCTCTCTCCCTTCTCTCTCTACTTATGTGCCTGATTTAGAGTTTTTGCCCTTACAGGAGGGGGGTCCGGGGGCTCCCCCCCGGCGCGGATCCCGCTGCGCGGTCAGCGGGCGGGTCCAGGGGGGGCCGCCCCTGGCGGGGGGCTCGGGGGGCAGCGCCCTTCGGACCAAAATTTTTTTGGGCCTTCCAATAATGATTTGTAGTATTATCGGGCTTTCCTACAACAATTTGTAGCATTTGTAGTGTCTTCCATAAATCGCGAAACGCTATAGCAATTTGTAGTGTCTTCCGCAAATCGCTATAGTGATTCGCAAATCGCTATAGCGATGTGTAGTGTCTTCCGCAAATCGCTATAGCGATTCACAAATCCCTATAGCGATTTGTAGTGTCTTCCGCAAATCGCTATAGCGATTTGTAGTGTCTTCCGCAAATCACTATAGCGATTTGTAGTGTCTTCCGCAAATTAGGACTAACTTGTCAGAGTCATATCTCCCTAACCGGAGGTCATATTCCAAATCCGCGATTTGTAGTGTCTTCCGCAAATCGCTATAGCGATTTGTAGTATCTTCCGCAAATTAGGACCAACTTGTCAGAGTCATATCTCCCTAACCGAAGGTCATATTCCAAATCCGTAAAAAGTGGTGTCTTTGTTATTGAGTCTAGTTTATTTCTGTAAATTTTCAGCAATTTCTATTGTCATTTCATTCCCCATTTTAACTTCAACGATACATTACAACCACAATCATCAAAAGAAAGATTGCCCAAGCTAAGAGTCACCGTTCTCGCCCTCCTCCCCGACAGCAACCCAGTCGGTGCAGTCACGCTGAGGATGGCCAGCAGAAGCTCCACCACGTCGTCTTCTTCTCCCTAGCGAGGAGGTCTCAGCGGAGCCGTCGTTCCGGTGACGGGTGTTCATCTCGTTCCGGTGACGGGTGTTCTACGAAATGTAAATCCCCCCTTCTGTAAGGGCAAAAGGCCATGAACACGCTGGGAGGAGCCCTCAGACCCCCCTTCTGTAAGGGTAAAAGCTCTGAATCAGACTCCATAACTCTTCAAGTTGAATGATGCTACCCACACTGGGAGGAGCTCTCAGACCCCCTTTTCTGTAAGGGTAAAAACTCTAAATCAGACTCCACAACTCTTCAACTCCAGGGAAGATTTCTTTCTCTGATAATCCTGCAGTGCAGAGACTGAGTCTTAAATAATCATCTTCGGGGCACTTAAGTCTTTACAACCACTCCTTTTCAAGAACCGTCATTTTTTTTGCACCAATGGAGGAGAGGGTACTTAAGTCTTTGCAATCGCATCAAACTCCAACGCTAATTAATGCTGACAAACATGGGGATACGAGATGCACATGCTTACATACGTGGTGCTCTTTGGGACCCCCGATAATGAGATGTAGCTAACTGCCCTGTTCGGGGGGGGGGGGAACATATAACCTGCTTACAGAAAAGAGGGCCTAATATGTTCAGTTCTCATTAAAATATGGTGAAGTATATTTATTTTTGGGTAATCTCCGTTAGCGAGAAAACTTGGATATTTTATTGGAGATTTTCACCAAGACAATCCCAAGCATAGTAATTATTGTTAATGCGTTTTGTGACTAAAATCCAATTCAATCTTGTTCCCAAAGATTCAGCATGCATATAATAGGAAAACTTAAAATGCATAATTAATAAGGGAAATTTTCAAAAGCACACCTAAGTTTTTCATATTGTTAAAAACACACATATAGTTTTGTTCCATTAATCAAAACAAGCTACTGTCAGTTTAACTTGATTTATCATTAACCCAAGTTGAGTTAATAGGATAAAGTTACTGGTTTATCCTCAACAGAATAACTTTTCTTGAATTTTTTTCAAGAATACACATAAAGTATTGGAAATAATAAAAGAACACCTAACCTTTGATAATTACAACACACATTTAACAACAACTATAACAGAAGTAAACCCTAGTTTTTTAATTAGCCATGGAAAAGTTTAGGTTCTTTTTTAACAATATTGAAAACTTAATTGTTCATTTATTGATGAAAATACGATTAATCTTTTCTACTATATTGATTACAATAATTATGTTATTTGCTATCTTACAGGTATTACCTGTACTACTTGTTTACTAATTTCAAGAAGAAATGAAAAAAAACCAACATTTGAAGCCATCTTTATAAAGCTACAAAGCACAAAGATCAATTTAAATAACAATGAATGAAATATTGAGGCTTAATACTGTAGCATATAAATATTTAGTGAGAGGTACTGCAAACACCTACGTTACATGATCAAGAGCATTTTTCTTTAAGGGTTGCATGAGTGAGCACGTATCAAATAATAGGTTTGTGTGAATCGTAAAAGGAAGCTATTGCAGTTCTTAATTGTTAATGCCATAAACTATATCTAAAAAAGGTTAATATGGATACTCAAGCAAAAACTAGAGACGACTGAAACTTTGAACAACAAAAATGGACCCATCACGCTGATCTCTTCGTCCCAGGTTCTACTTCCACCGGGTGTGTGGGGTGCCTTTAACTGGTGGACTTCGTAAGAGCTTGGGTGTCACCGACCCCATCCGGGTTTTACCTTACAGGGGGCGGGCCCAATAAATGACCCAGTTCTCGAAGAAGGTTACACGTCAAAGTAAAGGCCCCATCAGAAAGCAAAAGTAATTACATCAGTCAGGGATTTCCCTGTTAGCGGTTAGAAAGACAACTTATGCTAACCAGAAACTACTTCGCTATGCTTAGATGACCAATAACATGGAAAGCAGGTTATATGTGCACCCTCCAAACAGGCAGGTGTGTTCGTGGGTTCGAGTGAGTGCCACGTATGTAAGCACGTACGGTGCGTATCCCCATGTTTGTCAGCATCAGTTAGTGTTGGAGTCTGGTGCGGTTGCAAAGACTTAAGTACCCTTTCTATCATTGGTGCCATAAAATGATGATTCTAGAAAAGGAGCGGTTGCAAAGACTTAAGTACCCTTTGATGAGTTGTAGAACCTGATTCAGAGTTTTTGCCCTTACATAAGGGGGGTCCGCCTCCCTCCCCCGCGGTGCGGGTCCCAGTTTCTTATGGATCAGACCCGACTTGTTTAGGTTTAGGGCGATCACCCTTGCCTTGTATAAATTCTTTTTTTTCTTTTTCTCTTGTAACTGTCGAAAAAAAAACAATAAAGTTTTTTCTCTGGGCGACCGTGGTTTTTTACTCCCTCTCAGATTTGAGGGGAGGTTTTCTCACGTAAATCTGTGTGTCCTTGCTTGTTTTGTTTGATCATTCTGGTTTATTGTTTCCTTCGGTTGTTTCTTGCTCACAGTTTTTGTAACACATTTTTTCGCTATTGGTGTCATGAAATGATGATTCTAGAAAAGGACAAAAAAAATTTCTTTTTTTTTTTTTGCTACACGATTTACGAAAACCGCATAGCGATTTGCCTTTTTTCGCAACATGATTTAGCGATTTACAAAAATTGCTACTCGATTTACGAACATCGCGTAGCGATTTGCAACTTTTTTTCGCTACAGAATTTTTATAAATCGCTACTCGATTTAGCGTTTTTTCTTCTTTTTTTTCACTATAGCGATTTGCCATTTTTTTTGCTAGAGCCATATGATACGGTGCTTTAGAAATCAGATTCGTTCCAGGCAATAACTCGATCTCACGCTTCGGAGGTAATGTGATGCCCCAAACATCGATTTTGTGAAAACTTTTGGTTTTTGAGAATTTTTTTTTTTATGAATAAAGATTTAAATCGAACTATGAAAGTACAAAAGGGAAGAGGGGTAAACAAAAGGTCATAAGTCTAAGCGGGTCACAGTAAGGGATACAACCCAAAAATCAAAGTCCAATATATACAGTGTCATAAGGTTTAAAATTATAAAATGAGACATTATACATCAATACAACCAGTCTCTCAAAATAAGAGAAAAATCTCCTCAAAACCTCAAACAAGAAGGAGTCAGGATCTGTAGCTAAGTGTGAGTCCCAAGCCTTCAACTGTGCACCGCCGCATCGTCACTGAACCTCTTCAGTACTTGTATCCCCATAAAACGGGGTCAGAACTCTTGCGAGTTGGTGAAGAACAACATCATATATCCATTTATCAGGAAAAAAGGCATATAGCATACAAACAGGTAAAATGACATATATATGTGAATGTGTTAGGTAAGTACACATACTACAAGTCTGAGCAACAACGAAGTAGGTAACAAGTGCAACAAGCTAGAGTAACAAACGAGGAAACTAAGCAACAAGGTACAACAACAAAACAAAAACAAGAGCAGTACTAAAACAACTAAAGTATGTCAGTCTGTTTGGTTAGTAATTATGTTCTTCTGATTACTCTTTCGGGTAAGCGAAGAAACCTCACATTCTGTGAGCCATGCACCCAGCGTCTGTTATTCAAATTCTAGTGTGGTAACCGGGGATGCTACAGACCGAGTCAACCACCTGCGGCAACGCACAACTAGGAGAAACCTTTCGCAGGGGTAAATGATTGTAATCCATACTACTGCAGTAGTATAGGTCCCTCAAAAGGGTAACCCCAACCTCCCTAACTCTGAGTGACTGGAGGTCAAAGGATGCCTACAGCTCCTACAAACAAAAGTGTTGTAGTAACGACATGTCACTCAGGGTCCGACTTTCAATCAGAGAGGGAGGTCCGATGAGGGGGCATCGGGCAAAGAGAGTCAAGGCGGATAGAGGCAGGAGATGCAGGAGGGTATGCATTTTTTCCTTTAAAGAACCCCCCTTGTGGGGGTGTTTATAAAGGCACAAGGGAGGGGCGAGTTACCCGGGTTTGGATCCGGATCCGACCCAAGTTCAATTTTTTTTTTTGCAAAAACATGGGTCTTACATCGATGGCCAACGCCACTCACCTCATCTCAACAGCCGACTGCCCCATCCTTAATTCCTAAGCTGCCTCATCTCTCTATCCCGCCTCTTCCTCTTACCTCCCTCCTTTCTCACTCTAAAAATGAGCGGCAGATTTAAGGTTGGGTCTCAATATTGGTTTCTGCGAGCGTGCAAAAGACCATCTGGAATGATGATGCATGAAATGCACATCATGTAAACAAGTTTTTCATGCATTTTGTATCAAGTTTAAGGTTTTAAACCCATGTTTAGATGTGTTTTGATAGTAAGGGGCTATGGTTCGAATTTCAGAAAAATCGGAGTTAAAATGAGAGAGTTATGGCTATTTCAGTGTTTGGGCACGGATTTCGAGGTGGATCGGATTCATATCCGACCCAATTAGGTTAATTGGACCTTGGATCAACTCTTTAAAAGTCCAAAACCCAACCCACATGCCTATCCAGATCCATTTCAAAAAGTTTTTCTGAAACCCCCCCAGAAAGAGGCGCCTAGAGAATATATTTTTTATAACATTGTTTTTGCAAATTCCAAAAAGTATAAATATACTTTTTAGAGAAGCCCTAGGCGTCTTTGGCTGTGTTTGGACGCCCCCTACAGTGACTCTACAGCAGCAGCTCCTTCCTCTCCATCTCCCCCACGTGTTGGCCATTGAAGATCGACCTATGCTTGATTTTCAAGCATATTTTCGAGCTTTCTTTTGTTTCTTTTCATTTCTTTCTTGTTCCTTGCTGTCTTTTCACCCCTTTTCTGTACTTTTGCAGGTGTAGCAGAGGTGGAGACCATTAATCTTGGGCGGGAGTGCGCAACACACCACCAAGGTGAGCCGGCCCTACCTCCATCCGGCTTTCTACACCCTCCGATCGCGAATCGGCTCACATTCCATCGTCGGTGGATCTCCAACGTGTAGCAGCTGCAAAAGGTACCGATTTTGGTGAAGTACAGCATTCTCGAACGGTATAGGATGTCCATCTCCAGCCACGGTCCGCTCTTCTTCATCCCCCCGGTCGTCGGATCTTCCAAAAGGTAGGTCTTCTTCTTCCTTCTCTTCTAGATAAAACCGATTTGTGTGTGGATTTTGTTTTGTTATTTTCTGGGTGTTTCTTAGTTTTCTTTTTGTTTCAATCTTAGAGTAGCATTCGTGCATAGACCAGCACGTTAGATTAGGTTTATGTGTATGGTTGATTCGTTGGAATCGAGTTTTTATTGATTTTTCATCCTTTTTATAAAAATCGGCTAGATCTTCATCTAGTCGATTTTTCAAGTTTGTCCTAAGTGTTCTTGGTGTTGTTTTACAGAAAATCCAATAAAGAAAGTGTTCATTTTGATTCATCTTAGTCGGTTTTGTGTGTGGGTTGCATTTGATTTTAATTGAAAATAAAAATCCAAAAATCGGCTAGACTTATTCTAGTCAATTCTTGATTTTTGCAAAAATATTTTTTTGTTTTGATATTTTCATTTTGTTCAGCATGTGTACTGTGTTGTTTTGCTAAAAAATTCATTCGAAAATTTCATTTTAGTTTATTTTATTCATGGGGTGTGCTTGTGTCTTGTTTTGATTTCATTTTTTAAAAAGAAAAAAAATCGGCTAGAGATATTCTAGCCGATCTTTACATTTTTGTTAAAAGGGTGTTTAGAGTGGTAAGTCGTGTTGCTTGCTGTGTGTTTAGTGTGTTAACAGTAGCATAAAGTGGTGTTAGTCATTCCATTGTTTTAGGATTGATTTACTTAATTGTTTTAATCATTTTTCGTTTTTGTGTTTGAGTGTATTATTGAAAATTATAAAAATCAAGTTTTCTTTATTTTTTTATGTTTTTAATTCCAGCATAGTGATGTTCTTGTTAG
Organism: Nuphar pumila; assembly: GCF_984573655.1. Taxonomy (NCBI): domain Eukaryota; kingdom Viridiplantae; phylum Streptophyta; class Magnoliopsida; order Nymphaeales; family Nymphaeaceae; genus Nuphar; species Nuphar pumila. The sequence goes on from NC_143255.1 coordinate 38,420,002, forward strand.
CTTTTGTGTAATTAGGAGTCATTTTTAGTATTTTCTAACTTAGTTTTATCAAAATAGTAGTTACTTAGTTTTATTGCTTTTCGTTAGTTTATAATTTTATTTTTTTTATTTTCGTGTAGTTCTTCTTCTTCCCCAAGGTGGGGCGGCAGCCATTAGAGCTCCCCTTGAGCTCTTGGTCGAATTTTTAGAAATTAGTAATTGTCATTAATTGAGTTAGGTAAGTGTAATTAGGTTGTCTAGGTTCATTGTATTAGGGTTTAGTGTCTTAGTCGTTTTTAGGGGTCATTTAAGGAAGTTTTGGGAATTAGAGTAGCTCATTCAATTAATTTAGGAAATCATATTTTTCAAATTAGATCCTCTAATTACTTTAGGTAGATTTTAAATTCTTTAGTTTAAATAGTCTTAATTAGTGTAGACGATTTTTGAGGAGGAGGGCAATTAATGTATGGAAATTGGGAAACTCTTTCTTGGAAAGAATTGAATTTTCAAAAATCGTGTGGAGTAAAGAAAGAAAGCATTAAAATCCGAATATTTATTAGAAGGGAGTTACGAAGTGAACTTTGGAAAGTGATTTGAAAATTTATTGCATTTCCCAAGTGAGAGGTTATGATTTCAAGAAAGAAATAAGTGCTTTTAAATTCTTTTTGGAAAGTCCAATTCGTGGGGTTCTCTAGGTTAGACGTTTCCACTTTCCAATTTGCATTTTAATGCCATTCTTAATGGGGTTAGATGGTTTTTGATATTCCAATTTTCTAAAAATCATCAATGCGCCTTTCCTTCTTCTTAGTTAACCTTCCTTAGTGGATTAAATTAGAGTAGGGTCTAATTAACTTAGTCTAAGTCAACCTAAGTCCACCATAGGTCTAATCCAAGACCAAGATCTAACCCGAGTCAAGCTTGATCCGAGTCTATCCCAACCTACCTAACTCAAACCGAGCCTAGGTCGAGTCAAACCTAGTTCAACCTTCTCGAGCCTAGTCAAAGACCTAGATTTAGTTTGAGTCAACCCTTAGTCTAAACCAAGTCGAGTCAACCGAGCTTACCTTACCCCATTCGAGCCTAGTCAAATCTAAGTTGAGTCAAGCTTAGTTGGACCTAAGTCAACTCGAACCTAGTTGACTAAGTCAACCATAAACCGAGTTCAACCTAGTCTTCATAAGCCTAAGTCCAAGACCTAGACCTAGTCTGAGTCAACCTTAGCCAAACCCAATCCAACCTTAGCTAAGGTCAAACCACACCTAGATCGAGTCTAAGACCAAAGCCCAACCTTAGTCAAGCCTAGGTCGAGTCAACTCGAGTCTAAAACCGACCCTAATCCTAGTCAAACCTAAGTTAGGTCGAATCAACTCTAATCCAAGGCAAACCGAGTCTACTTAAGTCAACCGAACCTAGTTGACTAAGTTAACCCAAAACCCAAACCTAGCCGAGCCCAAGACCTAGCCCTAACCCTAACCAAGTCCAAGTCAAGTCAACCGAGCCACCTAAATCAACCCGCCCCTAGTTGACTAAGTCAAACCCAAAACCAAACCTAACTCGAGCCTACCCAAGTTAACCCCCCTTAGCTAAGCCTAAACCGAGTCCATTGGAGTCAACCGACCCTAGTCCTAGTCAAACACGTGTCCTATTGTTCCATTTTAGTCCCCTAAGTTTTTGATTTACTTATAGCGAATTTAGATTAGCTAATGTAGTTATCTCTTTAATTGTTTAGCCAAAATTTCTAATTGTTGATTTGATTGGTGTTTGTTAGTTTACCGTTTGTTGATTAGTTAGTTAGTATAGTTAGTTTATAGAGCATATATCATTTAGTCATATATTTAACTATATTATTTAGTGTATTGATTATAATTTGCATTAGTATTTCATTTAGTGCATAGTCATAACATGCATGTCATATTTCGTGTAGAGTTCATTTAGCTTCATTATAGTTAGCATCTGCATATAATCAGTTATATAGGATTAATTAAGTTTGCATTGCATGTAGATTACATTCTTAGAGAGTAAAATAGTTCAAATAGTGAATAGTGCACTCAAATCAAAACCAGATTTTTGCCCTGTCGCACTATCCTTATTTTCTGTACAAAAATTCTGTGTTTTCCAAACATTTTTATTCTATTCACTTGCTAGACGTGTTGTTTGACTGCAGACCAAATTTCAGCTCATTCAGAGTTGATTTGGTCTGATTTTTAAGCGTTTTGTGAAAACCGCTTTTTCTGGTTTTTTAATTTCGGGACTTTCGATATCCTGATTTTTCCCAGTTTTGAAACGCTTATATCTGGAGTTCCTGATACTTTTTTTCAATTCTGTAAAAACTGTCAGATTGTTTAATCTGTCAGTTGCAGAACAGAACAAATTTCGGAAAAATAGGACCTCGTTTGCTCTGCCAAACAGTAGTTTTCCGATAACCTGTCAGAATGCTATTTTACACTAGTTAGGGGCAGTTTCGTAATTTTCTTAGTTTCGGCAATTTAGACTTGTTTTCAATAATTTCTGCATTTTAGGAGTTGCATCATCATCATACAGCATTAGTAGAGTTAAATTGGTTAATTTTAGAATTAATTTAGTATTTTATTTAATTTTTGCTTGATAAATAGCATTTGTTTTGTAATTTTCGTACAATTAGAAATAGTTTTAGTTATTGTTTTAATTGTTAGAATAGAAAACTAACTTTGTATTTTTCTGCATTTTTAGGTTGAAAAACATATTTAGTGTCCAGGGTTATTGACCAAGTGAGAAGATTCTCTACGTGGCGAAAAGACGGAAATACCCTTGGCGTGGAGCAGAAGACTGATTGCTTGATTACTTTTCTTTTAGTGATTATTTGTAGTTGTATTAACTTTATAATTGTAGATTGATATTTGTCATTAATAAATTAAATTTTCTAGAAATATTGTGTTTAATTCCTGTTCCCTGAGGATTCGACCCGTACTTACCACTTTGTGGAAAGTCGGTTTTTATATTTTTGGTTGACGATTTTCCAAAGTTTATTGAAAATAATTGTTTTAAAAAGATCATTTCAAAATATCAACCAAATTTTGGCGCCGTTGCCGGGGAACGGCGAATTAATTACTTTATTTCTTAGAGTTTGATTTATTAATTTGTTTAGTTAGCTAATTAGTTGTTTTATTTTTAGTTAGTAGGATTAGTAAGTGAATATAGGATTAACATAGTTAGTAAATATAGGATTCACGTTTTGTCTTTCTAGGATTCATTTGAAATTCATTCTGAAAGGAGCGATTAGACATGTGGGTTTTAGAAAAACTTAGTTTGTGATTTCCTGTAGTTATCTTTTCAGTACTTTAGAGTAGTTTAATTTGTTATTTCATTTACTTAGTTAAATCATTCTGACATAATTAGTTTAGCATATTTGTTTAGTAGTTGTTTATTTTATGTTATTTACCTTTTAGTACCTGTGTAGTTTAGATTTAGAGTTAGGTCGTTTGCTTACATCTGGTCTTAGTACCAGTGTATGCAGGGGCGACGAGGTCTAGGAACCCCATTACACCCATTTGTTGACAACCCAGAGAGAATTTTACATTCTCATCGAAGTTCGACAACAATGGCTGACATGGATCCTCCACCTCCACCCCCAGTTCTTTCACGCCCTCTGCGGGAATACTTCATTCCCACAGACTATGTTCAGGCTTCCTGCATTCGGAGACCCGATGTAGGAGCGCCTCATTATGAGATTAAGGCCAGCATTATTCAGATGCTTCCATCCTTTTATGGCCTTAGTCATGAGGATCCCTACCGACATTTAGATGAATTCCTCGAAATCTGTTCTACTGTTAAGATACAGAATTTCGATGATGATGCTTTAAGGTTGACTCTATTCCCCTTTTCATTGAAGGACAAAGCCAAGTATTGGCTAAAGTCCTTAGATTCTGTAGAAATAGAGTCATGGGATCAATTGCAACAGGAGTTTCTTCGGAAATATTTTCCCATTGGTCGTACGAACCAATATCGTAGAGCCATCACTAGCTTTTCAGAGCTAGATGGTGAGCGCTTTCATGAGACCTGAGAGAGAATGAAGGATCTCCTCAGGAAATGTCCCCATCATCAGGTGCCGAAATGGCAACTAGTGCAGAGCTTCTATGATGGATTGTCTGACAAGAATCGTCAGATGATCGACTCTTCATGTGGAGGGACATTCATGCTGAAGAGCGAGGATGAAGCATGGAGGTTATTTGATACATTGGCCGAGAATTCTCTCCACCATGCTTCGAGCTCTCATTCTGATAGAGCCACACCCAGCATTCAGAAGAAAGCTGGTGTTCTTGAAGTTGGTCCATCTACTGCACTACAGTGCAAGGTAGACATGATTGCTCAGAAGCTGGACCAGCTTCTCTCAGGACCATCCACCACACAGCAGGTGTGTACTCTTTGTGCCAGTCCGGCACATGAGATCACTGAGTGCCCTTCGGCAGCTCAGTACCCTGAATTTGTTCAAGAACAAGTTCAGGCAGCTCAGGGATACGTCAGACCGCCAAATAACCCATCTTCATCGACATATAATCCGGGTTGGCGTAACCATCCCAATTTTTCATGGAAGAATCCACAGTCTTCCATGCAGATGCCTACATCCTCTCAGCCAGTTCGGCAACCATCTTTTACTCAGTCATTTCAAAGACCGAACTATGCTCAGTCTTCTTCTTCTTCTGTTACTCCCCCGATTCAGCAGGAGTCTGCCCCGCAGACATCTTTTGAGGAGAGACTTCTCCAGGCATTCCAAGAGGTGAAAACCTCTAATCAGAACGCCTTCGAGAAGTGTAGCCAGATTTTGAGCTCGCATACGCAGTCCATTGCGAAGTTAGAATCTCAAATGGGACAGTTAGCTGAGGCTATTAGTAGGAGACCCGAGGGTACATTGCCGAGTCAGGCTGTCATGAACCCGAAGGGCAAGGACCAGATGACTGGAGGCCTATTTCATACTGAGACACAACATCAGGCCAAATCGGTTATGGCCCTGAGGAGTGGACGTGAGTATCACGTCGAGAGCAGAGAGCGAGAGAGTAGAGAGAGGATAGAGGAGCCAGAGACCATTGTTTCACCTACGTCGGCTCAATCATCATCCCCATCCCCATCATCACCTTCACCATCTTCATCATCTTCATCCTCAGAGAAGAAGAAGAAGGATAAGAGTGAGCCTTCTCACAAAGAGGAGGAACCAACAGAGTATATTCCCCCACCACCCTATCCCAAAGCATTAGAGTCTCCTGGTTATAGAGGGAAGCAAGGTGCGAAAATCCAGGACATGCTTGACATCTTCAAGCATGTGCAGATCAACCTACCTTTGCTCGATGCTATTCAGCAGGTGCCGGCATATGCCAAATTCCTGAAGGAACTATGTACGCAGAAGCGTAAATCTAGAGAACGAGTTCCTAACAGGGTCCATCTGACTGAGCATGTGAGTTCAGTACTTCAGCATCAGACACCATCAAAGCTCAAGGACCCTGGAGCCCCTATCATTGCTTGTACTATAGGGAACATCCGGATAGAACGCGCATTGCTCGATCTTGGAGCAAGCGTGAACATTCTGCCCAGATATTTCTTTGATTCTTTCGGGCTAGGAGAGATGAGATCGACTCCGATTACACTACAGCTGGCAGATCGTTCTGTCAAGGTACCGAGAGGTGTCTTGGAGGACGTGCTAGTTAAGGTGGATGACTTTTATTTTCCAGTCGATTTCATTATTCTTGATATGGAAGGAGTAGACAGCCAACACCAGACTCCGATTATTTTAGGCAGACCATTCTTGGCGACTGCCAATGCGTGCATCAACTGTAGGACCGGAGCCATGGATCTCTCATTCGGCAATCGAAAGGTCAAGCTGAATATTTTCAATGCCACAATGGGACCAGCAGGAGACATGAACTGCTTTCATGTAGACATTGCACAGGAGTTAGTGGAGAAGCAGCCCGAGTTGTACATTACTGATGATTCTTTAGATTTGTACCATATAGAGAAGAATAGCGGTGTAGATAGTGTAGATGTGTCTAGAGTGTCGTCAGAGAGACCACCTTGGGGAGCGGTCAGGGAGCCTCTTCCACCACTTGCTGAGACCCCCGCCAAGTCTTCGATCGAGTCACCTTCGAAACTTGAGCTGAAACCCTTACCGGATTCACTCAAGTATGCATATCTCGGAGATGATGAGACTCTGCCTGTGATCATCTCATCCTTGCTCACTGAGGAGCAGGAACAGAGATTGCTTACTATTCTTCGAGAGCACAAGGCAGCAATTGGATGGGGAGTTGCTGATCTAAAGGGGATTGATCCTTCATTCTGCATGCATAGGATCCATTGTAATGAGGAAGTCAAGCCATTTAGGGATATGCAGAGAAGGCTAAATCCCAACATGAAGGAAGTGGTGAAGAAAGAGGTGGTGAAGTGGTTGGATGCCGGAATCATTTACCCTATTTCTAATAGCCAGTGGGTCAGTCCGATTCAAGTTGTGCCGAAGAAGTCAGGACTCACTGTGGTTGAGAATGAGAAGGGTGAGAGAATTCCGATGAGGACCACTACAGGATGGCGAGTCTGCATCGATTATAGGAAGCTGAATGTGGCAACTAGGAAAGATCATTTCCCATTGCTATTCATTGATCAGATCTTAGAGAGACTCGCAGGACAGAGCTACTACTGCTTTCTAGATGGATATTCAGGATACAATCAGGTAGATATCCATCCTGACGACCAGGAGAAGACCACATTTACATGTCCTTATGTCACCTTCGCGTTTTGACGTATGCCGTTCGGGCTCTGTAATGCCCCGGCTACTTTTCAGAGGTGCATGCTTGTTATCTTCTCGGACATGATTGATGATGTGATGGAAGTTTTTATGGACGACTTTTCAGTGTATGACTCTTCTTTTGAAGATTGCCTCCAAAAACTTGCTCGAGTACTGAATAGGTGTGCGGAGACCAATCTCATCCTGAGTTGGGAAAAGAGCCATTTTATGGTCCAGGAGGGGATTGTGCTAGGACACATTGTGTCCAAGCGTGGTATTGAGGTTGACAGAGCAAAGGTGGAATCCATTTCTCGTTTGACTCCACCCACCTCTGTGAGGCAGATTCGATCATTTTTAGGGCATGCGGGATTTTACAGGCGGTTCATAAAAGATTTCAGCAAAATCTCTCGACCGCTTTGCACGTTATTGGAGAAAGACCAGCCCTTTGTTTTCGGTGAGGATTGTATGAAGGCCTTTGAGATTCTCAAAGAGGTCTTGATTACTGCACCTATTTTGAGACCTCCAGATTGGACTCTCCCATTTGAGATTATGTGCGATGAATCTGATTATGCTATGGGGGCCATTTTAGGACAACGCATTGATAGAAAGCCCTATGTGATCTACTATGCGAGTAGAACTCTGTCTGATGCTCAGATGAATTATACTACGACAGAGAAGGAGCTACTTGCGGTAGTTTTCGCATTGGATAAATTTAGGTCCTATTTACTCGGTTCGAAGGTGGTTGTCTATTCTGACCATTCTGCATTGAAATATTTGTTGAATAAGAAAGACACCAAACCGAGATTGATTCGTTGGGTCCTACTACTACAGGAGTTTGATCTCGAGATTCGAGATAAGAAGGGAAGCGAGAATGTAGTAGCAGACCATCTTTCCAGACTAATCGTGGAGACCACGCAGGATCAGAGGCCGATCAGTGATTCTTTCCCCGACGAGCAGATCATGTCAGTCAGTACATCGCAGTTACCCTGGTTTGCAGATATTGTGAACTATCTGGTTTCGAGACAGATACCTGAGCATTAGAACAAGAATGAGCGTGAGAGATTCCTATCTCAGGTGAGGCACTATTATTGGGACGAATCAGAGTTGTTCAAATACTGTGCAGACCAGATCATTAGGAGATGTGTTCCGGAGGAAGAATACCAGTCCATTCTGAATTTTTCTCATTCATTAGCCTGTGGAGGGCATTTTAGTAGTAGGAAGACGGTTGCAAAGGTTTTGCAGTCAAGATTTTATTGGCCCACACTCCACAGGGATGCTCATGAGTTCTGTAGGCGATGCCTGCGATGCCAGCAGATTGGGAACATGTCCAAGAGGGACATGATGCCCTTGCTTCCGATTTTGATAGTCGAGATTTTTGATGTTTGGGGCATTGATTTCATAGGACCATTTCCGCCTTCATTCAGAAATTTATACATTCTGGTGGCGGTTGATTATGTGTCCAAGTGGGTCGAGGCTGTGGCAACCAAGACCAATGATCATAGAGTAGTGCTTAAGTTCATTAAGCACAACATTTTCAGTCGTTTTGGGGTGCCACGTGCGATGATTAGCGATGGTGGCAAGCATTTTAGGAATATACAGATAGCTTCTCTGTTGAGAAGATATTCTGTCAATCATAGATTCACCACTCCATATCATCCGCAGACTAGTGGACAGGTTGAAGTGTCCAATAGGGAGATTAAGCGAATTTTAGAAAAGACAGTTCGTCCGGACCGCAAGGATTGGTCCCAGCGCTTAGATGATGCACTTTGGGCATATAGAACTACATTTAAGACTCCCATTGGCATGTCCCCGTATCGCCTTGTATTCGGGAAAGCATGCCATCTTCCTGTCGAGCTAGAGCATAAAGCGTATTGGGCTATCAAGAAATTGAATTTTGACCTCACCCAGGCTGGCAAAGAGAGAGCACTGAAGCTCTCAGAATTAGAGGAACTCAGGAATGATGCATATGAGAATGCCAAATTATACAAAGCTCGCACAAAAGCATTTCATGATAAGCATATTGTCAGAAAAGTGTTTGAGCCAGATCAGAAAGTATGGCTATACAATTCTCGTTTACATTTATTCCCAGGGAAGTTAAGATCGAGATGGACAGGTCCGTACATTGTGAAAGAAGTATTTCCCCATGGAGCAGTGACATTATTTGATCCTATGACCCAAGGTACATTCAAGGTAAATGGGCAAAGATTGAAGCCCTTCATTTCAGATGCCTTGCAGGATGGTGAGTGTGAGATAGTGCATCTCACGAAGGCATGAGGATTCAACCAGAGGGATGTATCATATGTACATGATTTCTTTTTCATTTTAGAGTTTTTATTTATTTAGTATTTCATTTCACATGTGCTAATTTGTGTTTTGATATATGCAGGATGAACTTAACATTTAGTGTATCAATTACCAGGTACAGAGAAGAGCTTTCAAAGAATTCAAGGATCAGATGAAAATCAACTTCAGAAGCTCAAAGCAAATCAGGTTGTATCTATCCTTTCTCCCATATGTTTGTTAGTGTTTTTTAGTGTGCATTTGCATTACATGTTTATTCATTTTGTATGCCACTAGGGACAATGTCATTCAAGCATGGGGGGGTGGTTTAGATGCATGCACACAAAAATGTCAAAATTTTTTATTTTATTTTTGTATGACTGGTAATCAAAGTAGGCATTTGAGAACAAAGTGTAGCATATATGATTGTTTTTGGCATAATCTAACAGTTTATAAATTTTTAAGCCCCATAAAAATTTTATTTTCGGAACTGAGTCAAATAGAGTAGTTATTCATGAGAAAATTCAAAGAAAAGAGAGTATTTGATTGTTAAAAATTTTTGAATCACTTTAGTATAAGTATGCACAGTATGTTTTCTGAAAGAAATAAGCAATGGAAAGATGTGTTTGAAAAATGAGTTTAAAAGAATAGAGCTACGTTTAGTTGTTGATGTCTTCGTGAATCCTAGTAGTAGAACTCAGACATGAGATGAAGTGTTTGAGTATCTTAATGAAAAGGATAACGAAGGAGATCATCTTCTTGTCTAAGTCGATATCTGTGGCCTTTGTAGTTCGAGTAAGTAGAATCTGAAGGGTGTTTTACACCTGGTGCCCCAAAGCCAACTGGTTTGGGAGCCACTGGTTTGAAAGCTTGTTACATGGACTGCATAGAAAGCCTAAGAGATAGAGACATTGCACAAGACGAGAGGAAGACTATACGTAAACTATTAGAATAGAAGGTCTAGTGACTCGAGCAATTAAGTCCGAGGGATACTCTGTATCTAGTGCCCTAAGGTCGGCCGACTTGGGAGTCACTGACCCAAAGCTCGCTACACGGGTCACGAAAACTGACTATTCGAAATAGTGCTCATATGAGAAGAATGAGCAAGAGCTCAAAAGTTGAAGAAAAAGAGTGAAAATGAAAGAAAAGAATGTGCTGAATGAGAAAATTTGCATTGCTTAGGCATATATGTGTATTACTGTACAGAAAATATACAAGTGAGAATAAATGAGTAAAACATAAGAATACTTGACTTTCAGAGAAAAATCATGAACTAGCTACAATATTAGAAAAGTGAAGAAAAAATTTTTTTACTGTGGCGGCATGAGATTTTAAACTTGTTTTGAGAATGTCAATTACAGGAAATATTTGTTCCAACTGCGTTCTTAAGAGCCTCATATTTTTGAAAAATCATCCTCGTATTTCATTGATGTTTGTGGGTAGCATCTATGCAAACCCTCACGAGACCTTACTCGTCCACTAGTGTAAGCTAGGGGTTTAAAGGGCTTGTTGCATACGCTAAATGCAACCGTGATTCCTACGAAAGTGAGTTAGTATTATGTATTCATGCTTAGCATTTCTTGTCTTCAGTGCATATCATGATTAGGGTTTGTTAAGGGACTAACAAACATTCAAGCATGGGGGTATTTGATGATGCATGAAATGCACATCATGTAAACAAGTTTTTCATGCATTTTGTATCAAGTTTAAGGTTTTAAACCCATGTTTAGATGTGTTTTGATAGTAAGGGGCTATGGTTCGAATTTCAGAAAAATCGGAGTTAAAATGAGAGAGTTATGACTATTTCAGTGTTTGGGCACGGATTTCGAGGTGGATCAGATCCATATCCGACCCAATTAGGTTAATTGGACCTTGGATCAACTCTTTAAAAGTCCAAAACCCAACCCACACGCCTATCCAAATCCATTTCAAAAAGTTTTTCTGAAAACCCCCCAGAAAGAGGCGCCTAGAGAATATATTTTTTATAACATTGTTTTTGCAAATTCCAAAAAGTATAAATATACTTTTTAGAGAAGCCCTAGGTGTCTTTGGCTGTGTTTGGACGCCCCCTACAGTGACTCTACAGCAGCAGCTCCTTCCTCTCCATCTCCCCCACGTGTTGACCATTGAAGATCGACCTATGCTTGATTTTCAAGCATATTTTCGAGCTTTCTTCTGTTTCTTTTCATTTCTTTCTTGTTCCTTGCTGTCTTTTCACCCCTTTTCTGTACTTTTGCAGGTGTAGCAGAGGTGGAGACCATTAATCTTGGGCGGGAGTGCGCAACACACCACCAAGGTGAGTCGGCCCTACCTCCATCCGGCTTTCTACACCCTCCGATCGTGAATCGGCTCACATTCCATCGTCGGTGGATCTCCAACGTGTAGCAGCTGCAAAAGGTACCGATTTTCGTGAAGTACAACATTCTCGAACGGTATAGGACGTCCATCTCCAGCCACGGTCCGCTCTTCTTCATCCCCCCGGTCGTCGGATCTTCCAAAAGGTAGGTCTTCTTCTTCCTTCTCTTTTAGATAAAACCGATTTGTGTGTGGATTTTGTTTTGTTATTTTCTGTGTGTTTCTTAGTTTTCTTTTTGTTTCAATCTTAGAGTAGCATTCATGCATAGACTAGCACATTAGATTAGGTTTATGTGTGTGGTTGATTCGTTGGAATCGAGTTTTTATTGATTTTTCATCCTTTTTATAAAAATCGGCTAGATCTTCATCTAGTCGATTTTTCAAGTTTGTCCTAAGTGTTCTTGGTGTTGTTTTACAGAAAATCCAATAAAGAAAGTGTTCATTTTGATTCATCTTAGTCGGTTTTGTGTGTGGGTTGCATTTGATTTTAATTGAAAATAAAAATCCAAAAATCGGCTAGACTTATTCTAGTCGATTCTTGATTTTTGCAAAAATATTTTTTTGTTTTGATATTTTCGTTTTGTTCAGCATGTGTACTGTGTTGTTTTGCTAAAAATCTCATTCGAAAATTTCATTTTAGTTTATTTTATTCATGGGGTGTGCTTGTGTCTTGTTTTGATTTCATTTTTTAAAAAGAAAAAAAATCGGCTAGAGATATTCTAGCCGATCTTTACATTTTTGTTAAAAGGGTGTTTAGAGTGGTAAGTCGTGTTGCTTGCTGTGTGTTTAGTGTGTTAACAGTAGCATAAAGTGGTGTTAGTCATTCCATTGTTTTAGGATTGATTTACTTAATTGTTTTAATCATTTTTCGTTTTTGTGTTTGAGTGTATTATTGAAAATTATAAAAATCAAGTTTTCTTTATTTTTTTATGTTTTTAATTCCAGCATAGTGATGTTCTTGTTAGCTTTTGTGTAATTAGGAGTCATTTTTAGTATTTTCTAACTTAGTTTTATCAAAATAGTAGTTACTTAGTTTTATTGCTTTTCGTTACTTTATAATTTTATTTTTTTTTATTTTCGTGTAGTTCTTCTTCTTCCCCAAGGTGGGGCGACAGCCATTAGAGCTCCCCTTGAGCTCTTGGTCGAATTTTTAGAAATTAGTAATTGTCATTAATTGAGTTAGGTAAGTGTAATTAGGTTGTCTAGGTTCATTGTATTAGGGTTTAGTGTCTTAGTCGTTTTTAGGGGTCATTTAAGGAAGTTTTGGGAATTAGAGTAGCTCATTCAATTAATTTAGGAAATTGTGTTTTTCAAATTAGATCCTCTAATTACTTTAGGTAGATTTTAAATTCTTTAGTTTAAATAGTCTTAATTAGTGTAGACGATTTTTGAGGAGGAGGGCAATTATTGTATGGAAATTGGGAAACTCTTTCTTGGAAAGAATTGAATTTTCAAAAATCGTGTGGAGTAAAGAAAGAAAGCATTAAAATCCGAATATTTATTAGAAGGGAGTTACAAAGTGAACTTTGGAAAGTGATTTGAAAATTTATTGCATTTCCCAAGTGAGAGGTTATGATTTCAAGAAAGAAATAAGTGCTTTTAAATTCTTTTTGGAAAGTCCAATTCGTGGGGTTCTCTAGGTTAGACGTTTCCACTTTCCAATTTGCATTTTAATGCCATTCTTAATGGGGTTAGACAGTTTTTGATATTCCAATTTTCTAAAAATCATCAATGCGCCTTTCCTTCTTCTTAGTTAACCTTCCTTAGTGGATTAAATTAGAGTAGGGTCTAATTAACTTAGTCTAAGTCAACCTAAGTCCACCATAGGTCTAATCTAAGACCAAGATCTAACCCGAGTCAAGCTTGATCCGAGTCTATCCCAACCTACCTAACTCAAACCGAGCCTAGGTCGAGTCAAACCTAGTTCAACCTTCTCGAGCCTAGTCAAAGACCTAGATTTAGTTTGAGTCAACCCTTAGTCTAAACCAAGTCGAGTCAACCGAGCTTACCTTACCCCATTCGAGCCTAGTCAAATCTAAGTTGAGTCAAGCTTAGTTGGACCTAAGTCAACTCGAACCTAGTTGACTAAGTCAACCATAAACCGAGTTCAACCTAGTCTTCATAAGCCTAAGTCCAAGACCTAGACCTAGTCCGAGTGAACCTTAGCCAAACCCAATCCAACCTTAGCTAAGGTCAAACCACACCTAGATCGAGTCTAAGACCAAAGCCCAACCTTAGTCAAGCCTAGGTCGAGTCAACTCGAGTCTAAAACCGACCCTAATCCTAGTCAAACCTAAGTTAGGTTGAATCAACTCTAATCCAAGGCAAACCGAGTCTACTTAAGTCAACCGAACCTAGTTGACTAAGTTAACCCAAAACCCAAACCTAGCCGAGCCCAAGACCTAGCCCTAACCCTAACCAAGTCCAAGTCAAGTCAACCGAGCCACCTAAATCAACCCGCCCCTAGTTGACTAAGTCAAACCCAAAACCAAACCTAACTCGAGCCTACCCAAGTTAACCCCCCTTAGCTAAGCCTAAACCGAGTCCATTGGAGTCAACCGACCCTAGTCCTAGTCGAACACGTGTCCTATATTCCATTTTAGTCCCCTAAGTTTTTGATTTACTTATAGCGAATTTAGATTAGCTAATGTAGTTATCTCTTTAATTGTTTAGCCAAAATTTCTAATTGTTGATTTGATTGGTGTTTGTTAGTTTACCGTTTGTTGATTAGTTAGTTAGTATAGTTAGTTTATAGAGCATATATCATTTAGTCATATATTTAACTATATTATTTAGTGTATTGATTATAATTTGCATTAGTATTTCATTTAGTGCATAGTCATAACATGCATGTCATATTTCGTGTAGAGTTCATTTAGCTTCATTATAGTTAGCATCTGCATATAATCAGTTATATAGGATTAATTAAGTTTGCATTGCACGTAGATTACATTCTTAGAGAGTAAAATAGTTCAAATAGTGAATAGTGCACTCAAATCAAAACCAGATTTTTGCCCTGTCGCACTATCCTTATTTTCTGTACAAAAATTCTGTGTTTTCTAAACATTTTTATTCTATTCACTTTCTAGACGTGTTGTTTGACTGCAGACCAAATTTCAGCTCATTCGGAGTTGATTTGGTCTGATTTTTAAGCGTTTTGTAAAAACCGCTTTTTCTGGTTTTTTAATTTCGGGACTTTCGATATCCTGATTTTTCCCAGTTTTGAAACGCTTATATCTGGAGTTCCTGATACTGTTTTTCAATTCTGTAAAAACTGTCAGATTGTTTAATCTGTCAGTTGCAGAACAGAACAAATTTCGGAAAAATAGGACCTCGTTTGCTCTGTCAAACAGTGGTTTTCCGATAACCTATCAGAATGCTATTTTACACTAGTTAGGGGCAGTTTCGTAATTTTCTTAGTTTCGGCAATTTAGACTTGTTTTCAATAATTTCTGCATTTTAGGAGTTGCATCATCATCATACAACATTAGTAGAGTTAAATTGGTTAATTTTAGAATTAATTTAGTATTTTATTTAATTTTTGCTTGATAAATAGCATTTGTTTTGTAATTTTTGTACAATTAGAAATAGTTTTAGTTATTGTTTTAATTGTTAGAATAGAAAACTAACTTTGTATTTTTCTGCATTTTTAGGTTGAAAAACATATTTAGTGTCCAGGGTTATTGACCAAGTGAGAAGATTCTCTACGTGGCGAAAAGACGGAAATACCCTTGGCGTGGAGCAGAAGACTGATTGCTTGATTACTTTTCTTTTAGTGATTATTTGTAGTTGTATTAACTTTATAATTGTAGATTGATATTTGTCATTAATAAATTAAATTTTCTAGAAATATTGTGTTTAATTCCTGTTCCCTGAGGATTCGACCCGTACTTACCACTTTGTGGAAAGTCGGTTTTTATATTTTTGGTTGACATTTTCCAAAGTTTATTGAAAATAATTGTTTTAAAAAGATCATTTCAAAATATCAACCATGGAACATCAAAGAAATCAGAGGGAACCATTCCTATGATGAGATATACACAATGCTCAAGGAGTGCTCGATGGATCCCAACGAGACTCCTCAAAAACTCCTCCTTTAAGGTACTTCTCTCACACCCACAAAGTTTTTTTGTAATGTTTTATCCCTTTTCCCTTTTGTTGGTGTCTCTCTTTTGGGGTGTCTTCGAGACTTGAACATTCAATATTTTGACGAGACAAGCTTGTGCATGCCAAGCTCGGCTCCAACCCGTCTCATGTGCATCCCTATGCCTATCAAAAGAACACTCTAGCAAAAGGTGCTCAGGTTAAGATTTAGGAAAATAGGATGTTACAGAATTAACACACATGCACCATTTATTTATTTATTCATGTGTGTATTGTTTGTCCAAGTCACATAACTCAACCCAACACGTCCTTGAATAATATATACCATCCTATGTAATCTCATCATTAAAACATTAATGACATGATTAGTGATCAAGATCACCTACAATTGGGATTAGTTGTGTGACTATTGCTAAATAATTTTATGACATCATCAAGCCGCCAAACCACCACATCTTTCTAGTTGAAACACAAAATAATGACAAAACATTAATCAAATTAATGATTTAATTCACTACAAGAAAAATGCGACCTAGCGATGGATTTTTTCCGTCGCAACTTTGCGTCGGATTAGCGAGAGAATCTAATCCGTCGCTAAGATTTGTAATATTGACGGATATAGCGATCGAAAACCTTTCGTCGCTAAATCCGTTGCTACGTAGTGACGGAGTAGCGATGACCCATTTTTGTCGCAACACACACGACGATTAGCGACGGATTTGATGACGAAAGATTTTCTGTCGCTAATTAGCGGCGACGTCAGCGACGAAAATATTCCGTCGCTAACGGCTCCTATAAATTTATGATGGCTTGGCGATAGAATAATTCCATTGCCAAAGTCGTCGCTAATTTTCACGTAAATCCCTAACTAAAGCCCTTTTCCCACTTTTCCTGTTTTCTCTCTCTCGCCCTCCCTACGTCGTTCGATGCCTTCCTCCGCCGCCCGGCCCGTCACCCCGCCACCCGACACCTTCCTCCGCTGCCCAACGCACTCCTCGACCCGTCGCCCCTCGTTCCGCCCGACCCGACGCCTTCCTCCGCCGCCCAACGCACTCCCCGGTCCGTCGCCCCTCGTTCTGCCTGGCCCGTCGCCCCGTCGATCGACGCACTCCTCGGCCCGTCGCACCCCGCCGCCCGTCACCCCCCGTTCCGCTGCCCGTCGCACTACGGCCGCCGCAGGTCAAGTGTTCTTTTTTTTTTTCCAGCAGGGGGGTCACCCCCTGCCTGCCCCTTCTATTTTTTTTCCGGCAGGGGGGTCGCCCGTTGCACCCCGCCTGCCCCTTCTATTTTTTTCCAGTAGGGGGGTCGCCCTCTATCGCATTTGGTTTTTTCCGGCAGGGGGGCAACCCCTTGCCGCGTTCTATTTTTTCCGGTAGGGGGTCGCCCCTGCTGCATTTTGTTTTTTCCGGCAGGGGGTCGACCCTCTTGCCTCGTTTGTTTTTTTTCGGCAGGGGGGCGACCTCTGCCGCGTTTTGTTTTTACTGGCAGGGGGTGTGGACCCCCTGCCTCGTTGTTTTATTCGGGCAGAGGTCGACCCCCCTGCCTCGTTGCTTTATTCGAGCAGGGGGTCGCCCCCTGCTTTTCCGACTGGGGGTCACCCTCCTGTCACTTTTTTTTTCGGTAGGGGGGCGACCCCTGCCTTATTTTTTTTTCAGCAGGGGTTGCCCCCTACCTCGTATTTTTATTTGGGAAGAGGGTTGCCCCCGTGCCTCATTTTTTTTTTGGCAGGGGGTCGCCCCCCTGCCTTGTTTTTTTATTCGAGCAGAGGGTTGCCCCCGTGCCTCTTTTTTTTTTGGCAGGAAGGCGACCCCTGCCTCATTTGTTTTTTTCGTTAGAGGTCACTCTCATGCCTCATTTTTTTATTCGGTAGGGGGACACCCTCCTGCCCTTTTTTTATTCGGGCAGGGGGTTGCCCCTCAACCCCCTGCTTTTCCGGCATGAGGACGACCTTGCCTTGGTTTTTTTTTTTCGGCAGGTGGTGACTTCATTTTAACACAGTGTCGCTTGCAGATTTCTCAATGGAGCCCGCTTGTGCCCCACCACCTGTGGTAAGTAAGTGACAAAAATAATGCAAATCGGGTAAATACCCGTGGTGAGTAAGTGATGCAAGCACATCACATGTTATTTAATTTATTGGATGTAACACTTTACTGTTCACACACTCACTTAGTTGTTGATATCTAGGACTGCTTTGTTGGAGTTTGGAGATCATGCTGAGCATGATTTTAATGTATGAGAATAGAAGTGTTCTTATTTTTGGAGTACGGATTCCATGCTAGGCATGGTAATAGTTAGCGAGATATTGAAGTGTGTTTGCTGCATGTACATGTTTGACATTTGTTTGATATGGATGATTTCGATGTATTGTAATGTTTGATGTGATTATATCCATGCTTGCATGAATAGAAGTGTTCTTATTTTTGAAGTACGGATTCCATGCTAGGCATGGTAGTAGTTAGCGAGATATTGAAGTGTGTTTGCTGCATGTACATGTTTGACATTTGTTTGATATGAATGATTTCGATGTATTGTAATGTTTGATGTGATTGTATCCATGCTTGCATGTAGTTACTTTCAATTTGATTATGACTTCCATGTGAAATTGTATAATGAAAGCATGCTTCAAATAAATGTATCGTGTCATGAATAGTTTGCACATGAAAATATTAAGTTATCAATGCATGCATCATAATTCTTGTGATTGTATGACATCATATATTGCAAGATAAATTTGATATTTTCTTCATTATATCATTTTGATGGTTCTCTTTTAACTGGTTATGATACTATTCGTAACATCATATGACAAAATGACTGCAAACCGTGAATGGATGTACCGTAGGATAGTTGACAATGAATTATCGCATGAATATATGGATGGTGTTGAAAGTTTTATTGAATTTGCAATGGCAAGTGTTAGTACAGTGGATCCCACAGGTCAGATTAGGTGTCCCTACAAGATTTGTAAGAATAATCGATTTTTAGAACCTCATGGCATTAGACATCACCTATACGGAAAGAGTTTTGTGAGTGATTATCAGAATTTGATGTTTCATGGAAAAGAATTTAGAAACAATTTTGATGCACTGGTAAATGTGGTGCACGATAATCCATATATGGATTTGATATTTGATGCCGTAGGAACAAAACTGAGTTCTGCTATAAGTCCTAGTGATGTAAGAACTGCAGTAGATAAAGAATCACCAAACGATGCAGCTAGTAGATTTTATGAATTACTTAGAGATGCTGATGAGCCACTTTGGAACAGTTGCGAGAGTCACACTATCTTGTCTGCAGTTCTTCAACTAATAAATTTGAAGTCCGAGTATAATTTGAGTCCATCATGTTTTGATCGTTTGTGCATGATTGTGAAGAGTATGTTGCTCAAAGATGAGAAATTGCCATAAAATTTCTATCGTGCGAAAGTTATGGTCAATGCTCTAGGTATGGGGTATAAAAAGATTGATGCTTGTCTAAATCACTGCATGTTGTATTTCAAGGATCAAGGAAACAACATATCATGCCCATCATGTGGGCATCCTCGGTTCAAGCCAAAGACAAGAGGCAATGGTAGCATAAGATCAAAGGAAGTTTCATACAAGTCACTCCGCTACTTTCCTATCACTCCTAGATCGCAACGATTGTATATGTTTTCAAGAACAGCTAGACACATAAGATGACATGCAAATAATTTGAGTCAAATCATGTTTTGATGTGAATGATTTGAATGTATTGCAATGATGTAAATGATTTGCAAGTATTCAAATGATTTGAATATATTGTAATACTTGATGCGAATTATTTGAATATATTATATGACATTTTTTATTTGTTAGAATATGGTTCATGGAGCTTATAGTGGCTGTTCATCCAGTAGTAGCCAGACCCAGCCTTCATCTTCACGGGCTCCTGTGATAGGTATATCATTTAACTAATTGGATGTTTGATTAGTTGAAATGCGCATTCTGAGAATTTCTAACGTATTTTTTTACAAATGATGTTTTGTCTGTACATGACCCACCTACACCAGTTGATCATACAAGTCAGGAGCCAACACAGGATGCAGAGTCTTCTCAGTCTGGCACAAGAAGACTCATTCAAATAGTGTATATCGATAATCGACCATAAGTATTTCGTTTTCACTTATTGCATATCTTATAAATATTTTATATTGATATTTACTGTGTACCAATTCATGTGCAGCATGAAGTTTGAGCCACAAGAAGTAGTACGTGAGATTAGGAATTCACTTCTTCAACATCTACCAGGACTTGTCTCTCAATAGAAAGAGTATCTAAAAGAGGTGATAGACAGATTGTGGTCCTCATTCACGGTATATAGTTGTTTGTCATAGTTAATGTGTTTCATATTTTTTTTTTTTATAGTCATGTCTACTAACTTTCTAAATATATATATAGGCTTTGAATCGCTTCGCGATTACGGTGGAGGAACATGATGCAAGGAAGGTGTGGCAGAGGGTGACTGCCAATCGATTTGCAGACATGCTGCACAATATCAAGACTGCAACAAAAAAAGCATCTGGCCGAATAGATGATCCACTACAGTGGAAGGGCCATGGCCCTATTACTATCATGAGAGATTATTGAGAGGGAATATGCGACAAGTGGGCGGAGGATGCATTTCGAAATCGATTTGCGAAGGCTACACAAAATCGAGCGAAAATGCCAGAAGCCCATCTACACACAGGTGGATCTAAGACTTTTGGGAGGCACCTGAAGAAAATGGTAACTCATCAATATATATTATAAATTTTATAAGTATTGTTGCAAACCTGTTAACTAAATCTTTTATCATTTAACTTCGCAGGAAGCAAAAAAATAAGGCATTGTACCATATAAGGATGTGTTTGTTGAAACACATAAACGAAAGACCACGGGAGACTTCGTATCAGAGAAGGCGAGAACGACAACAGTATGTATTTATTCTATTAATAATCATTATAATATATAAGTTATCATAAACATTGTAATTCTTAATTATTAACGCATACTGTAAACATTATTTTGTAGGAGGCATATAAGCAACAGATGATAGACTGATATGGCAATGACTCTTCTCAGCATCCATCATTTGATCCTGCAGCATGGGTGACTGCAGCAAGTGAACCCAAAAAAGGTCGTGTGTTCGGGTTTGGGAGTAATATGAACACCTCACCTATCGTTGCTTCCTTCAGTCACGGCTCACAGACTTCTTTCGTCGACATAAGCTCCAAGCATCTTATTTTTTCTGGTGATGATGTACGCCAGATCGTTAATGACACAATGCTTGACTACTTCCATGAAACCATCGCCGACGTTCTCCGAGCTGAGTTCAACAGTTTTTTGCTGAACAGAGGAACTTCGATTGCAGGTGCCTCTCAGGTATGAAAGTTTCATGCGATATATTGCATGTCGTTAGATTTCATATAACTTTGTTTGCCTTAACTTAGGTGCATTGGATATAATTTATTTCAGTATAATATTTTTACTGCTTTTGAACACATATACAACACGAGCTTGGTAGAATCACATATACAACTTTTTACTGCCTTAGAACACATATGAGCATGGTAGAATCACATATAGAGTTTTTATGACTGCCTTAGAACACATATGAGCATGATATAATCACATATACAGTTTTTTGCCTGCCTTAGAACACATATGAGCATGGTAGAATCACATATAGAGTTTTTCTGACTGCTTTAGAACACATATGAGCATGATATAATCACATATAGAGTTTTTTTACTGCCTTAGAACATATATGAGCATGATAGAATCACATATAAAGTTTTTTGCCTGCCTTAGAGCACATATGAGCATGATAGAATCACATATAAAGTTTTTTTGACCGACTTAGAACACATATGAGCATGCTATAATCACATATTCAGTTTTTTGACTGCCTTAGAACACATATAAGCATGATAGAATCACATATAGATCTTTTTGCCTGCCTTAGAGCACATATGAGCATGGTAGAATCACATATAGAGTTTTCTGACTGCTTTAGAATGCATATGAGCACGATTGAATCACATATACAACTTTTTTTACTGCCTTAGAATACATATGATCATGAAAGAATCACATATATAGTTTTTTGCCTACCTTAGAGCATATATGAGCATGGTAGAGTCACATATACAATTTTTTTGACTGCCTTAGAACACATATGAGCATGATATAATCACATATTCAGTTTTTTGACTGCCTTAGAATACATGTGAGCATGATAGAATCACATATACAGATTTTTGCCTACCTTAGAGCATATATGAGCACGGTAGAGTCATATATACAGTTTTTTTGACTGCCTTAGAACATATATGAGCATGATATAATCACATATTCAATTTTTTGACTACCTTAGAACACATATGAGCATGATAGAATCACATATAAAGTTTTTCGCCTGCCTTAGAGTACATATGAGCATGATAGAATCATATATAAAGTTTTTTTGACTGCCTTAGAGCACATATGAGCATGCTATAATCACATATTCAGTTTTTTGACTACCTTAGAACACATATGAGCATGCTATAATCACATATTCAGTTTTTTGACTACCTTAGAACACATATGAGCATGATAGAATCACATATACAGCTTTTTGCCTGCCTTAGAACACATATGAGCATGGTAGAATCACATATAGAGTTTTTTCTGACTGCCTTAGAACACATATGAGCATGATATAATCACATTTATAGTTTTTTTACTGCCTTAGAACACATATCATTCATGATAGAATCACATATAGTTTATAATTTATTTCAATATATTTTGTTTATCAATACTGACCTTTCTTTTCTTGTTTAGGTTGCTGGCGATAATCAGCGTAGTGGAGCTGAAGGGACAGATCACGACAATGAACAAGAAGACACACAAAATCCTGGCGATGATTAGATTAATGTGTTGAATTTGTTCTACTTTTTTTTTGTTTCAAAAATGTAAATGTTGAATTGTAAATAATTAAAACTTGCGAATTTTAAAGTGGAACAATTAATTGTTTTAGTTTCTTTTTATATGTATTTTTATGTGTACTTTGTTTTTTATTCACAGGAAATATAAATTGTACAGGAAATATAAATTGTAGCACGAGAAATTTTTTCTCGATATTTAATTTTC
Organism: Nuphar pumila; assembly: GCF_984573655.1. Taxonomy (NCBI): domain Eukaryota; kingdom Viridiplantae; phylum Streptophyta; class Magnoliopsida; order Nymphaeales; family Nymphaeaceae; genus Nuphar; species Nuphar pumila. The sequence continues at coordinate 38,442,598 of NC_143255.1, forward strand.
AATTATTTTTTTTTAATTTTTTCCTTGTTTGCAACGGATTAGCGATGGATATATCCGTCGCTATTTATTATTACCGTTAAAGTTAGCGACGACAGTAAATCCGTCACCAAACCGAAATCGCCGTTTAATAATGACGGCCTTGCGACAGAAGTTGTTATTCGTTATTTCGTCTCAACTTCTGGCGACAGATACAATATGTCGCTACTTAGAGATGGAACGGGCGACGGATATATGTCGTTGCTTATTAGCGTCGAAAAATTCACGATGGAAGATATTCGTCGCTACTCCGACGCTAGGCCGTCGCTAATCTGGTTAGCGACGGATTAGCGGTAGATTAGCGACGGATTTAGGTCGTTGCTAATCCAGTGGTTTGTTGTAGTGATTTTTCTAGTAGCAGATGTATCTTTTGTGTGCGAGCTCATCTGAATGGTGACAAACATGCATCTTATGCAACGAGGGAGATAACATCCTTTTAAATGATTTGTTGTTACTAAAACACGTGCTTAACATAATGCTAATGAAGCATGTGATCTCTTTTTCTATCAAGGACGGGAAAACCATGCACCTTCGGGATCAAAGACCTAGTGGCTTTGGCTAAGCTCGCCCTACTTAAGGTCACTTTCCCATCGGTGTAAACCCGTGGTGCACCCCTTGCCCTTGGAGAGTCGCCCAGCTTTTGCTGAGCAAGAGATAAGCAAGGGCTTACCTCTTACTTTTGTCGCATGTGCTCATTAATGCAAGGGGTTTGGCACTTATTAAAATAGAATCTGATCACCCATCTAGTTACCAAGGCCCCTTTCTCTGCACCAAACACCTTAGGGCTAAGCATGTGATCGTTATGGATGTTTTTTCAAAAGCCTCAATTCATATATCTTAAGCACAAGTGGCCAAATGATTATTATCATCTTTTCCAAACAAAAAAAAGTGGCCAAATGATATGTTACAATAAGATTGATTGTGTCAAAGTACCAGGGAAACTGGTATTAATTAAAAACACAGCCTGGTTGTTGAAATGACTGCTGGTGCATTATAAAGGTTCTCATTCCTAATTTAATAAGCTGGCAATTTGATGAGAGAAAAGTTCTCTTGAACTTTGGATAAACCTTCTATGGAAAAAAAATTCTGTAAGTGAAATTGTTAGTGATTCCCCAAAACCACAATTAAAGCTGGGAAACCAACCGAGCAGCACGTGGCTCGCCTTACTTTGGCTAGTTTCATACTTGCTCATCTTTAGTTTGTTTAAATGGTGAGTTCGAGCATGAGCTCATTAGACTTAAGTCCCATCCCACTATGCCAAACCCCTTTGGAGCCGAGTCAAGCACAGATGGAAGGTGTTTATCCCAGATCACACGTATAGGCTCATTCAGAAGCTTATATAGTATTTACTATTTATCTACCATGCATGTTAAAGGATTCATGATAGGTCAACTGGTCAAATGAATATATATACTTGTAACCACGTTTTCGGAGTTCCATTTTCACTGTGAACCCTTTTATAAAATAAAGTTTTTTTCTTTTTTTTATTTTTATCACTTAAACAAGCCAGTTCGGGCTTGGCTCCTTTAGCTCAAGCACATACGAGCTGAGACAAAGCCCAAAGAAACCCCTGTTTGGTTTATTCAGCTCAGAAAAAAAAAAGTAAACCAGTTAGCTCGAGTTTGGCTTATTTAACTCAAGCCCAAACAACCTAATCCAAGCCTGAACAACATTTGTTTGGTTTGTTCGGCTCATTTTCCAGCCCTAGCTATGGTAAGTTTTAGCTTCAACCATTTTATAATTCTGATAGCACCTGTGAATTGAATGCATTGTTGTTGTTTTTAATGACAATGAACTTTCGCTGAAAACCAAGCCACTTAATGGGCCTGACCCACTGCGAGGCTAACCCTAGGTGGGCCAGTTAACACACCCGATGGGAGTTGATCCTGGAAAAAAGAAGTCAGCACTTTTTCCCTAGGCTCGCTGGCAATCGGATGACTGGGGCGGATGTATGTATGCAATGCTGTTCAATAGACCAATGTGATAAAAAAGATATTGTAACCACAATTTTTTTATTAGTTGGATTCAGATATTTTGTGGAGCATAATATTCTATATGTTGAGCTTGTAGGATGTTCGATAGAGTGCCTTTCATAACGAAGTACCGGCATATACCTTCAACTTGCAAAAATAATTAGGCTGCCAATGCCCTAAGGTTAATATCTTTCCAATAACAATAAAAACTAAAACGCTATCCGCTGCTTGCAGAGGCACCATTTGTCCTTTGTAGTTTGCAAAGTCTGCAACTCAATATTAATATAATCGTACAATAAAGAAAGAAAGAAGCATAAAGCATGGGGAAGTAAATATTTGTTTGGAAACTTGCTTGAGATCCAATTATAGTACAATTGGGGCATGAAATTTTTACCTGAAGTCAACTAGTGCCAACACAATGTTAAGGAAGCTTTGACAAGATGGATTAGATGTTAAGCTACTACTAAAAATTAAATGGCACAAAAAAAAGAAGGGGAAACCAAAATGTTCACCATTAAATATAAGGTGGTTAGCTAAGACAGAACAAAAAAATAAAGGAGAGCGGTATGCAACTGTTTTATCACTTTTTTTTTTCTTGACAGAATTATGCAATTGTTTCGTCACAATAACTAAAACATCTCCATAACTTCAATAATGAAAACGTGTCCATAATTGTTTAGTAGAAAATACCAAATTTATAATGTTAATTAGTTGTTAATCCAAGTCAGGGTTGAATTTTCTTTTTCAATGAAAAGCCAATGCAGATTCGATTGAACAAGGCAGTGACGATATTTTATTCAGGTCAGGTTGAATCATCTATGGCGACAATTTCACAAAATTTTTTGTAGCTCGTCCAAGTTTCGTTAAAGACTTTCAAAAATTATGTTGAATACCACATTCAAGTAACGAGGACATGTATGGATACCAGCGACAGAACGACCTGGATTATACCAGGCTATTAGGGTCTTAGCCATATGATTGCTATTGTTCCCTTGCGATTTATATTGTACAATTGTGCTTTGAGTCTATTTTGCTTTTGATGAGTCTGATGTAAGTTGTCTAGTTCAGGTGAATCAATACCCCAAAGGGGCAACCTGTATACATGAACTGTAATAGCCTACGAGCAAAATTGTGAATGAAGTAAATGCATTGAGCTTTTTTTTGTTCACCCTCGTTGTGATTGCTTCTTGTGATTTCAATTTCTCTCTCTCTGTTCTCTCTTGCTCTCTTGCACTCTGATTACAAGTTTTCGCGATCGGCAAGCGAGTTGACAAGTAGGCTTACGGCGGTGAGGAAGGACTGTCACGCTGCGCTGGCCCATTGAAGGAAATAGGCCAGTGACAAGTGGTATCAGAGCCCGTTCTCGTGCTGAGGAAGGAACTCTGGAGTCGGTGTCGACAGACACGTCGACAGGCTGCGATTTGTGAGAAAGACATCGTGGCGCCTTATCAAAACTTGTGCAACACCAAAGACAAGGCAATTGCTGAAGCTGAGGAGATGGGTTCACCTCGGGGCCAAGAAGAGTTAGTTGTAACTGTTAATAAGCTAGTGGAAGATGTGATTTCGCACGAGGAAGCGATTTCACGCGCATGTGAATCATTCAGTGGACTGAATGATGTGGTGGCGAGCCTGCAAGGGTAGGTAAACTTACTAATGGGGCAAGTCACTTCATTGACAACTATAGTGGTCGACTTGCAGACTGAAGTAGGGGAGCTTCAGTTGAAGAACCATACGTTGCAGCAGACAGTGAACCTAAATGGAGAAAATGGTGAAAGGCTATCAAGGATTGATGTGCCAAGACCCACGAAATTCAATGGTTCTCGTGATAGCAAGGCCACTAAAAACTTTTTGTTCCAAGTAAAAAACTACTTGGATATTCAGAATGTGATCATTGAGGATCTAATGATTAAGGCCGCAACAACCTTACTTGATGGAGATGCCATCGCTTGGTGGAGGCGGAAGCGCAGCGACATGGAGAGGGTTCAATGCATGATAAACACCTTTGACGACTTCAAAATGGAGTTGTGCAACTATTTTATGCCAAAAAATGCGCAGAGTCAAGCATATCGGATGGTTCATGAGCTTAAACACTCTGGTTCGTTGCAAGACTATGTCAGAATGTTCCAGAAGCTTATGCTAGAGATACCTAACATGCCAGAAGACAACATGCTCAACTGGTTCATTATAGGATTTCAGACATGGGCACAGTCTGAAGTAGAAAGGAGCAACCCTTGTCTTTTGGAAGATGCATATGCGGGGGCCGAGCACTTAGTTGACACTCAGCGCAAGCCTTTTACTCCATCCACCAAAGTCAGAAAGAAGCCTGACCACAAAGGCAAGAAGGATGAGTGGCACGATGATAAAGTTGAAGCGTTGATACACCATCAATCCAAAAAGAAACAGAACTACACAAGTCATAAAAATAGCAACAAGGGTGCGGTCGTGACATGCTGGTTCTGTGGCAATAGGCACATCGCCAGGCAGTGCCCAAAGCACCTCGTGAAAGACAATGGGCAAGCCAACGTTGTACAGGAAGAATGCAGCGATACTGAATGTAGTGACACTAAGACAATGCAACCAAGAATGGGGGCCATGCGATCGATTAACGCAGCTAGAAGTTGCACGACTAAGAACATGCAGGTCAATAAAGAACTTATGTACTTGGAAGTCATTATGAATGGAAAGTCTACTTCAACAATGATAGACTTAGGGGCTACACACAACTTTGTCTCGCGGGAAGAGGCAGAGCGGTTGGGCTTGAAGCCTAGGCCAAAGCAGAGGTCCATGAAAACGGTAAACTCTGAGGCCAAGCCCATCCTTGGTGAAGCAAGAGACGTGGTTATTCAAGTGGGGAGTTGGGCCGGCAAATCCAACTTCTCTGTGGTGCCCTTGGACGATGTCAAAGTGATTTTGGGTATGAAGTTTCTATGAAGCCAGAATATTATGATGTTGTCAAAGTTTAACACATTGACAATCATGGGGTCAGACTTGTCTCACAAAGTATAGTGCTTTGCACAGAAAGACAAGTCTTCAGTGCTATCGGCAATGCAACTGAAGAAGGGTGTCGAGCATGGGGAGCATACATTCTTAGTTACAGTACGCGCAGAAGAAGGGAAGGTAGAAGCAGCAGTGTCACCGACCCTAGCTCCACTGTTAGAGGAATTTCGGGGGGTGATGCCTCTGGAATTGCCAAAGCGTCTTCTGACAAGACGTGAGGTCGACCACAATATTGAGTTGACCCCGGGAGCGAAGCCTTCTGCAATGGTTCCATACCATATGGGGTCCGCTGAGCTGAAGGAGTTGCGCAGGCAGCTAGATGAGATGTTGGATGCAGGCATTATTCGTCCATCGAAAGCCCCATTTGGTGCCCCAGTCCTTTTTCAGATGAAACATAACGGCTCCAAGCGGTTATGTGTGGATTACCGTTCTTTGAACAAAGTCACGGTGAAAAATAAGTACTCATTGTCATTGATAGCGAACTTCTTTGATCAGCTAGGCAGTGCCTGTATCTTTTCCAAGTTAGATCTGTGATCGGGTTACTGGCAGGTGAGGATTGCTGAAGGTGATGAGCCGAAGACAACTTGTGTCACTCGCTATGGTGCTTATGAATTCTTAGTAATGTCATTCGGGTTGACAAATGCTCCAGCTACGTTCACGACTTTAATGAATCAGATCTTCTATCCTTATTTAGACAAGTTCGTGGTAGTCTACCTCGATGATATCATGATCTACAACAGCAACATGGAGGAACATGTCGGGCACTTGCGAACAGTGTTTCAAGTGCTGAAGGAGAATGACCTTTATGTTAAATGAGAGAAGTGTCTCTTCGGGCAGGAGGAGATCAACTTCCTTGGCTACGTTGTGGGGCGTGGTGCCCTGCGTATGGATGAACAAAAGATAAGGGCAATCCAGAAATGGGTTCTGCCAAGCAAAGTGCCAAAATTGCAGTCATTCCTTGGTTTGGCAAACTACTATCGGCGTTTCATCAAAGGCTATTCTTTCATTATTGCGCCCCTCACTGATTTGTTAAAGAAAAAACGGGCATGACTCTAGACAGGAGCGTGCCAAGATGCCTTTGATAGCTTGAAGAAAGCCTTAGTGAATGAGCTAGTGTTGCGACTGCCTGATCATTCAAGACCCTTTGAAGTCCACACAGATGTCTCAGACTTTGCCATTGGCAGAGTTATTATGCAAGATGGTCGTTTGATCGCATATGAGAGTCGTAAGCTGAAAGATGCAGAGAGGCGTTACACAGTGCATGAACGTGAGATGACTGCCATTGTGTACTACCTCAGGACCTGGCAGCACTACTTCTTGGGTGTTGAGTTCGTCTTCAAGACGGACAATGTGACCACGAGCTATTTTCAGACACAGAAGAAGTTGACGCCTAAACAAGCTCAATGACAGATGTTTTTGGCTGAGTTTGACTTTGCCTTGGAGTATAAGGTTGAAAAGACCAATGTTGTGGAGGATGCTCTGAGCTATAAAACTGAACTAACAGCTGCACGCACGGAACCTTCTGAAGTTCATTTGGAGGGTGCATTGCTAAGCCGCATCTGCGAAGGTACGCAGCAATATCTGACTGCACAACATCTTGTTTCTCTAGCGCAGATAGGGAAGACTCGGCAATTTTGGCTACAGGATGGCCTCCTTGTGACAAAAGAAGGATGCATCTTCGTGCCGCGGTGGGGAAGCCTCCACTGAGAACTACTTAAGGAGTGACATGATACACTATGGGCCGACCATCCTAGTCAGGAGCAGACCTTAGCACTCCTTGAGCATGGCTACTATTGGCTGCAGATGAGAGACGACGTTGATGGTTATGTGCAAACATGCTTCATCTGCCAGTAAGATAATGGGACAAACCAGAAGGTTGTAGGTCTCCTTGAGCCTGTACCAATTCCAGAACGTCCTTGGGATAGCATCTCCATAGACTTTATTGTTAATCTGCCAAAGGTAGAGGGACTCAGTTCTATTTTGGTTGTGGTGGATCGTTTCTCAAAGTATGTCACCTTCATCCCAGCTTCCAAGGAGTGCCCTACAGAAAAGACTGTAGAGTTATTCATAAAGCATGTGGTGAAGCACTGAGGTATACCAAAGAGCATTGTGAGTCATCGCGATGCTCGCTTCATGGGCAAGTTCTGACATGAAGTATTTCGGCTACCTAGCTCTGATTTGCTGTTTTCAACAAGCTTCCATCCGCAGACAGAGCACATCAACGAGATACTTGAGCAGTACCTTAGGCACTTTATTAGTGTCAATCAGAAAAATTGGGTAAAGCTCCTTGATGTGGCACATTTTTGTTACAATCTGCAGAAAAGCGAGTCTTCAGGCCACAACTCGTTTGAGATAGCCATGGGGCAGCAGCGAGTGACCCCGCACACTCTTGCCGCACAAGAAAAAGGAAGGCCATCCTTCGCCTATCAGTTTGTTCGTGATTGGCACGAGCAAAATGAGTTAGCGAAGGCATCCTTACACAAGGCGACAAAGAGAATGAAGAAGTGGGCGGACAAGCATCGTCGGCCCGCAGGGTTCCAAGTTGGGGACCAAGTGTTGGTGAAGCTATATCCCGGTCGTACAGGCATCTTCCGCGGGCGGGATCGTGGACTGTTCAGAAAGTGTGAAGGACCCTTCACCATCACAAAGAAGGTGAGCAAGCTGGCATACAAGCTGGAGTTGCCCCCAGACTTCAAGGTGCACCTGGTGTTTCACGTGTGCAACCTCAAGCAGTTCCATCCGGATGATAGAGACCCGAAACGCAGTGTGCCATAATGCACTCCCATCATGCAGAGGGCCTCGACAGCACAACGGGCCGAAAAGCAGCTCAGTTAGATCCTTCGCCACAAGGTCAACTGTTTGGGGGAGGCGAAGAAATACTTGGTGCAGTGGGAGGAAACAGCGGAACCAACGTGGGAGCCTGTATTCTGAATGAACAACCACTACCCGATTGAAGTCAGAGCTTACCATGAAACAAATGGCGCCGAGGACGGTGCATGATTTGAAGGGGCGAGCATGTTCCCTTGCGACTTACATTATACAGTTGCGCTTAGAGTCTGTTTTGCTTTTGTTGAGTCTGATGTAAGCTGCCCAGTTCAAGTGAATCAATACCCCGAAGGGGCAGCCCGTATACTTGAACTGTAATAGCCTTCGGGCAAAATTGTGAATGAAGTAAATGCGTTGAGCTTTTTTTTGTTCACCCTCATTGTGATTGCTTCTTGTGATTGCAATTTCTCTCCCTCTATTCTCTCTTGCTCTCTTGCACTCTGATTACAAGCTTCCACGATCAGCAAGCGAGCTGACAAGTAGGCTTGCGGCGGTGAGGAAGGACTGTCGCGCGCGCCACATTGGCCCATTGAAGGAAATTGGCCCATGACAGCTACTTGCCTTTAAAAATTTCCAATGTGAATATAGGCCCCTTAAGCCATGAGATCTGCCATAGTGGTTGTCACATATCCTCTATTGATCATTACAATAGGTCCCAATAATGCTTGGCTAAAAGCACGCATGGACAATTCCTTCTGAACTCAGACCACTTCCATAGAAGCATTCTAGTTATACCCCTCATTGTAATGTAGTGGTATGAGATGAAATAGGAAATAATGATAACTATTGGAATCTATAACAATATGGAAGAATATCGCCTATCACATATGACAGTTATCACCTATCAGGGATAACATATTTCAAGATTATTGCTTAATTGAGAGGACTGAAAAAATATCGCCTATCACATATGACAGTTATCACCTAGCATGGATGGCAGTTTTCATGATCATCGATGATTTGAGAGGATTGTAGCAACCCTCAAAATTATTGTTTCTTAAGGATGGCGATAATCTATAGTTTTCAAGATTGTCGCATATCGAAGATGGCTATAATTAATTTGCATGATCTCACTCATCCTTGTTATATTGATTGTTTTTTATATTGGTTGTAAAAAGAGTTTCTTTATTTACATCATATACCTGTATAAATATATGAGTTGAGAGATTGAATAAAATGAAAAAGAGAAAAAGAAAGAAAGAATGTAAGAGCATTTTTTCGTGAATGCAGACCTTTGGTCGAACCACATATATGCCTGTTATTTATCCAATTTTCCTTCCTGATTTCTTATTTTATTTTTATTCAATTCGTTCTTTAATTTTTCACAATAACAGTTGAATATTAAAAATGGAAAAAATGAGAAAGGCTACAAACAGAACATTTAGGAAAAATTTTTTATTGGAGGGTGACGATATTGACAGGCATTTCGTGTATTTTAAGTAGCACTTCACCTTTTTATCTCAAAAATAGATTACTCTTTCTTGTCATATACAATAGGATTGATCATTTAGCATAAGGACATGTCCTTAAGCTGATCTTGGTATAGGTCAAACTATTTGGTGACTGCCTTCCATTTTTTGATTAATGGAAGCAACAAGAGAGCAATTGCCAGCCTATCATGGCCTTGCACACGTTCTTAAGGCCATACATGGTTATTGGTATTCTCTTGAACATTCCAAGTTCAGTTACTGTATGTGCAATTATGTTGTAAAACCAAAAGGAGGGCCTTTTGGGTGAGGGAGGGTGGTGTATGTTCTCCCCCGATGATTTACTGAATCCCACGCCTCTGTTCGGGGGTCTGAATAAGCACCACGTATACAAGCACATGGGGTTCATATTTCTGTGTATGTTGACATCACTTAGCATTGGAGTCTGGTGTGGTTGCAAAGACTTAAGTACCCTTTCTTGGTATTCTTCTCATAAAGCGACAGTTTGAGAAAATAACAAAAATGCCCTTCATTCAAAAAAGAAAAAACAAACAGTTCAAAAAAAGGACAAACATGTCCTCCATCCAGAAAGTCGAGGATGATGTTGACTCTTCAAAGTCTACACAGCGAAACAAACCTTAATCGTTTCGTCGATGGTGATTCGGCGATCCGATGGTCATCCGACGAAACAAACCTGAGCCATCAAAAATGTCTGTTTGAACTTTTCATTGTCATCTTCTTCTTCTGCCTTCTCTGTAAAACACTGTAAAACCCTCTCTCTCTCTCTAGAGAAGAAATCAAGGGAGGCAAAGAGTTGCCCCTGAAGAAGGCCATGAACATCAACCATCTCACTCTCTCTCCCTTCTCTCTCTACTTCTGTGCACATCCAACAGACGATCCTACATTGCTCCATCAAACACCGAATGACCTGCACACTGACTGTAGCATCATTCAACTTGATGAGTTATGGAGCTTGATTTATAGTTTTTGCCCTTATAGGAGTGGGTTTGGGGGCTCCTCCCAGCGTGGGTAACATCATTCAACTTGATGAGTTGTGGAGCCTGATTTAGAGCTTTTTCCCTTACAGGAGGGGGGTCCGGGGGCTCCCCCCCGGCGTGGATCCCGCCCCTGGCGGAGGGCTTGGGTGGCAGCGCCCCCCAGACCAAAATTTTTTGAGGCCTTCCAACAACGATTTGTAGTATTTTTGGGTCTCCAACAAGCCCCACAACGATTTATAGTGTTATCCGGCTTTTCAACATTGATTTGTAGTGTCTTTCACAAATCACTATAGTGATTTATAGTGTTTTTGGGTCTCCAACGAGCCCCGCAGCGATTTATAGTGTTGTTGGATCTCACTATAGTGATTTGTAGTGTGTTCCGCAAATCACTATAGTGATTTGTAGTGTTATTCAGTAAGCAAATCGCTGTAAATCTCTACCCGAATTAGGACCAACTTATCAGGGTCATATCTCCCTAACCGAAGGTCATATTCTAAATCCGTAAAGAATGATGTCTTCGTTATTGAGTCTAGTTTATTCTTGTAAATTTTCAGCTATTTCTATTGTCATTTTGTTCCTCATTTTAACTAAAAACCAGACCCCTATTATTTTGTGTTATTTGGAACAAACATATGTCTTTCTCACCACGACACCCTATGTATTTTTTGACCACGACACCCGGGACCTGTGCCGGGGGGCGCTTCCGGACCCCCCTTCTGTAAGGGCAAAAACTCTAAATCAGGCTTCACAATGAATCAAGTTGAACGATGCTACTCACGCTGGGAGGAGCCCCCAAACCCCCTCCTGTAAGGGCAAAAACTCTGAATCAGGCTCCACAATGAATCAAGTTGAACGATGCTATCCACGCTGGGAGGAGCCCCCAAACCCTTCTTCTATAAGGGCAAAAACTCTGAATCAAGCTCCACAACTCATCAAGTTGAATGATGCTACCCACGCTGGGAGGAGCCCTCAGACCTCCCTTCTGTAAGGGTAAAAACTCTGAATCAGACTCCACAACTCTTCAAGTTGAATGATGCTACCTACGCTGGGAGGAGCCCCCAGACCCCTCTCCTGTAAGGGTAAAAACTCTGAATCAGGATCTACAACTCATTTAGTTGAATGATGCTACCCACGTTGGGAGGAGCCCCCAAACCCTCCTCTTGTAAGGGTAAAAACTCTGAATCAGGCTCCACAACAGTCAATGTGCAGGTCAGTCGGTGCTTGATGGTGCAATGTAGGATCTTCTGCTAGATGTGCGCAGAAGCAGAAAGAGAAGGGAGAGAGAGTGAGAGGGTTGATGTTTATGGCCTCCTCCAGGAGAGATTTCTTTCTCGGATAATCCTACAGTGCAGAGACTGGGTCTTAAATAATCATCTTCGGGGCACTTAAGTATTTACAATCACTCCTTTTCTAGAATTGATATTTTTTTTGGCACCAATGGAGAAGAGGGTACTTAAGTCTTTGCAATCGCATCAAACTCCAATGCTAATTAATGCTGACAAACATGGGGATACGAGATGCACGGGCTTAAATACGTGATGTTTTTTGGGACCCCCGAGCATGAGATGCCCTGTTCGGGGGGGACATGCATTCTGACACCCTAACAAGTTTCACATTTTGCTAATCTTCATGCATGCTGCTATGGATAACCCTAAAATTTGGTTGATTGCGCTCCAACCAGATTAATCTCCATGCAGTCAACACCCCAACACGCCATATAACATTTTACTTTTCTCTCGAGTTCAGGTGGCTCGCAATCAAAATCTGTACAGGAAAAACTAACCCTTCCCAAGACAAGCTCAGATCACCCCAGGCCTGTTGCAGCATATACATCATGAAATCACATTCTCAGAACAAGTGCTGAATCGATTCCTCATTGCAAATACATAAGGAACACGTACTTGCTAAGTGAAAACCGGGCCTCTTCAATCCCCCCCCCCCCCCCCAAAAAAAAAAAAAAACCCAGTGATTTTTCTGGCAACCAATATGTTGAAGGAAACGACGTCGCTCTATAGAAGGATGTTGCAGAAAACTGACCATCATTAGTAAGCATCAGTTCGATCTCATCCGCCTGCGTCAAGGAAACGCCATTCAAATCAGACATGAGAACAGTCCATCGCTAAAAGGCAACTTCTGATGGGTTCCTTCTCAAAATAATGTCCCAATCACTCGAGTTAGGCGTTAACAACCCCTGAGTTCCCTAAGCGATCTCTCACCCCTCCACCTGTCTTGCTAGAAAAAGGTAGTGTTGTCATCCCCAACAACTACCCGTATGAACTGATAAAATTCTCAAATAACATCAGTTCACTCCTTCCAAATCACTGAGCCACCGTTCCATTTATGATTTTGACCAATTCCAGGATCAATCTGATAAATCATATTTTTCATAAAAAAACAATAGACAACCCGCTCACCTTCTTGCAAATGAATCACAACCATTTCGCTAAAAACGCCATATTAAAACGATGGAGATTGTCCCAACCCAACCCACCTAAGTCCAATGATTGAGAGATCACCATCCATCCCACCAAAGACCTCATGGTACCTTTTAAATTCTCATTCCAAATAATTTTTTGAAAAATCATTATCAGCCTCGTTTGCCGGTAGACTGGTAGTTATAATGTAAAATATATGGGACACTTCAAAATTTGTACCATTTGTAACTGTAAAATTGCTTCAGAAATTGGTTGAGGAGAAGTCATCCAATTAAAGAGGAAAACAAATCAGGAACAGCTTTAAATATTGGCCTGAGCCAAGACAAAGCACTTTGAAATTTGAGCAACTAATCTTATTATTTTACATTAAGATTGATAAAATGATATAAAGGAATAGTACTTTACAGCCCACCCATAACAAACACAAGAGCCAGACACCTAGATATGTCCGCCCTGCACTAAACACAATTTTCCACAACTTATTATGCAACAGTATCTACAATTAGTAATTGCGCCCTTAGTCAGCACTCGAACTTCAACATCCATGCCAGAAAGATTCCAAATTAGTAGGCGCTTGCCGCACGATACCAGAATCAGATGGAACAATTGCATCTAAGAAGCTATTGGTTGCTCCTTGCTGCTGATGAATATAATTGTTCACCATATTCATCTGCAACTGCAATGACCTCAATATGTTTGAACTCGAGGATGAAGGAAAATTCAGGTTGAGTAAACTGTTGCCTGGCAATGAAGAGAGAGAATTCTGCATTAATGAGTTCTCCCTCGCAATTGGTAAACTTGTGCCCAATAAGTTGGCGTAGCCATTCTTGGTGGTGGTGATAGTGCTGGTGCTGGTTGTATTGCTACTATTATTATTACCATTATGATCAGCATTGGATGTGTATGGATTTCGAATTATCCTGGTTATCTCTGATAGCTCCGAATTAGATTCTGTGTAATAATTATCATTCTCCAAGCACTGTCTCTCTCTTTCCTCCAGTGTTAAATTGAACGGAGACTGTTGTAAAGATGGGAGGTTTGGTAGTCTTCTTCCACCGTGGCTCTTTTGGAAAACCCTGCAGACCACCCATTCCTCCTGCAAGAAATCCACAATCAGAAGGGTACGAGTAGGGCTGGTAAACGAACTAAACAGCGGTTTGGCTCTCCTGATATCCAACTCTCAACAACCCCTCAAGGTTAAAAAGGATCCTAGCCGTCCAGTTGATGCATCTGGACGGTTAGAATTAGTCCACATCTAGGTGTGAATGTTGACCAATCCTAGCCGATGGTTGGGCGGCTAGGATTGAATGTAGGATGGAATCCTTACTCCCCTGAAGTTGCTTTCGACGAGATTTACCTTTGGGAGTTTAGAAGGAAATTTGGATGCGAGTCGGTACTCATGCATGACCCAGTTGGTTTTCTCTCCCTTAGGAGCTCTCCCTTTGTAGAACACAAGGGTTTTCTTCATGCCTACCAAAACTCCTGATGTTGAGATCTCCTTGTCCTTACCAGTAGTCTTCCAGTAACCAGCGTCTGTTGCCCTATTTGTCCTAAAGCCAGTTGGGTACTTTCTGTCCCTTAAGCTAAAGAAATACCATTCTCTCTCCCCCATGCTAGCCTTACCTGCACCACAAAGGCCAAGATAAGATGCTTTACTGATCTGAAAGCGTAAATTAACACAAGAAAAAGAAGCAAAATGAATTGAAAAAATGAAAACTACTTACTAGGAAGGTCCCATGGTTCGCATCTGTTGAGATCGACGACAGCAATGGCTTTGGCAATAAAAGTAGAATCCGTTACCCTGTGGGTGAGATAATAGGTAACCAGTTCCTCATCTGTGGGATGAAATCTAAAGCCCGGAGGGAGGTTGTCCACCATATTTGGGGCCTTCACTTGGAAATTCAGGTGCCCCTTAAATGGTAGATGATGAACCGAGGAGGACAGATTGGTGATGCATGTTATAGGTTGGCTATAAATGGTGAAACTGCAGGGAAAGGATACCGCTCTCTCTGGATGGATGCATGTAGATTGCTAATGTACTTATAATTTGGTATAGCAGTTTGAAAAGGATGATGCTTGTTGATGCTTGGTCTGCCAAGAAAGAGTCGTATCATAATCTCATGTGGGGTACCGGTCACACCAACCACCAACGCTGCTTACCTATTCTACACGCTACAGTGCCTACTCCTGCAGTAATCAACGTCTCTACGTCACAAGCTGCTGAGCTGCAGGCTGGACGCGGGCTACTGCAATTTGTTGGTTTATTAATTAAGTTGGTTTAGTAGCACTTCCCCAATCCCAAACTTTATATGTATTAGTTTATGCAGGATATATATTTTGTGCAGTCGATTGGATATATTAACCATTTCTCATATATATATATATATATATATAGTGGGTGTGTGTCTTTAAATGCACCAAATTATATGCAACTATTGAGCTGAGAAATCATAGGTTCAAGCTTTATCAACTCAATTTGACCACATAGATGTCTTGAGTAAGGTTTGTTTGCTAAGGATCAAACCTTGGATCGTGTTATTTCAATTCAAAAATATAATTTTTTTTGTTATGAAATTTTAGTGCATTGTAGACTTCATTTTTTAAGACTTTAAAAAAGCTGATTATGTGTCACAATCATATGATTTAAACCTTATTTCTCACTAAACAAACACTGTAGATCACCTCCATAAGATTTAATTTACAAAAAAACTAAAACGTACGCTTTTCACCTCAATAGTTCCATATAATTTGGTGCAATCAAAGGCACCGAATATTAAACCTATATATATTATTTATAATCTAATTGGAAAGTCTATATTTTTATACTAGAATTTAAAAGTTTTATATTGATCTGGTCCATCTGAAGTACATGGTTTACTTGGTAAAAATCAGCTTTTAAATCACGAGATTGTGATTTGTGTAGATATTCCAAGACCTTCAATGATCCATAGCCCACAATGTATAAAATTTTCACCGTTGAAAAAATAAATCACATTTTCATGTTCAAAAAACATGAACGCTTTCCAATAAACCAACCATTTTGAACACATCTTTGAGGTGAGATTGAGTAAACAGAGCTATGATGTCCAACTCAGAAGCATGTTGATTGTACAATGTATGGAAAAAATCCATATAGGGGCCAACTTTTTGCCCCTAATTCCACATATGAGTCAACCTTTTCTGAAATTCCTGATACGAACCACAGGTTCTACGAAGACTGTCAAATATGGAACATCAATAACCTTGCAAAACACGATTAATTTTGGTTTCCGGTATTCTCCTTTAGAATTTAAAAATGCTCATTTGTCCTCATGAATAAAAATAGTAAATATTTTGTAATTTGATTATAAAGGTTAATATTGTAAATAATGAAAAGGTAGGTCTTTGTTTGTCAGGTTTTAGGAAAACAGAGGCCCGTATCAGGAAATTAATTCAGAAACATGAGACCTATATTTGAAAGTGGTTCGGATAAGGTATATTGTCAAGATCGTGACCAAAATCCGTTCCATGAGATCCACATCAATCCCAAGATTCATTCTGACCTTAAAAATGGATCAGCCACACCAAAAAAACATCGAGTGTCCTCGGAGTAGGGGTGTCAACGGTCGGGTTGATCCGGACCCAACCCATACCAAACCCTATAAGGTCAGGGTTTGGTGATAAATAAGAAGAGCCGTTTAGAATCCGGGTCGGACCCGAAGTGTTCAATTAATACATGGAGCTGGTATGGTTTGTGAAATTTTATACCAGTCCCGGGCCCGACCCGAGTTTCGATTAAGATCATCAAATGTTCAATTTAAAAATGATAAAAAATATTATTTTACCGGGTATGGTCTGGGACTGGTTCATGTAGTCCTTATAGGATCCAGGTATGGTTTCTCTTATGGTGGGTCCAATTAGAGCCAGGTTCAGACCCGGTACCATAATCTCAAATCTGGTTTGAATCTGGTGTGTAATAGCTCCTGATTTTTGTCTAATTTAAAATTTAATAAATGTTATATTTATTAAATAGATATATATTTTATAATTAAATTGATTTAATACATAATATATATGTGCGATTAACGATATATGGATCCTAATATTGGATCTTGGACCCTTTGGGTCGCGCGAGATCCAAGATCGATATGAGGTAGGATGGATTTGGATATGGATTTTGGACCCTTTGGGTTAAGATCCAAGATCTATATGAGGTAGGATGGATCTGAATATAGATCTTGGACCCTTTGGGTCAAATCCAATATCCAATTATAGAAGAATAGATAAGTTTAAAAAACAAAAGTTTATAACTAGATATTATATATCACTACAAGAAAAATGCTAAGTAGCGACGAAAATTTGCGATGGATTTTTTTCGTCGCAAATTGGCGACAGATTAGCGAGAAAAAACTATTCGTCGTTAAAATAAAAAATTAGCGACGGAGTAGAGACAAAATATTATCGTCGCAAAATCAATCACTAATTAGCGATAGATTAGCAAAGAAAAAATTTTGCCGCTAATCCATCGCTAATTAACGACAGATTAGCGAAGAACAATTTCAGTTTGAAACTCCGTCGCAACCTAGCGATGAATTATTAGCAGAATTTTTCTGTTGCTAAATAGCAATAGAATTTTCCGTCCTTAAGTTGTCACTACTTTTTGATATAAAACGGCCCATCTAGGGCGCAAAATTGTTTCCCTGCTCTCTCTTTCTCTCTTCCATTTTCTGTCGATCCACTGCCTTTTCTCCGTCGTCGCTCGATCCTCCTCTCTGTCGACCATCCTTCGAGCAGACGCTAGCAACCGAAGTCGCCGAACACCACCATCATCTTCTTCTTCCTTGCTGCCATTGACGACCACTGATCGTCGATCACCCCGCATCGCTCTCTCTCTCCTGCTTCCTTTTTCAGCCAATCGAACATCAGCAGTCATATCGCCGTTGCTTTCCTCCCTCCCTTCTGCTCGTGTTTCGGCACTCGACGCTGGTGACCACAAGAACACCCTTTTTGTCGCTCTCTCCTACGAGTTCTGGCGACGAGACCCTCCTACCTCTCTCATAGGTAACTGCTACCCCTCATTGTCTTGTCCCTCTTCGTTCTTTTCTTTTTTGGCAGAGGCGATTCCCCCTTACTACATGTCTCTTTCCAGCAGGGGCGACACTCCTGCCATGTGTCCCTTGTCGGTAGAGGCTTTTGCCCCCTGCCTTTTTTTTCCCTACGATAGGCAGGCAGGGCAAGGCTCTGCTTACCCTCACTTTGTCAGACAGGGACTTCGGCCCTTGTCGCTCATTTTTCTGACAAGAAGGCAAGGGTAACACCCCTGCCCTTTGTGTCTTTTTCGATAGGTAGGGGCAAGGCCTCTGTCGCCTTTGGATTTGTCGGCAGAGGTGTTGCCTCTGCTCCGATCTTTATCTCTCTTTCATTTCGGTCGATGGGAGCGATGCCCCTGCCATCGTTGGGGTTACTTCGATAGGGGCTCTATCCCTGCCCTTCTTTTTCCCTCTGGAGATAGGGGTTCGCTCCCTCTGCCATTGTGTTTAAGCAACAACGGCAGGGGGATCCCCCCCCCCCGCCCCCCTGCCGTTATATTTGTTCGGTCGGCAGGAGCGAAGACACCCTACCCTTGTTTAAGCAACAACAACAGGGGGATCTGCCCCCCTGCTATTGTATTTGCTTGGCCGACAGGGGACCTGCACCCCTGACGCTGGTACTTTCTGGCAGGGGGCTCTGCCTTTCTGCCCTTGTTTAAGCAACAGCGACAGGGAGATCCACCCTCCTGCTGTTGTGTTTGCTCGGCTGACAGGAGGCCCCACTTGTGTCTTTGTCTTTGGTCGGCAAGAGTAATGTGCATTACAGGTGCGTAACAGAGTAAAATGCACGGTGCTTAATGCTAAGCATCGCATGCGGCTTAAAATGCTATGTAAAACGAAATAAGCAAAATGCAAATCGTGTAAATACCCGTGGTGAGTAAATGATGCAGGCGCATCATAGGTTATTTATTTTTTTGGATGCAACACTTTTCTGTTAACACACTCACTTAGTTGTGGATATCTAAGACTACTTTACTGGAGTTGAGAGATCATGTGGAGCATGATTTGAATGTATGAAAATAGAAGTATTTTTATTTTTGGAGTTCGGATTCTATGTTAGTCATGATAGTAGTTAGCGATATATTAGAGTGTGTTTGTTGCAAGTACATATTTGACATTGTTGTGATATGAATGAGTGATTATATTGTCTTGTTTGATGTGACTGTATACATGCTTGCATGAAGTTATTTTTAATTTGATTATGTCTTCCATGTGAAATTATATCATGAAAACATGCTTTAAATGAATATATCGTGTTGATGAATTTGATTTCATCATTCTAAATATCTTTGTGATGAGTATAAATATGATGTGATAGTTTTGCACAAAAAAATATTAAGTTATCAATGTATATATCATAGTTTTTGTAATTGAATGACATCATATATATATATATATATATATATATATATATATATATATATATATGTGAGTGTGTGTGTATGTATGTGATATATATCAAATCATTACATCCACCATGAATGCATGATAAATTAGATATTTTCTTTATCATAGCATTCTTATGATTCTCAACTGGTTAGGATAGTATTTGTAACATCTGTTACCCAAAATGGCTGCAAACCATGAATTGATGTGCCATAGAATAGTTGACAATGAGGTATCACTTGAATATATGGATGGTGTTGACAGTTTTATTGAATTTGCAATGACAAGTGTCAGTACAGTAGATCCCACATGTCAGATTAGGTGCCCCCGCACGATGTGTAATAATAATTAGTTTGTAGAACCTTATGCCATTAGACATCACCTATACAAGAAGGGTTTTTTGAGTAATTATCAGAATTGGATGCTTCATAGTGAAGAATTTTAGAACAATTTTGATGCACGGGTGGATGTGGTGTATGATAATCCATATGTGGATTTGATATTTGATGTCGCAGAACCAGAATTGGGTTCTGCTATGGGTCTTAGTGATATACCAACTAGGGTAGAGGAAGAAGCAGCAAACGATGTAGCTAGTAAATTTTATGATTTACTTAGAGATGCTGATGAGCCACTTTGGAATGGTTACGAGAGTCACACTATCTTATCTGCAGTTCTTCAACGACTGAATCTGAAGTCCGAGTTTAATTTGAGTCAATCATGTTTTGATCGTTTGTGCTCTATTGTGAAGTGCATGTTGCTCAAAGATGAGAAATTGCTACAAAATTTATATTGTGTGAAGGTTATGGTCAACGCTTTAGGTATAGGGTATCAAAAGATAGATGCTTGTCCAAATCATTGCATGTTGTATTTCAAATATCAGAAAAATAGTAGATCATGCCCGTCATATGGGAATCCTCGGTTCAAGCTAAAGACAAAAGGCAATGGTAGCATGAGGTCAAAAGAAGTGTTATACAACTCGCTCTGCTACTTTCCTCTCACCCCTAGATTGCAATGATTGTATATGTTTTCGAGGACAGCTAAACACATGAGATGACATGCAAATAAAGTTTGACATGATAATGACAAGATCACACATCATATTGATGTGTAAGTGTGATCATCGCAAAATTTTTCCTCTCGTAATATTCTCTCTCTTCCTTCTCTTTTCCTTTCCAACCTCTTATTTTCCTCCCTTTTGAAGGGAGAAAAGATAAAAGAACGAAAAGAAAGAGAGAAGAGAAAAGAAAGAAGAGAAGAGAAGAGAAGAGAAGAGGAACTCTTTTGCGGGTCTCACTTGACCTTAATTTTGAAAATATTTTGAAATAACTCGCCTCCGTTTTTAAAATATTTTGCGGGAAAACTGGGAGACGGGATCCGCTCGTCGGTACGAGGTTCGACCGTTCCTGGCGCCTTCACCAGGGGTAATCGAACCAAGGGTCGAATTTAGTGCCTTTTGCTTTGCTAAGAAATTATCTAAGTGTTTATCCTAAGTCTAAAATGCACAATGAATCATGCTTGTGCAAATGCAAAGATGTATGCTCTTTTTGAAAAATATTTTGAAGAATTTCCAAGTGAATCAGATAAAGTGAAGAAATGATTTCTAACTTAGAACTTAAGATTAAAATTCTAAGTCTTTAGAATAATCAAGAGCTTGGGAATATGAATCTGGATTTGGAAAAATGATTTTTTTTTGAAGTTTTGAGATAAAAGGAATTTTCAAAGTCATAAATTGACTTTGAATTTAGAAGAAAAATTGAATTGAATCAGAAAGAAAGATGGAATTGGGAATTTTTTGATCAAAGTTTGAAAAATGGAATTAATTTAAAAGTTTGATTTTCAAGATGAAATTTGAGCCCAAGATAAGGTTCAAAGTTGAATTTTTGGATTTAGGATCCGAAATGGGAACTTGATCTTGAAATCTGAGTGAAGTGGAATTGGTTTGAGAAGTTGATTTAAAATATGGGATTCAAGATGGGATTTGAATCTGGATTTTTTGGAATGGAATTGGATTCAAGGTTTTGAATCCAAGATGGTTTTTGGATATGAAAATAGAGTTGGACTCTGGATCCTAATATGGAATTGGATCTGAAGTTTGAGATCCAAAGTAGAATTGGATCCTGGATCCTAAGATGGAATTGGATCTGAAATCTGAGATCCATAATAGAATTGGGTTCTGGATCCTAAAGTGGATTTGGATCTGAAGTCTGAGATCCAAAGTGAAGTTTGAGTCTGGATCCTAAGATAAATTTGGATCTGAAGTCTGAGATCCAGTGTAGAGTTGGGCTCTGGATCCTAAGACGGATTTGGATCTGAAATCAGAGATCCAATGTAGAGTTGGGTTCTAGACCCTAAGAGGGAATTTGGACCAGAAGTCTAAGATCCAAAGTGAAATCGGAGTCTGGATCCTGAGGAGGAATTGAATCTGGAATCTGAGATCTAACATGAGTGTTGAATCCTAGATCTTAAAATGGATTTGTAGTTAAATTCTGAAAATGAATCAAGAATCTCAAAGTTAATTTGAACTTTGATTTTGATTGAAAATGTGAATATAAAATGAATTTGGAATTTCAAAGTCAAATTGAACTTTGAAATTTGATTTGAATTTGATTAAAATGACTTTGAAATCTCAAAGTTAAATTGAACTTTTAGATTGAAAATGAAATAGAATTTTGAAAATGAAAAGGATGAATTGGATTTGATAAGGATCGAAGATAGATTGAAGAAGATATTAACATCACTTGGAGTTTTTGAAAAAGGAAGTTTTGAAAATATGATGCAATTCTATCCTATATGATGAATGAATTTGAATAATTTTGAAATTGGAATTTGAAAAGCTATTTCATTCTTTAAATGAATTAAAATAAGATTGAAAATATAATACATCCTTGACTATGGTCATTGAATGTATTATATAGTAATCTATATTAAAATTCTAGTGAAGAATGAAACACATTTTTGTGCTTTTATAGAGTTTAGAATGGAATTAACTCTCAATATACCCTGACTATGGCCATTGGTATATATATTGAATTAATTCTAAGTTAAACTCTGATAAAAGGTAAAATATTTGAAAAATATGACGATTTTTGAAAGAGGATCCAGTGTGGATCCAGTGTTATTTCATAAAAGATAAGAATACTAAGTCTTGTTTACACCTCGACTATGGCCGTTGGTGTAAATCATCAGCTTAGAATTAACTTACCTTTTATGAAATGGCGCACATGCCATTCGTGTTTCACCATTTGTGAGAATTTGGGAAATAAAGAAAGAAAGAAAAAAAAAAATGCATGGAGCAATTCATGGTATTCTATAATGCTCATTCATTCTACCTAAAGCAAGAAACGTAAATTCTTATTCCAACCTAACTATTACAATGGATAAAATCAAATGTACAACACCAAATAATGATATCTTTTTACATGTTTCCTGCAAAACAACCTGGTTAGTAATGAAAAGAGAAGGAAAAACACATATATCATATGGATGTTTAATGGTAAAAATGTTCATATTTCAGAATATATATGCTGGAAAAAAAAATGAAGAATGACATGCGTATTTATATATATATATAGGTACATGAGAGCTTATACTTACATACATATGAATATACACACACACATATACATATATATATGTATATATACATATATACGTATATATATATATATCATGTACTTAGTGTAGATGGATAAGAGTACTGGAAATGGATCATAGTGAAAGTGTGTGATAGAAGTGCAGGAATACTGTACAGGGCTATATAAAAAAAAACAGCAGTTAGGAACAAATGTAGTGATGCTATGGCTGTTTGTGAGGTGTTTATGGTGTTGTGCACAGTAGGGGATGGAGTCATGGTGAAGTGGGAAATGAAGGGAAGGTATAAAAATATCAACTTGACATGTAATGGAGTGCCAACGATGAAGACAACCCTGGGTTGCAGTCAGTGCTACCCTGAGAGTGCCACAACTAAAAACAGTTTTTTTTTTTTTTACCTTGTGACCCCATAATAATTTTACTGACAGTAGCTTCCTTGTGTTGTTTGATGCTTTGAAACACCCTCCCATTATTCAATGATATACTTTGGAAACTGTTTACCCGGTTGCCACAGGTAATCACAAAATTTTCAGATGAAGTTTGTAATGTAACCAAGCACTGCAACCCAACCTCAATATTTCCAGCAAATGGAGAACCAATTTTTCGAGCAGTTAGAATTTCTGAACCAATCCCAAAGAAAGGATCATGTGAGCCTGAAGTTCCCATCAGTAGGCAGCTGGGTGGTTAGTGTAAACACCCCAAATTTTCCTCACTCATTCTCAAACAATCCTCCTCAGGCAATGCCAACCCTGTCAGGTCAGTGTAGGAGTCAAACCCCGAGTCAGTTTCAGAAAATCACCATTTTACCCAATTTCATTAGGAAAATTACCATTTTACCCCTAGGTCATCCCGGACCCCAGTCAGTCGGAGTCAACCAAGCTCATTGGTCAGTTCAAGACAGTTAGAATATCAGTCATCTCAAGCTCATCTGAGCTCATAATGAATAAACCATTTTCATTTCTGACCATTCCTGCCAAAATGGGATCATTTCTTCAAAAATGAGCTCATTTCTCACTCGAATCCAAGCCAATTGTCTCCAAGTCAGTCATTCCCAGTCAGTCATGTTCCCCAGAGTCTAACTTGAGCTCACCAGAAGTTCAAGTGCTCCAATTTCAGTTCAAAACCATTTCCAAGTGTCTAGGAGCCCATTTTAGTCCATTTCAGCTCTTTCAGCTGAAATTGAGCCGAGTTCAGTCAGTTGAGTTAGTGTTTGAGACTTGATTTTAGTTCATCTCAGTATTACTGACCTTTGTTTTAGCTCAAACCCAGTTCAGGTTCGTAATTCACTTCATTCCAATGACCATTCCATACCATTTCTCTAAAAATGGCAGCTTTTCTTGAAAATTCAGTTGGAAAGGTCAGTTGAGTCAGTGTCTGTTGAGTTCATTTGAGTTCTGAAACTCTAAAACCCAGCTCAATCTAGCTCATTTCAGTTTAATTCAGCTCGAACCTCAATTTTCAGTGTCACTCTAACCTAGTAGAGTCCCAAAAACCATTTATTGAGCTATTTTGCAATTTTTCTCAATTTTAATGTTTTTTTAAAACTGATACAAGTGTCAATCGGGTCTGACATCCAAAATTCTTCATTCAGGGTCTGCATTTCGCATAGCATTTCATGTCATTTCATATCATTTCTTAGCATTTCATAACATTTCATCACATTTCATTTCATTTTCGAAGTCCAGAACTCCAGTTTTATAAATTTCAATCCAGATTGAGTTTTAAAAGCTTTTAGAAATCAATTTCAAACCCTGGGTTTCCAAAATTGGCATTTTACCCCCAAGAGTCTAAATTTGAAAATATTTTCTCAAGAAAAATAATCTGGATTTATTTCAAACTCAATTTTTTTTGAATTCTACACTGAATTTGCTTCGCAACGGGGTATTGAACTTCAAAATCGAAGCTCGTTTCAAAAACTGCCAAAAATAGCTCGTTTTGTCTAAAAATAGATTTGGAAGCATTTTCTCAAGAAAAACAATCTGGATTTCTTTCAAAATCAAATTTTCAAATTCTACATTGGATTTGCTTCGCAACGGGGTATTGAACTTCAAAATCCGAGCTTGTTTCAAAAACTGCCAAAAATAGCTCGTTTTGTCTAAAATTTTTCTAAAAAGACTATTTTGCCCCTCTAATCGTCAAAATGAATTTCAAAATCAAAATTTGGACCCGCTCTGAGATGGCCCATTCATTTGCATTTTTATTTTATTAAAAAAAAAAGATGCTTCTTTTTATTTGTTTATTTTTTGTTTTTATTGATTTTTATTTATTTTTTATTTTTATTTTTTTAGAGAGGAGGTGGGACCCACAAGGTGGTCACCCAAGCCTCCAGCCCAACTTTCCATTTTTTTCTCATTTTTTCTTTCCCTTTTCCTTTTTCCCTCCTTTTCTTTCTTTCCTTTCTTTTTCCCCTTTTCTTTCTTTTTCTTCTTCCTCTTCTTTCCTTCTTTCCCCTTTCTTCCTTACTCCCTTGCCATTTCCCTCCACAGCCGTATGGCTGCCAACCATTCACGTAAAAGATGATTTCACTCTCTCATTCCTAGAAAAATTAAACCTAGAAAACTTAGGGCAAATGGCTATTAAGCCCTAAGTCCAAAAAACAAAAAAAGAGGAAACCTATGGCTGCCCAAGAGAGCCATTCACGCACTTCCCTTTCCCATTCACGTAGGCTGTTGGGAGATTCTTTTTTGTCATTAAGCTATTAAGACCTAAGTGGAGGGACATGAGAGGCTAAGTTTTGATTTTATGGAAAAGAAGGAGGAAGGCCATACGGCTGCCTCCTAACCCATCTCTCTCTCCCTCTCTCTCCCTCTCTCTCATTGCAGCAACACAGCCTCCTTCACTTGGACAACAGCCAACCATCACTGCCACATCTCCTTGCTGCAGCTACTACCTCCATATCAAAGCAGTCTTCAAGCTCCAGCCGGTGCAGCAAGTGAAGCTCCTCTCCTTCAGCCACAGCAAGTGCAACCCCTTCCTTGGTGACGCCCAGTTGTAGCTTACCTCCAGCATTCCTTCAAACACTTTCACTCCCATTGCCTCAGCACTCCATCGGCCCTTCCAAGTAACCCTCAAGGTAAGATCTCTCCATCTTATCAAACGAAAAAAAAAAAAATGGTTATATGGTTGTTTACTTTTCTATACATTCCATGTTTTTGCTATATGAGAGAATAGGATTCATCCAATCTATGGATCGGATCCCCTCTCACTAATAGCATACATTAAACAGTTTTTCTACCACCCTATGATAAATTTTTATCATTTTTTAATAAGTTTTATGTTATGAGCATGGTAGTTGATTTCATTTTGCATACTTAGGCTAGTTTATTTAGATTTCTTTATCAATCTTATAAATTTCAGTCATATGTCTAGTCCATTCATTACTTCATGCTTAAATTCTTGTCAATAAATCTTGAATATTTTTTTGGTAGATGCATCTATGTGTTTGTGATTCCCAGTAAAAAAAACTCAGGTTCATTTGGGTTTTATAACCCCATAAAAAAAATAAAACACTGGATCGGGTTTTTGAACCCTCCCGAATTTCCAATTTCTGCTTTAGCAGAAAAGAACCTCCGACACCACCCTTGTGGGAGATTTGGATTGCTCTCCAAAAATCACAGTGGATTCAGGATTGAATCTACTAATGATCTGGAAATTTTGAGCTTTTTCCAATAAGTTTTGACCTCTGTCAAAAATCGGATTTCCCAGACCCCTGGGAAAATTTTGATTTTCCTGTGTCAGGGTACAGACATACCCTAATACATCGAGTTTGTTCAATCTGTAGTCTGTCTGCAAAAACTTTCAACATGAAAGTTGTTCCTAACATGATTTCCTGTCATTTCCCAAAATTTTGGAATTTTTGGATCTGTTTCATTATTTTTCCCGGATTTTCTCTTTCTGTCTAACAGATTCCAATGTCTAGAAATTCCAGAGATTTAGGTCTCTGATAATAGTGTGGTCTTTTCCAAACCGTAACCCGAATCTCAATAGTGTCAAAATATAAAATCTTCCTATGTTTGTCAGGGACATTTTTCCACAATTTCAGCCATTTCCCCATCTGTCTGCCATTTTTACTACATTTTCTACCGAAACCTGTCTGTTTCCTTCATTTCCTAGAGTCGTCGGATTCCGATCCGACTTGCCGGAGTGGCACAGCTCCGATCATAGGTCAAAAACAGAAAGTGTAAAAGGCAAAAATCCTTGCCTTACTGTCATCTGTCATCCCATAAAATTTGGGAAATTTTTATGGAAGTTTGATATCCTAAATCCCCTTTAGAATCAATATTTTAGGCAAAAATCATGAAATTTAGGGTTTTTATTTGAATTTCCATATTTAAAAATACAAAAAAATTAGATTTTCGAGCTCCATTCTATTTTTAGGGTTATTTTAGGTGTCCATGCCAAATTTGGTTTAATTCCAAGTTCATTTGCTCCATGTGTTAGTTTATCTTTAAATTCAGAAGCGAAAATCAAGCGAAAATCAGGTTAAATTCGATATTTTATGATATTTTCGCCATTTTAGGGTTTTTATCATGTACATAAGCATGTAGAATCATATTAGGGTTAATTTTAATCTCCTTTGCATTTCATATTTTTCAATTTTGCAAAATTTATTTCAGAAAACCCTGGTTTCAAGGCCATAGTCTTGTTATTGGGGGTATTTTGGTCATTTTGACCTAAATTTCGAAATTTCAATTTCTAATTCTCCCAAAATTTCATGCGTATCATCATATTTCATCATATTATGTTTGATTTATTTCATTTGATTTTCAAATCTCCAAAATTTACAAAAATTCTTTCAGAAAACCCTGATTTCAAGGTCATCAGGGGTATTTTGGTCATTTTGACCCCAATTTCGAATTTTCAAGTTTATTTTCGAAATTTATTCATTATTCATCATGTTTATATCAAAGGGGGTATGATTTTGGGTTTATATCTGAATAATATCCGATAATTTCCCATATTTTCGGATAAATTCAGAAAAACCTACATTTTTGTGCTAACCTTGTTTTCTAGTTTTGCAGGAATATTCAAGAAGAAGATTTTATTTTCTTATTTTATTTCAATTCAATGTAACATCAAATGTAATAATTTGGAATAAGAGTTACATTTCTGCTTAGAATAGGGTTGCATTGCATATAGTTTAATTTATGCAAATTTTAATATGTGATGTATGATTCATGCATATTTGTTTCAAATTCACTATGGTTTACACGAATGGCACGTGCACAAGCTTTTATGGAGTTTATAAACTCGGTGGGATTCGTATTTATGGCCATAGTCAGAATACGAAGAAAACCAAGATTTATGATCTTCGTATTAGCCACATTCAGCCTACACACTTAGGCTAACTTCAAAATGCACTGCATTTTTCAAAGTCTTAAAAGGATTTCCCAATTTCTCAATTGAAATTCCCTTTTCAAATTCATATTCATTCATTCATATCATTCAAATTGCATTATTTTCAAATTCATTTTTCTAATTTCAATTTTAGATAAATCAGTTTTCCCAAAAATTTCCAAGTTTCTCAGGATTGGATTTTCTCGGAATTCCAAACTTTCAAATGAGATTTCAAGGCATTTCCCAAGTTCAAATCAAGATTCTCCAATGTTAACATTCTCAAATTTCAAAAAAAAAAAAATCCCAAGTTTTCAGAAATCGATTTTCTCAGAGTTCTCATGTTCTTGAGAATCCATTTTCCATTTCACAAGTCATTTTCCAATGAATTTCTTGATTTTCTCAGAATTCTCAAATCCATTTTTCTTAGAGAAAGCAAATTCCAAATCTCAAAAAAATCGATTTTTCAAAGTTCAAGTTTTCCTGAGAAATCACTTTCCAATGCAAAATTCTGATTTCCAATAAAATTCAATGATTTTCCCAGGAATTCCATTTTCAAGCATTTTCCAGTCCTTTTCTAAATGCATTTCAATTTTCCAAAGCAAACATCATATTTTCTCAAACTTGCATTATTTTCAAAATTTCATAGCACAAGCCTGATTCTTTGTGCATTCTAGGAAAATAGAGCATAATTTAGCTATTTGAGTCAAGTTAGAGCCCATAATTGATCCTTGGTTCAATTACCCCTGGTAAAGGTGCCAGAAACGGTTGAACCTCGTACCGACAGGCGGATCCCATTCCACGGAATTTTCCCGTAAATTTAAAAAACGGAGGCGAGTTAATTTTCAAAACCATTTTCAAAACTTTGGTCGAGTTTGACTCGCAAATTCGTTTCTCTCTCGCAAGGGAGGGGAAAAATTTTGCGATGATAACAGGTTTGGCGACCGTGATGGGACCTGTCTTCGTCTGATCAATTATGTGATTTGACTTAGCTCAATTATCAAAATCATGCTCTTTGAACTGTCAGCTTTTAATTTCTGATATCATGTGAACCTAGGAGCCTAGACTTGAACCCAGCTGACATGGATTGCATGTAGACTAGGCATGGTTTGATAGGACCATATTGAGGAGAATTATGCATGCTCACTTAGACTTAGGTCTGAAATACAACACTCCTCAATCTAGGACTTGTATGAAAACAATGTTTGCTTCTTCAAAAAATTTCAAAATTCTATCTCTTTAGGACTTAGAGCCTTCTGTTTGCCTGCATGTGATCATATTTCAAAAACCACCCCACCTATGTCTACCCGGTCTTCACGTTGCTGGGCTCTCTTCCAGAACCATAGTTCAGGACAGAGCCTCACAACTGGGCCACTTATTTGGGCTAACGCCCCCCTGCCACGTACCAAGGGCCATAGTCCAACGTATATCGGCAGGCGCTCAAGGATGTTGGGAAAACACAAGCCTAGACCCGGAGATGAGTTTTATGCCACGTACATCGAGCCTCGGCTCGAGTATATCGGCATAGCATGATTGGACACAGTTGATCTAAGCCTAGAGTCAAGATTAGGGTCCTAAAGCTCTTTCAAAATCAATGCATTTAGAGTTGGCTTCTTAGGGATTGCTGTACGTGCATAATTGTTTGTAATTGAATTTATGATATTCATTTTCGCCTTATTTTTCCCAATTTTTCCAAAATACCAAACAATTTTCCAAAATACCTCATTTTTCATCTTTTATGAAATATCTCCTTTTTCTCAAAAACCCTGGACGATTTTTCTAAATTATCCATCTTTTCCTTCAAAACTCCAGGAAATTTTCCATTCTTTCGTTCCTCTGGACTTCGAATTTCCAGCTTTCATTTTATCCTGCCTGCAATTTTCAAATTTCTTATATTTTTCCAAAGTCTAATTCCAGTCTTCTTGTCTTTCAGTCCAATGGCATCCAGTCAGCTCGATTCTGTTTTTCCTGAGGGTCACATCTCCTATGAGGTGCGACAAAGTCTTCCTGAGCATCGATCTCTTAGCACCGGACCCTTCTTCCCCCGGTGGTACTATGTCTGGTTCAAAAATTTCTCTTGTATGTTTCTGACCACTTGAGCGATTGTGGGTTGGAATTGGCATCTGCAGTGGGAAAGTTGACAGTCAACGGCAATCTGATTCATGCACTGGCGGAGCGGTGGAATCCGCGTACTTGCACGTTCTGGTTCCCGTGGGGCGAGATGACAATACTGATGGATGAATTTTCAGAGATTATGGGACTGCCCGAGCCAGTCGATCAGCCTGGAGATCCATTAGAGCAGCAATTTCTGATCAATGTCAAGGGTCTGGACCCCAAAGATGTCGTAGCTCGCATGACAGGGCGCAAGTCTTGGCCACTGATTGAAGAAAATGGGAATGAATACGTGAGTCTGATCGAGATCTACCGACAGTATGGAGAATTCGCAGAAGTCAGCTCGTTGTCCAGGACAGCTCGAGAGAGAATTCAACATGCGATGGTTTTGTGTACTGTGGGACTTGCTTTCTTTCCAGATGGACAGAATTAAGTGGATGTCAGAATAGTTCAGCTTTTGAGAAGATGAGGAAGTCGACAGACCAGCCGTCTCTCGATAGCCATGGCTGCGCTTGCTTTTCTATACAGAGGACTGACCCGCTTCACACTTGGAGAGTCCATCTTAGTCGAGGGATGTACTTATGCTCTTCAATCTTGGTTCCTTCAGCATGTACCAACCAGAGCTAGTTTATTCAGATACAACGGTAAGGAGCTCCTTCCAGTTGCGCGGTACCGATTCCTGATCGACTATCTGCAGGAAGAAGAAGTGGTGTGGGACTATTTTGATCGAGAATTATCGCCTCCCAGATACACCTATGCATATGGCAAGAGATTCAAGTTGCTTGGTCCATTCTTCTGTGCTTACTATCATCCGGAGCGGTGTGTTCGACAGTTTTCTCAGAGACATAAGCACATAGAGATGTGGCTGCTATCTGGAGTCGTGCCAGAGTTCGACCTTACATCAGCACAGTGGTCCGGAGCATACCATTCTGCCATATATGGCTGGGATTTTTTCATCATTCTCACTCTTTTCCTTGGTCCTCGTGTCTCTGTTGATCATTAAGAGTGGTGACAGACTGTCTATATACTCCCTCTTTCTCAAGTCCACTATTGATGCAATCATATTTTTCCTTCAATAAAGAAAAAAAAAATCTTTCAATTTTCATTCTATCATGGTTTGATAACCTCGCCTAGGTGACAAGGCATATTTGTAGTTGTTCGTTCTCCTTGTAAAGAATGACAACATAATTGTCGTGACTCCAGCGGCGACCCAATCCCTAGTAATGGGATGTTCTTTCAATTATCTATCAAATTCTCATCAAATATTTTTATTATATTCATTTCTATCTTGAATCTTCATCATCGAAATTTAATCATCCATTCTACAAAGAGCATCAGTATTCCCAAGTGGTTCAGATCAGATCAAGCAAGAAGACACCACTGTATCAGGGCATCAGTGATTTTAGAAGCAGGCAAGAAGAAATGGATTCTCCAAGATTTGCCAGAAGACAGAGTTTGAATGATAGGGATGGCATTGATCCTACTACATATCAGATGTTCAAGAAAATGATGATTAGGATGATGTCTGAGCAAGCTAAGGACTGTTTCAGAAAGGCTCCCATAAAAAAGAAGACATCTGTCTCCTTCTCTTAGAATATCACTGGTAAGAGTAACGAGCGATTTGGCATGTGTCTGCCCGATATTTTATTATTGCCGATGTCCTCTATCATCGTGGATTCAGTTCTAAATATGCCAGATGCCTAGATGAAGATGAAGCCAAAGAAGTCATGCGGGAGGTACACGAAGGCATTTGCGATGGTCACGTCGGCTACCAAACTCTTGTCAAACAAATCATCCGAGCAGGATATTACTGGAGAACTATGCAACAAGATTGTTATCGTTTTGTGAAGAAGTGCGTTCAATGCCAGATGCATGCGCCTTCCATTCATGCGCCAGCGACATATTTGCAATCTGTCGTCTCACCATGGCCATTTTCTATGTGGGCTTTTGATGTTGTTGGCCCCATTACTCCTTCTGCTTCAAGTGGCCATAAATATTTTCTTGCTGCAACAGAATATTTTACTAAATGGGTAGAAGCAGTCACTCTACGCACAGTAGAAGGTCGACATGTGGTCTCATTCATCCATAGGAATATCCTATGTCGTTTCGGCATACCGCACAATATCGTGTCAGACAATGACAGTTATTTCAAGAATGAGAGAATGAGGACATTCTGCTCAAAAATCAGAATCCATCATAATTTCTTCGCTCTTTATTATCCTCAAGGGAATGGTCAAGCAGAGGCCACCAGTAAGATTCTTATTAGAATCTTGGAGCGAACTTTAAAAACAGTTCGTGACTGGCATGAGAAGATCCATGATGCATTGTGAGCATACAGAATCATCATTCGAAATCCAACTAATGCTACTTCGTCAGAACTTGTCTACGGAACTGAAGTAGTGCTGCCTCTACATGTTCAGAAACCTACCTTGAATTTCGCATCACTGCTGGAGTTATCGCTTGATCAGTATTAGCAGCAGCGACTGGTACAACTTGATTTGCTCAATGAAAGAAGACTCAGAGCAGTAGAGCATGCTCAATCATATCGTCAGAGGATAGCCAGGCAATATGCAAAATTTGTCATTCAAAGGAAATTCTGAGTCAATGATCTAGTGATCAGATCAACGACCTATCTCAAGCACCGCCCGGGTGGCAAATGGTCATCGAATTGGGAAGGGCCCTATATTGTCGAGGAAGCATTACCTCACAATTCATATCTGTTCATCAATGCCGATGGTGTGGAATTATCAGACCCCATCAATGCTCAACATGTGAAAATTTTCTATACTTAAATCTTCTATTCCATCCTTTGTAATTCCTCAATATATTTTCCTCAATAATGGTCAAATCCTTCTTTCCCAGTTACACTGGGGCATTATTTTGAAAATTTGTCTTCAAAACATTCTGTATGCAGGCAGGATCAAACAAATCTCTCATTTTGCATACATGTGCATTCATTTACATCATTTTGCATACATTTGCATTCATTTACATTTACATGCATTCATTTGCATCCATTTACATTCATTTGCATCAAATTCACTTCCCTTTCAGGTTAAGGGATAAACCTGAACTTCCCCTTCAGGTTAAGGGATAAACCTGAATTTCCCTTTCAGGTTAAGGGATAAACCTGAACTTCCCCTTCAGGTTAAGGGATAAACCTGAGTTTCCCTTTCAGGTTAAGGGATAAACCTGAACTTCCCCTTCAGGTTAAGGGATAAACCTGAGTTTCCCTTTCAGGTTAAGGGATAAACCTGAACTTCCCCTTCAGGTTAAGGGATAAACCTGAGTTTCCCTTTCAGGTTAAGGGATAAACCTGAACTTCCCCTTCAGGTTAAGGGATAAACCTGAATCATTTTCCATAATTCTTTAATTTCGACCTCCGGGTCATCCAATTTCCAATTTTCAAATTACCAAAATTCTCAATTTCGACCGCCAAGTCATCCAATTTCTATCCCCGTTCAGGATAAGGGGATAATCCTGAAACCGTTCATAGAAGCAATCCAAGTCTATATAATAGTTCTCGTTCTTAATTGAACCAATGACGTTCGTAGGCTGAATACCTATCGAACCCATGTCGTTCCTAGTGAACCAATGTCGTTCTTAATTGAACCAATGTCGTTCGTAGGCTGAATACCTATCGAACCCATGTCGTTCCTAGTGAACCAATGTCGTTCTCAATTGAACCAATGTTGTTTGTAGGCTGAATACCTATCGAACCCATGTTGTTCCTAGTGAACCAATGTCGTTCTTAATTGAACCAATGTCGTTCGTAGGCTGAATACCTATCGAACCCATGTCGTTCCTAGTGAACCAATGTCGTTCTTAATTAAACCAATGTTGTTCGTAGGCTGAATACCTATCGAACCCATGTCGTTCCTAGTGAACCAATGTCGTTCTCAATTGAACCAATGTCGTTCTTAGGCTGAATCCCTATCGAACCCATGTCGTTCCTAGTGAACCAATGTCGTTCTCAATTGAACCAATGTCGTTCTTAGGCTGAATCCCTATTGAACCCAGGTCGAACCCCTACGAAACCAATGCCGTTCTCAATAGAACCAATGTCGTTCTTAGGAGGAATCCCTATAGAACCCATGTCATTCTCAGTAAACCAATTCACAATTTTGACCTTTTTAGCCAATCAATTTCCAATTTCCAATTTCCAATTTCCAATTTCCAATTATCAATTTCCAATTTCCAATTTCCAATTTCCAATTTCCAATTTCAAATATCAAATTTCAAAATTCCAATTTCCAAAATTTGACCCTTTTGGTCATCCAATACCAATTCCAATAAATTTCTCTTGCGAGAGACCCTTTTTATAGGGAGAGTTCGAGGGAGCTCGTTCTTTTCGCATGCTATCCTTTGTTCACCTAGCCCCTTTTCAGGGAGAGTTTGAAGGGACTCGTGTCTATGTGAACCGTTTGCAAAACAAATTTCCAATTCCATACAAGGAACCCTTAATTCAGGGCGAGCTTCGACGGAAGCTCGGTTTCCTTGTGACCGCAATTTCAAACTAGGCCATTTCATCATGAAGGACCCTCTTTTCAGGGAGAGTGTGATGGACTCGTTCCTTCATGATCAATTCACCGACCTCATCATTACCGACCCCCTTTCCATAAGAGAAGCCTAATGTTAGGAAGTTTTGACGAAAGCTTAATTTCTCTTTGAAAGTTCGTTTTGCAAACACCTCCTCTTCAAGGAAGAGAGGAGTAATTCCTATTTCCAATTTCTGAATCTTCTCCTTTGGGGAAAGGAGAAGAAAATTTTTGTCATGGGTGCGTTGCGTTGTGCTTCAGATGCTCGCTCTCACCAAGGATTTCAAGAACATTTTGCCAATTTGTCATTAAATATTTGTTGATTTCAAAATTTTTATTGTATAAAAACATTACTTCAGAATACCTTCAGTATTACTTTCGAAAGGACAAAGCTTTCGCGAAGAAGGATTCAAAATTCAAATTCTTTCTATTGGCCAACCAAAAGGATGAAGAATAAATCCCCGATATGGCCAGCAAAGGAAATTCAATATTGTTGCAAAGCCATAAGTGATCGGTATTGATCGCAGTCAATGGCACATTTTTAAAGATCATTCTTGGAAAATAAAGCAGTCGAAATATCCTGGGTGGTACAGAAAAATCCATTAAATCCCTATATCTCCTCAATCACCTAAGCTGCAATTAAATATCTGCAAAAGGGATCTCTCAATTGTCGTCAAGATGAAGGCGAATTAGGCGAGTAGACCCCCGGAGCCAAAGAAGATTTGAATCATCTCCAAGATGACGGAGTTTGTGACGGATCCTTCTAGGGAAAGTTCAGAGCACCGTCAAGATGAAGGCGACTGCGATGGGCCTCCCGACAAACCCTAAAGGATATTTAATTTCTGCTATCATCAAGAGATTTCCAACCAAAGAGCCAATAACCGTCAATATAATCCCTGAGAGAAAAGAAGGATCGGAACATCTCTGAGATGAAGGAGTTTGTGACGTACCCTTCTAAAAAAAAAAAGAGAGAGAAAAGTCAAGACATCTCCAAAATGAAGGATGATGTAATCTCCAAAAACCCAAGAGAGCTCTAATTCTGCCAAAAAAAAAATAGTAGGCAGAAAGATCGTCATGAGAAAGAATTCCAGGATATCAGACTGCCAAATCTGCCAAAGAATCCTCTTTAAATTTTGTGAAATTCTATTATCAATATTCTTTCACAAATTGCTTTCACAATATCAAGAATACTCTCTTTTCTGCTCATATCAGGGAAATTGATAGCTTCCTTGAAAGAAAGCCAATTGCAAGCAATTTGAATTCGAATCTTGATTTTACGAAGTTAAGCCCAATCGGAGATAATACTTCAGGAAGAAAAGAGGGAATATTTTCAAAGCAATGTGCATCACTTTCAATTATTTCGAATCAACAATAATTTTCAACATTTTGACAATATTTTCTAGCTATCCTGGCGTGAAGCGAGAGCTTGAGGTTCATCTTTGGCGCATCCTGACATCAGTTGTTATCCCTTTTAAGGACTTGATAATGGGAGTTTTCAAGATTCCTTCCCTTCTGTTGGTATAATCTGAGCGCATGGGCTCTCGGATTCGCACACTTCCCTGTGTCCCCACTGTCCCACCATAGACAGTCCAATTTCGGCTTGAGGTTAAGCCACCAATCATTTTCTCGCAAAAGGTCACCAATTTCATCCTTTTGCAAAACCCCTATCGGATTCATTGTGCGAAAATCCAAAGGTTCCATCATGGTTTCTTCCTTCGAGGAATCCATTTCATTTTCTGCCCAATCAGGATAAGGGTACAAACCTGAGCCTCCTTTGATGAGGTATTTCATTTTCCGCCCAATCAGGATAAGGGTACAAACCTGAGCCTCCTTTGATGAGGTATTTCATTTTCTGCCCAATCAGGATAAGGGTACAAACCTGAGCTTCCTTTGATGAGGTATTTCATTTTTCTGCCCAATCAGGATAAGGGTACAAACCTGAGCCTCCTTTGATAAGGTATTTCATTTTTCTTCCCAATCAGGATAAGGGTACAAACCTGAGCCTCCTTTGATGAGGTATTTCATTTTCTTCCCAATCAGGATAAGGGTACAAACCTGAGCCTCCTTTGATGAGGTATTTCATTTTCTGCCCAATCAGGATAAGGGTATAAACCTGAGCCTCCTTTGATGAGGTATTTCATTTTCTGCCCAATCAGGATAAGGGTACAAACCTGAGCCTCCTTTGATGAGGTATTTCATTTTCTGCCCAATCAGGATAAGGGTACAAACCTGAGCCTCCTTTGATGAGGTATTTCATTTTCTGCCCAATCAGGATAAGGGTACAAACCTGAGCCTCCTTTGATGAGGTATTTCATTTTCTGCCCAATCAGGATAAGGGTACAAACCTGAGCCTCCTTTGATGAGGTATTTCATTTTCTGCCCAATCAGGATAAGGGTATAAACCTGAGCCTCCTTTGATGAGGTATTTCATTTTCCGTCCAATCAGGATAAGGGTGCAAACCTGAGCCTCCTTTGATGAGGTATTTCATTTCCCGCCCAATCAGGATAAGGGTACAAACCTGAGCCTCATTCTGATGAGGTATCTCATTTCCCGGTCACGTTAAGGGTACAAACCTGAGCCTCATTTTGATGAGGTATTTCATTTCCCGGTCAGGTTAAGGGTTAAACCTGAGCTTCATTTTACACGAGGTATTTTCCGTCCCATCCAGGTTAAGGGCAAAAACCTGAATCTCACTTCTTTTGAAGTAAATTTTTCCACTCTATTCTCCATTTCATATCTACCATTTTCATCAGGGCTAATATTTTCATATCCAGTCAGATCCTTCAAACTGGGGCATTTTTATAGCCAAAATATGGTGTGTTTTTCTTTGCCACTAAGCTCGTCTTCAAGCTGGCTTAGTAGCAAAGAGGGGCATCTGTAAACACCCCAAATTTTCCTCACTCATTCTCAAACAATCCGCCTAAGGCAATGCCAACCCTGTCAGGTCAGTGTAGGAGTCAAACCCCGAGTCAGTTTCAGAAAATCACCATTTTACCCAATTTCATTAGGAAAATTACCATTTTACCCCTAGGTCATCCCGGACCCCAGTCAGTCGGAGTCAACCAAGCTCATTGGTCAGTTCAAGACAGTTAGAATATCAGTCATCTCAAGCTCATCTGAGCTCATAATGAATAAACCATTTTCATTTCTGACCATTCCTGCCAAAATGGGATCATTTCTTCAAAAATGAGCTCATTTCTCACTCGAATCCAAGCCAATTGTCTCCAAGTCAGTCATTCCCAGTCAGTCATGTTCCCCAGAGTCTAACTTGAGCTCACCAGAAGTTCAAGTGCTCCAATTTCAGTTCAAAACCATTTCCAAGTGTCTAGGAGCCCATTTTAGTCCATTTCAGCTCTTTCAGCTGAAATTGAGCCGAGTTCAGTCAGTTGAGTTAGTGTTTGAGACTTGATTTTAGTTCATCTCAGTATTACTGACCTTTGTTTTAGCTCAAACCCAGTTCAGGTTCGTAATTCACTTCATTCCAATGACCATTCCATACCATTTCTCTAAAAATGGCAGCTTTTCTTGAAAATTCAGTTGGAAAGGTCAGTTGAGTCAGTGTCTGTTGAGTTCATTTGAGTTCTGAAACTCTAAAACCCAGCTCAATCTAGCTCATTTCAGTTTAATTCAGCTCGAACCTCAATTTTCAGTGTCACTCTAACCTAGTAGAGTCCCAAAAACCATTTATTGAGCTATTTTGCAATTTTTCTCAATTTTAATGTTTTTTTAAAACTGATACAAGTGTCAATCGGGTCTGACATCCAAAATTCTTCATTCAGGGTCTGCATTTCGCATAGCATTTCATGTCATTTCATATCATTTCTTAGCATTTCATAACATTTCATCACATTTCATTTCATTTTCGAAGTCCAGAACTCCAGTTTTATAAATTTCAATCCAGATTGAGTTTTAAAAGCTTTTAGAAATCAATTTCAAACCCTGGGTTTCCAAAATTGGCATTTTACCCCCAAGAGTCTAAATTTGAAAATATTTTCTCAAGAAAAATAATCTGGATTTATTTCAAACTCAATTTTTTTTGAATTCTACACTGAATTTGCTTCGCAACGGGGTATTGAACTTCAAAATCGAAGCTCGTTTCAAAAACTGCCAAAAATAGCTCGTTTTGTCTAAAAATAGATTTGGAAGCATTTTCTCAAGAAAAACAATCTGGATTTCTTTCAAAATCAAATTTTTAAATTCTACATTGGATTTGCTTCGCAACGGGGTATTGAACTTCAAAATCCGAGCTTGTTTCAAAAACTGCAAAAAATAGCTCGTTTCGTCTAAAATTTTTCTAAAAAGACTATTTTGCCCCTCTAATCGTCAAAATGAATTTCAAAATCAAAATTTGGACCCGCTCTGAGATGGCCCATTCATTTGCATTTTTATTTTATTAAAAAAAAAAGATGCTTCTTTTTATTTGTTTATTTTTTGTTTTTATTGATTTTTATTTATTTTTTATTTTTATTTTTTTAGAGAGGAGGTGGGACCCACAAGGTGGTCACCCAAGCCTCCAGCCCCACTTTCCATTTTTTTCTCATTTTTTCTTTCCCTTTTCCTTTTCCCTCCTTTTCTTTCTTTCCTTTCTTTTTCCCCTTTTCTTTCTTTTTCTTCTTCCTCTTCTTTCCTTCTTTCCCCTTTCTTCCTTACTCCCTTGCCATTTCCCTCCACAGCCGTATGGCTGCCAACCATTCACGTAAAAGATGATTTCACTCTCTCATTCCTAGAAAAATTAAACCTAGAAAACTTAGGGCAAATGGCTATTAAGCCCTAAGTCCAAAAAACAAAAAAAAGAGGAAACCTATGGCTGCCCAAGAGAGCCATTCACGCACTTCCCTTTCCCATTCACGTAGGCTGTTGGGAGATTCTTTTTTGTCATTAAGCTATTAAGACCTAAGTGGAGGGACATGAGAGGCTAAGTTTTGATTTTATGGAAAGGAAGGAGGAAGGCCATACGGCTGCCTCCTAACCCATCTCTCTCTCCCTCTCTCTCCCTCTCTCTCATTGCAGCAACACAGCCTCCTTCACTTGGACAACAGCCAACCATCACTGCCACATCTCCTTGCTGCAGCTACTACCTCCATATCAAAGCAGTCTTCAAGCTCCAGCCGGTGCAGCAAGTGAAGCTCCTCTCCTTCAGCCACAGCAAGTGCAACCCCTTCCTTGGTGACGCCCAGTTGTAGCTTACCTCCAGCATTCCTTCAAACACTTTCACTCCCATTGCCTCAGCACTCCATCGGCCCTTCCAAGTAACCCTCAAGGTAAGATCTCTCCATCTTATCAAACGAAAAAAAAAAATTGGTTATATGGTTGTTTACTTTTCTATACATTCCATGTTTTTGCTATATGAGAGAATAGGATTCATCCAATCTATGGATCGGATCCCCTCTCACTAATAGCATACATTAAACAGTTTTTCTACCACCCTATGATAAATTTTTATCATTTTTTAATAAGTTTTATGTTATGAGCATGGTAGTTGATTTCATTTTGCATACTTAGGCTAGTTTATTTAGATTTCTTTATCAATCTTATAAATTTCAGTCATATGTCTAGTCCATTCATTACTTCATGCTTAAATTCTTGTCAATAAATCTTGAATATTTTTTTGGTAGATGCATCTATGTGTTTGTGATTCCCAGTAAAAAAAACTCAGGTTCATTTGGGTTTTATAACCCCATAAAAAAAATAAAACACTGGATCGGGTTTTTGAACCCTCCCGAATTTCCAATTTCTGCTTTAGCAGAAAAGAACCTCCGACACCACCCTTGTGGGAGATTTGGATTGCTCTCCAAAAATCACAGTGGATTCAGGATTGAATCTACTAATGATCTGGAAATTTTGAGCTTTTTCCAATAAGTTTTGACCTCTGTCAAAAATCGGATTTCCCAGACCCCTGGGAAAATTTTGATTTTCCTGTGTCAGGGTACAGACATACCCTAATACATCGAGTCTGTTCAATCTGTAGTCTGTCTGCAAAAACTTTCAACATGAAAGTTGTTCCAAACATGATTTCCTGTCATTTCCCAAAATTTTGGAATTTTTGGATCTGTTTCATTATTTTTCCCGGATTTTCTCTTTCTGTCTAACAGATTCCAATGTCCAGAAATTCCAGAGATTTAGGTCTCTGATAATAGTGTGGTCTTTTCCAAACCGTAACCCGAATCTCAATAGTGTCAAAATATAAAATCTTCCTATTTTTGTCAGGGACATTTTTCCACAATTTCAGCCATTTCCCCATCTGTCTGCCATTTTTACCACATTTTCTACCGAAACCTGTCTGTTTCCTTCATTTCCTAGAGTCGTCGGATTCCGATCCGACTTGCCGGAGTGGCACAGCTCCGATCATAGGTCAAAAACAGAAAGTGTAAAAGGCAAAAATCCTTGCCTTACTGTCATATGTCATCCCATAAAATTTGGGAAATTTTTATGGAAGTTTGATATCCTAAATCCCCTTTAGAATCAATATTTTAGGCAAAAATCATGAAATTTAGGGTTTTTATTTGAATTTCCATATTTAAAAATACAAAAAAATTAGATTTTCGAGCTCCATTCTATTTTTAGGGTTATTTTAGGTGTCCATGCCAAATTTGGTTTAATTCCAAGTTCATTTGCTCCATGTGTTAGTTTATCTTTAAATTCAGAAGCGAAAATCAAGCGAAAATCAGGTTAAATTCGATATTTTATGATATTTTCGCCATTTTAGGGTTTTTATCATGTACATAAGCATGTAGAATCATATTAGGGTTAATTTTAATCTCCTTTGCATTTCATATTTTTCAATTTTGCAAAATTTATTTCAGAAAACCCTGGTTTCAAGGCCATAGTCTTGTTATTGGGGGTATTTTGGTCATTTTGACCTAAATTTCGAAATTTCAATTTCTAATTCTCCCAAAATTTCATGCGTATCATCATATTTCATCATATTATGTTTGATTTATTTCATTTGATTTTCAAATCTCCAAAATTTACAAAAATTCTTTCAGAAAACCCTGATTTCAAGGTCATCAGGGGTATTTTGGTCATTTTGACCCCAATTTCGAATTTTCAAGTTTATTTTCGAAATTTATTCATTATTCATCATGTTTATATCAAAGGGGGTATGATTTTGGGTTTATATCTGAATAATATCCGATAATTTCCCATATTTTCGGATAAATTCAGAAAAACCTACATTTTTGTGCTAACCTTGTTTTCTAGTTTTGCAGGAATATTCAAGAAGAAGATTTTATTTTCTTATTTTATTTCAATTCAATGTAACATCAAATGTAATAATTTGGAATAAGAGTTACATTTCTGCTTAGAATAGGGTTGCATTGCATATAGTTTAATTTATGCAAATTTTAATATGTGATGTATGATTCATGCATATTTGTTTCAAATTCACTATGGTTTACACGAATGGCACGTGCACAAGCTTTTATGGAGTTTATAAACTCGGTGGGATTCGTATTTATGGCCATAGTCAGAATACGAAGAAAACCAAGATTTATGATCTTCGTATTAGCCACATTCAGCCTACACACTTAGGCTAACTTCAAAATGCACTGCATTTTTCAAAGTCTTAAAAGGATTTCCCAATTTCTCAATTGAAATTCCCTTTTCAAATTCATATTCATTCATTCATATCATTCAAATTGCATTATTTTCAAATTCATTTTTCTAATTTCAATTTTAGATAAATCAGTTTTCCCAAAAATTTCCAAGTTTCTCAGGATTGGATTTTCTCGGAATTCCAAACTTTCAAATGAGATTTCAAGGCATTTCCCAAGTTCAAATCAAGATTCTCCAATGTTAACATTCTCAAATTTCAAAAAAAAAAAATCCCAAGTTTTCAGAAATCGATTTTCTCAGAGTTCTCATGTTCTTGAGAATCCATTTTCCATTTCACAAGTCATTTTCCAATGAATTTCTTGATTTTTTCAGAATTCTCAAATCCATTTTTCTTAGAGAAAGCAAATTCCAAATCTCAAAAAAATCGATTTTTCAAAGTTCAAGTTTTCCTGAGAAATCACTTTCCAATGCAAAATTCTGATTTCCAATAAAATTCAATGATTTTCCCAGGAATTCCATTTTCAAGCATTTTCCAGTCCTTTTCTAAATGCATTTCAATTTTCCAAAGCAAACATCATATTTTCTCAAACTTGCATTATTTTCAAAATTTCATAGCACAAGCCTGATTCTTTGTGCATTCTAGGAAAATAGAGCATAATTTAGCTATTTGAGTCAAGTTAGAGCCCATAATTGATCCTTGGTTCAATTACCCCTGGTAAAGGTGCCAGGAACGGTTGAACCTCGTACCGACAGGCGGATCCCATTCCACGAAATTTTCCCGTAAATTTTAAAAACGGAGGCGAGTTAATTTTCAAAACCATTTTCAAAACTTTGGTCGAGTTTGACTCGCAAATTCGTTTCTCTCTCGCAAGGGAGGGGAAAAATTTTGCGATGATAACAGTTAGCCACATTTTAATTGACATGGTAAGCCCCTGATTGACAATGACAATATTTGAATCCAAGACACTGATGAACAACACAGCAGATAGATGATGAGATGCACTGGTCATCTCATGAACGCAGCTGATGAAACAGGGAAAAGAACATGTTACAGTCTACAGTATAGACGCTGATGGTAGAGTTATATCAGATGGCAAGATTAAAAGAACAATGGGCGATATATCAATCTTACAAAACAGGTAATGGAGGTAGGAAGGTGCAGGGTGAAATGTGAAGTGAAAATATAGTGCAGGTGCATTGTTAATGAGCAGGTGTTAGTGAGCCACCTATTCTTATGCATTGTGCAAGTTATTGCAGGCCACATGTATAATGAATGGAGCTGTATCCACTAAAAAAAAATCACTCTGTAATTGGCTGTATATAGTGAATGAATTTTGAGAGCCTTCCTTTGAGATGCAAAAATATCAACAAACTTCATATTGCTGAAGGCTTTTACTGTGGTGAACCTCACAAACATAAAAAAAAATTGCAGAACTATCGGATGATGAGATGACAAGGTCCATGATTCGACTTCTGCTCGAACTGTCCGTCAAAAGAGTCGGCCATTCCTCAACAAAACTGGTATTGTCGTGTCTCCATCCTCCATCTGCCCATTTGATATCCGAACAATCCCTTAATGTCAACTTGTTATCGCAGGGATTAAATTTCTCTTGAGGGATTATAGAGGAAAGGAAGAGGATGATTCTGAAGAGTCCGTTATCATCTACCGAAATCCTCAAATTTGTGTCCGGTTCTGAAGGAGATCTCTCTTCAACCGCTTCGGGAAAAATCGGAGGGAGATCGAGAGGAGAAGGGTGCTTGATGGACTTGAATGAAGAGATGCTGATAATCGATTTCAAAGAGAAAAACTCGATCCCTTTAATGGTGGGTCTTGCCTCTCTTTAAAGGGCGAGTGGAAGGCTCCCGAAGGTGGTTCGTTGGAGATGGAGGATGGAGGAACAAGCCAACTGTTGCAAATCGGACGGTGGAGAGGAGAGGGGAAAAGGAGTGCGGGAGGAGTTTGTTGTGAATTTTCTCTTTTTCCAAAAAGGTGGTTCCCTTTTCAAGAATTTTCTGAAAAGATGGTTAAGGAATGAGGTTTTTGATAAAAATGTCTCAAAAAGCTTGAAAATTATCCTTTTTCTTTGTAGCTTTTCTCGATTTTTTTGGTTTTTTTATTTTTCTATTTTTTTATATTTTTAGAATAAAATCCTAAAGTTTTTATGAGAAACTAAAGGTTAAAAATAATTTTTTTTTTGTGTTTTTATAAAATATTTACAAAAAGGAGTTTTTCTGAGAACTCAAGGCGATTTTTGAGAAAAATTC
This sequence comes from Nuphar pumila, assembly GCF_984573655.1. Classification (NCBI taxonomy): domain Eukaryota; kingdom Viridiplantae; phylum Streptophyta; class Magnoliopsida; order Nymphaeales; family Nymphaeaceae; genus Nuphar; species Nuphar pumila. The sequence continues at coordinate 38,487,140 of NC_143255.1, forward strand.
TTCAGAAAATGGATTCATGTCTGGATTTTTAGGAAATATTCGAGATTTTACAACCTCGAACTGAGAAATATAGGGCCGAGGATCCGACAGAGTGCTGGATGAGCCGCCCGAGCCTTTCAAAATCATTTTTTTGGTATTTTTGTAATTTTATTTTGGAAATCGGACAACGGGGCTCAGATTTGGATTTAAAATACTGAGTTCAGACCCAGAGTTGAATTTGAATATGTCAATGTGAAATCTAATCCAGGAATCTGAAGAAATAACTTGATTTTCTCAGAAAACGGGGTTAGGGGCAAAAAGGGTCATTTTGTAAATCTTTGAAAAATTTGGGGTGTTCACAGATGCCCCTCTTTGTTACTAAGCCGGTTGGGAGCCGAGCTTAGTAGCAAAGACAACACTTCAAATTTTGAAAATGCCCCAGTTAGCAGATCTGAACTGGGTGTGGAAGAATTATTTTGAAAATATGGCTTTTCAGGCTTAGAACCTTATCCTGAATGGTTTTGGGGAGATGAAATCCTCGAAGATGATATGATTGAGTAGAAAATGAGGAAATCGTGATGGGACTTTAGATGGAAATTCTGAAATGGTGGGAAAATGAAAATTTTGATCAGGTCTCATGGATGAGACAAGATACTCTTTTTGGAATGATTCAGGTTTAGCCCTTAACCTGGATGGGACGAAGATATATCAAAAATGAATTTGGAAATGAGGAAAGGAATATATGAGGACCTTGATGGGACGTTTTGGAAAATGTCTTGTGAAATGAAGCTCAAGTAGGATCATATCCTGGATGGATGTACAAAGCATGGATTCCTAGATGGGAAGATCCATGATGGGATTGGAAGAAATCATCTCGTTAAAACGAGGAATTCTGCAGGAACAAGACTCAGGTTTAACTCAAACTTGCAAGGAAGATACCTCGCGAAGCGAGGTTCCGGGTTAACTCTCAATCTAGATGAGAAATCTACCATACGGATTTCTTAAAAATGGAGAAAGCATGATGGGACCTTCGAAATTTGGACGAACAAATCCAATAGGGGTTTTTGCGAAAGAAGGAAATATAGGGTTCCCTAAAGCTTTGAAAAGGGAGAAGAAATGGTGCACCTTATTGCTGAGACTGAAATAGCTTTTGAAATCAAAGAATCTTTTGCAAATGGTTCAGGTTTAACCCTTATCCTGAGTGGGGGAAATCTACCATACAGGTTTCTCAAAAAAAATGGAGAAAGCCATAATGGGACCTTCGGAATTTGGACGAACAAATCCGAGAGGGATTTTCGCGAAAGGAGAAAATATAGAATCCCTAAAGCTTTGAAAAGGGGAAGAAATTGGGCGTCTCTTTGCTGAGACTAAAATAGCTTTTGAAATCAAAGAATCTTTTGCAAATGGTTCAGGTTTAACCCTTATCCTGAGTGGGGGAAATTTACCATACAGGTTTCTCAAAAAAAAATGGAGAAAGCCATAATGGGACCTTCGGAATTTGGACGAACAAATCTGAGAGGGGTTTTCGCGAAAGGAGAAAATATAGAATCCCTAAAGCTTTGAAAAGGGGAAGAAATTGGGCGTCTCTTTGCTGAGACTGAAATAGCTTTTGAAATCCAAGAATCTTTTGCAAGAAATTTCAGATTTTGACCCTTATCCTGAGTGGGTCATCCATACGGAATTCGTTAATGAGAAAACCGTGATGGGACAGGAAGAGATGCTTCTTTCAGAGGAAGCTCTTTTTGGAAAATATAAACAACACTTGGTTGCATCAAAAATGAATATTGAATGTTTATTTAATTCTTGGAATAGCTAGAAAATTTTGCCAATAAGATAAAATCACAGTAGATTCAAATGCTTCTAAATGTGCACGTATGTGCAAAGATATTCCCTCTTTTACCTAGAGTATTTCCTCCAATGAGGTTAACTCCTCGGTTTTAAGAGTCAGATTCAAAAAATTTAGCGTTGATGATTTTCTTCAAGGAAGCTATCAATTTCCCTGATATGAGAATAAAAGAAATATTCTTAACTTCATAAAAGCAGGAAATAAAGAGATATTGATAAAAGAATCTTGCATGAGAAAAGATGACTTTTGGCAACTTTGGCAGTTTGATATCTGGGTGTCCTCCCATGATGATCTTTTGCACTCTTTTTGAGTCATTGGGCTTTCTCGATTTCTCACATCATCCTTCATTTGGATGTCCTGACTTTTTTTTCTCTTTTTCAGGGAAGGGTACGTCACAAACTCCTTCATCTTGGAGATGTTCCGATCCTTCTTTTATCTCAGGGATTCTATATGATATTGGCTCAAAGAGGTCTTTTAGATGTAGCTGAAATCAAATATCTTTTAGGGTTTGTCGGTAGGTTCATCGCATCTGCCTTCATCTCGACAGTGATCCAAACTTTCCCTGGAAGGATCTGTCACAAACTCCGTCATCTTTGAGATGTTTCAAATCTTCTTTGGCCCCGGAGATCCACTCGCTTAATTCGCCTTCATCTTGACGACAATTGAGAGATCTCTTTTGCGGATATTTGACTGAAGCTTTAAATGAATAAATGAGGAGATATGGATTGAGTGTATTCTTTTTATGGCTCAAGATATTTCCACTGCCTGATTGTCAGAAAGTCATTTAAAACATGCGTCATAGCTAAGACCAATATCAATTCGCTTCTGACTTTTCAACATCATTGAAGATTTCTTTTATTGATCATATCGAGGACATTTCTTACATCCTTTTGGTTGATCAACAGGAAAAGATTTGAATTTTACCTCTTTTTCACAAAAAGTTTCACCTTTTGGAAAGAAATAGTAGGGGTAATCTGAGGAAATTCTTTTTGTGTAGTCAGACTTTTAGAATCAACTAATGCTTTTAGCAAATTGG